>NC_064923.1:122858525-123191025 GCF_023897955.1 Schistocerca gregaria
AATAAAAGATTCAAACTATGGAAGGCACTAACTACTGATAGGCATAGTTGGCAAATGAAAGATTTTAATAGAGAACAAACAATGCATTTACCTTAATAGT
Source organism: Schistocerca gregaria (assembly GCF_023897955.1). Classification (NCBI taxonomy): domain Eukaryota; kingdom Metazoa; phylum Arthropoda; class Insecta; order Orthoptera; family Acrididae; genus Schistocerca; species Schistocerca gregaria. The sequence continues at coordinate 122,858,626 of NC_064923.1, forward strand.
TATAATATACACTCCTGGAAATTGAAATAAGAACACCATGAATTCCGGACACATGTACACATTACATCTTTTCTTTATTTGTGTGTGAGGAATGTTTCCTGAAAGTTTGCCCGTACCTTTTTGTAACACCCTGTATATGGAGAAATCATATGTGTATTGTAGCACGTGAATAGTGGGACCAAATACACTCCTGGAAATGGAAAAAGAACACATTGACACCGGTGTGTCAGACCCACCATACTTGCTCCGGACACTGCGAGAGGGCTGTACAAGCAATGATCACACGCACGGCACAGCGGACACACCAGGAACCGCGGTGTTGGCTGTCGAATGGCGCTAGCTGCGCAGCATTTGTGCACCGCCACCGTCAGTGTCAGCAAGTTTGCCGTGGCATACGGAGCTCCATCGCAGTCTTTAACACTGGTAGCATGCCGCGACAGCGTGGACGTGAACCGTATGTGCAGTTGACGGACTTTGAGCGAGGGCGTATAGTGGGCATGCGGGAGGCCGGGTGGACGTACCGCCGAATTGCCCAACACGTGGGGCGTGAGGTCTCCACAGTACATCGATGTTGTCGCCAGTGGTCGGCGGAAGGTGCACGTGCCCGTCGACCTGGGACCGGACCGCAGCGACGCACGGATGCACGCCAAGACCGTAGGATCCTACGCAGTGCCGTAGGGGACCGCACCGCCACTTCCCAGCAAATTAGGGACACTGTTGCTCCTGGGGTATCGGCGAGGACCATTCGCAACCTTCTCCATGAAGCTGGGCTACGGTCCCGCACACCGTTAGGCCGTCTTCCTCTCACGCCCCAACATCGTGCAGCCCGCCTCCAGTGGTGTCGCGACAGGCGTGAATGGAGGGACGAATGGAGACGTGTCGTCTTCAGCGATGAGAGTCGCTTCTGCCTTGGTGCCAATGACGGTCGTATGCGTGTTTGGCGCCGTGCAGGTGATCGCCACAATCAGGACTGCATACGACCGACGCACACAGGGCCAACACCCGGCATCATGGTGTGGGGAGCTATCTTCTACACTGGCCGTACACCTCTGGTGATTGTCGAGGGGACACTGAATAGTGCACGGTACATCCAAACCGTCATCGAACCCATCGTTCTACCATTCCTAGACCGGCAAGGGAACTTGCTGTTCCAACAGGACAATGCACGTCCGCATGTATCCCGTGCCACCCAACGTGCTCTAGAAGGTGTAAGTCAACTACCCTGGCCAGCAAGATCTCCGGATCTGTCCCCCATTGAGCATGTTTGGGACTGGATGAAGCGTCGTCTCACGCGGTTTGCACGTCCAGCACGAACGCTGGTCCAACTGAGGCGCCAGGTGGAAGTGGCATTGCAAGCCGTTCCACAGGACTACATCCAGCATCTCTACGATCGTCTCCATGGGAGAATAGCAGCCTGCATTGCTGCGAAAGGTGGATATACACAGTACTAGTGCCGACATTGTGCATGCTCTGTTGCCTGTGTCTATGTGCCTGTGGTTCTGTCAGTGTGATCATGTGATGTATCTGACCCCAGGAATGTGTCAATAAAGTTTCCCCTTCCTGGGACAATGAATTCACGGTGTTCTTATTTCAATTTCCAGGAGTGTATGTTTTCCAAAGGTGCTATAAATAAGGCATACATAAGGAGGCAAAGATTAGCTCCTTTCCACTCTGAGAAGGGTCTACTATACACTGTAGTTCTGCATTCCAGTGTAAACAGTTCTGCGGTGTAAACAAATCTGAAGAAAACGAAGACAAAGTGTGCGACACCTATGTGGTCAAACATCTGCAAGAGTCATGTGCCCCTTATATATCGAAGAATTAAGCTGTAAGATAACCTTTTTCGTCGAATGGTTTTTCAATGTAGATCGTGAGGGTATTTAAGTAATCAATAGCGCTCCTCCCTATCCGAAAGCCATTCTGCGACACGGGTAAAATTTTATTATGTTCTAGTCACCACTCGAAACGTACGAGTAATTTGAGAAGGCGTTCAAAAATCTCTGCTAAACACGATGACAGTGCAACTGGACAATATGAATCTGCTTTTGAAAGAGCTTTGCTGGGCCTTAGTATAGGTACAATAATTTGTGTGGTCCATTCTTGAGGAGTTTCACTATGTGCCCATATTATATGAAAGATCTGTAACAATAGCCTAAGCTTTTTTGCTGCTATTGGTAAGTTGGATATCACAGGATAATTTATTTGATCATTTCCCGGTGCCGTGTAAGCAGAGCATTTAAGTACAATTTCTAATTCTTGGATTGTAAAAGATTTTGTAAATAATTCACTACATGCCTGTGCTGCTTCGCGAATAGTCTTTTCAAACTATAATGTTTCTCTTCTGCTGGTGGAGGAGCAATAATATCTGCGAAGCCTTCAAGTCAATTTCTTATAGAATTTGGCAGTAGAGGTTTATTGTTGATTCTTCTTATCTTTGCCCTGACCTCTGAGAGAGGGGTATTTCTTGCAAGCTTTTCACAGCATCTTTTCCACTAAGACTTCTTTTGGAGTTTAAGGAATCATGTATCTTTGGCATCCTATTTTTAAAAGTAGCAAAAATTTTTCCGCGTGCTGTTGCTCTTAAAAACAAATGGACATGAAAAATGCACTGTATTGTTGTCCTCTTGTCTTGTGCTCATAGTACTAAATTTAATACAGCGATAATTTTCAAGCGAAAAACAATGCCAATACCGTCTGAGATACTGCCAGGTTTTGTTGTTCAAGTACGTGACCAGGATTGCGTGGACGAAGGTGATATGAAATTAAGTATTAACAGAATGTGGAAGAGAAGGAAAGGTGCTTTATTGAAGAAGAGTTCTCTTTTTATGCCAGATCAGTTTAGTGGTCATTCGAAAAATTAAATGAAAGAGAAACAGAGACAGGCAAATACAGAGCTTGCTCTCATTCCGTGATTATTTACTTCACAATTGCAAGCTCTTGACGTCTCGACAAGTAAGTATTTGAAGTATATCTACATCTACATTTATACTCCGCAAGCCACCCAACGGTGTGTGGCGGAGGGCACTTTACGTGCCACTGTCATTACCTCCCTTTCCTGTTCCAGTCGCGTATGGTTCTCGGGATGAACGACTGTCTAAAAGCCTCCGTGCGCGCTCGAATCTCTCTAATTTTACATCCGTGATCTCCTCGGGAGGTATAAGTAGGGGGAAGCAATATATTCGATACATCATCCAGAAAAGCACCCTCTCGAAACCTGGACAGCAAGCTACGACGCGATGCAGATCGCCTCTCTTGCAGAGTCTGCCACTTGAGTTTGCTAAACATCTCCGTAACGCTATCACGCTTACCAAATAACCCTGTGACGAAACGTGCCGCTCTTCTACGGATCTTCTCTATCTCCTCTGTCAACCCGACCTGGTACGGATCCCACACTGATGAGCAATACTCAAGTATAGATCGAACGAGTGTTTTGTAATCCACCTCCTTTGTTGATGGACTACATTTTCTAAGGACTCTCCCAATGAATCTCAACCTGGCACCCGCCTTACCAACAATTAATTTTATATGATCATTCCACTTCAAATCGTTCCGTACACATACTCCCAGATATTTTACAGAAGTAACTGCTACCAGTGTTTGTTCCGCTATCATGTAATCAAACAATTAAGGATCCTTCTTTCTATGTTAAGGGTCAGTTGCCATTCCCTGCACCAAGTGCCTATCCGCTACACATCTTCCTGCATTTAGCTACAATTTTCTAATGCTGCAACTTCTCTGTATACTACAGCATCATCCGCGAAGAGCCGCATGGAACTTCCGACGCTATCTACTAGGTCATTTATATATATTGTGAAAAGCAATGGTCCTATAACACTCCCCTCTGGCACGCCAGAGGCCACTCCAACGTCTGTAGACGTCTCTCCATTGATAACATCATGCTGTGTTCTGTTTGCTAAAAACTCTTCAATCCAGCCACACAGCTGGTCTGATATTCCGTAGGCTCTTACTTTGTTTATCAGGCGACAGTGCGGAACTGTATCGAACGCCTTCCGGAAGTCAAGGAAAATAGCATCTACCTAGGAGCCTGTATCTAATATTTTCTGGGTCTCATGAACAAATAAAGCGAGTTGGGTCTCACACGATCGCTTTTTCTGGAATCCATGCTGATTCCTACAGAGTAGATTCCGGGTTTCCAAAAACGACATGATACTCGAGCAAAAAACATTTTCTAAAATTCTACAACAGATCGACGTCAGAAATATAGGCCTATAGTTTTGCGCATCTGCTGGACGACTCTTCTTGAAGACTGGGACTACCTGTGCTCTTTTCCAATCATTTGGAACCTTCCGTTCCTATAGCGACTTGCCTTACATGCCTGTTGGAAGGGGGGCAAGTTCTTTCGCGTACTCTGTGTAGAATCGAATTGGTATCCCCTCAGGTCCAGTGGACTATCCTCTGTTGAGTGATTCCAGTTGCTTTTCTATTCCTTGGACACTTATTTCGATGTCAGCCATTTTTTCGTTTGTGCTAGGATTTAGAGATGGAACTGCAGTGCGGTCTTCCTCTGTGAAACAGCTTTGGAAAAAAGGTGTTTAGTATTTCAGCTTTACGCGTGTCATCCTCTGTTTCAGTGCCATCATCATCCCGGAGTGTCTGGATATGCTGTTTCGAGCCATCATGGAACAAACGGATGATGGATGAAATCCTACATGAATTCATCCCGGAGGAAGCTTTAAAACGGGCTCCAATCAAACAAGTGTGTCAGTGGATAAAACAGTCGTCGTGTAGAGTGAGAGAAGATATTATTGTTAAAACTTTCAAGATGCGCGGGATAAGCAACGCATTCGACGGCGGTGACGACCATCTTATGTATGAACAGGACAACGATACGACGATGAGGAAGAAGAAGAAGGTTCAGATGAGATTTTTAGTGATTTGTATAAACTAAGAACTTCTTTTTTAGTCTTGCTTTCCAATTTAAAAATAAAAATGGTCAAAAAAAATTTTTTTTTAAAAAACGCTTAAAAACTAAAGTGCGTATTATAGTCCAGAGCATCTTATAGTCCGTAAAATACGGTATCTGATTCCAATTTGAACCACGTTTCACAAATCGCCACGATATCGACATTTTTCGGAAAAAGTTCATGCTCTAAAGTATCCTTGTTTGAGATTGCTGTGCGGGCGTTCCACTGTAAAATTTTCATTAAATGTATTTTTTTATGGATAAAATATTAGCAATTGCCTGCTGTACAGCTAATGAGTTTGTCGATTCCGTGTTCGGTGATTGGCCTTGGGAAGTTCAGCAAGAAGATTCACAAGTTTTTCAATAATTTGTGTTTTGATTGGCACATATGAAGAAAAAATACTGTCCGTGATTGTTTCCTTCTGACTAGGAAATGTATGGTACTGTGGGCAATATTGATTTGCTGCTGTGGTACATAATGGTAGTTCGCTTTGATGATGATGATGATGATGTTGATTTACGGCGGAGAGCGCTTAACAGCAAGGTCATCAGCGCCCTTACATTAATGATACACCTATGAACATTGTGAAAATGTACGAAAAAAGATCAATCAAACGGAAAACCAAGTTTCATCCCCCCACAAGAATCAAAAGGCAACCCCAATAAGGTGAGCTTCAGAAAAGGCACTAATAAAATTCCAACGAGACACAGCAGAATAAAAGACACTGTTAAAAAAGGAGCAGATAACCGCGGGTGGATGACTACTTGTAAATAATAAGTGACCCAGCCATTCTATAATACATGAGATCTGACACTAAATATTTTGGGAAGAATTCCGAACACCATACAATATCTTAAAACACGAACAACACTCGCCTCGTTATCAGTTAAAATAGATGGAACATCCTGTGGGAGACCCAGTTGAACCCTCAGGTCGACATATGAAACACACTGAGTTAAGATATGTCGTACTGACAAATGTGTCCCTCATCTCTGACATACTGGGGGCTCCTCCCGACGTAAGAGGAAGCCATGTATCAATAGGCAAAGTACCACTCTAAGCCGTGTAGGGGCTACTTCTTCAAACCGTTACGGGCGAAAGAAGGTAAACCACAGTTTTTAATGCAACGCAGTTTATTATTCCTTACTTCCAGCCGCTGAGCCACCCATCAACACATGGCCTTTCTGGTCACAACAGAAGTGACATGTCTGCAGGGGGACTGAACACTGAGCAGGAGGGGGAAGGGAGGAAGCCTCCTTTCCCTGAATCTCTATGTGCCCTGGAATCTACCAGAAAATGATTTCCTTGTCTTGCCTTTGCAAGAGAAGGGGAGCACCCTGCACTTGTTTCACGATCCGATCTGCTGGGTACATCCGTCCAATACCGAGAAGGGGACTTTGAGACTCTGGGCAGATGAGGAACGGCTTGTCGTGACGCCGTCTCATTTCCTCCATTGCTTTCACGATAGCAAATAGTGCCACGTAATAAACTGAAAACTGCTTTGGGAGCCCTATACTGAGAACAAAGTTGGGGAAAACGACAGAACAACCGAGGAAATCTCCCTGCTTGGAACTGTCCGTTTATAGTAATAAAATCTAGGTGCCTACTTAACATCTCCTTAAGTTTAATTTTACAAATAAGGTCTGAGGTTCAATGCTTCCTGCAAGCAGTCAGATCTAAAAGCAATCTCGGCCTTCGTAGTAGCCAGAGTTGTGCTCTATTGCACCCCTGGATTTGCCGTTTAGTACTCCCATCTGTAATAATCAAGGCTCTTCCGTGAACAAATCCCAAATGGTCTTGTTGCTTGCGGCCGATGATCGAACAGCCGTTACAGTGGCGCCTGTACAACGCAGCAGGATGCTGGCGATGTAGGAACGAACTAACTGTGCCCTTTATGCTTGGTGTACTACGAGAAGGACCTGTCGGACAGACAGTGGAGGATCACAAGCCTCCTCAAACAAGCTAACAATAGGGCTCGTCCGATAGCCCCTTGTTGACAGCCTAATAGCCTCGTGATGAACTGCATCCAGCATGTTCAGGTACGGAGACCTTTCTGATTTATAAATCTGGCATCTGAATTCAAGTTGGGATCGCACAAAGGCCTTATAAAGTTGGAGCAGACGTGCCCAGTCGGCTCCCCAAGACCAATGACTCACACATTTAAGGGTGTTTAAGGCCATGAGTCATCTAAGTTTCAGTTCTTTAAGGTGTGGCAGCCGTTTTAACCTCTCATTAAAAGTAAGGCCCAGATATTTCATCTTTTCTTGAAAAGTGGGAGCAGTGTCACCCAGTTTTAAAACAGGTTGATTAAACAGAAAGCGGCAATAATTACAATAAACACAAACAATTTTCTCCAAAAAAAAAAATTAAAACCTGTGGTGTAAGAGCATTCCTCCAACCGCCTGATCGTCAGTCGCAATTGCCAAATAGTCGTTGCGAGGCTGGAGGATGCACAGAAGATGGAGAAGTTGTCCACAGACAAGGAACCTATTACAGGACGTCACATTGTGGACATAAGAGCGTTTATTGCAATGGCGAATGCCGTGACACTTAAAACACTCCTTTGAGGGACACCAATCTCTTGCTTAAAACCGTCAGACAGGACATTCCCAATCTTGTAGCTGAAATATCTGTCCGACAGAAAGGACACAAGAAGGTGAGTAGACGTCCAGGGATCCCCACTGATAGAGCTGCAGCTACAGTCGCAGGTTCGAATCCTGCCTCGGGCATGGATGTGTGTGACGTCCTTAGGGTAGTTAGGTTTAAGTAGTTCTAAGTTCTAGGGGACTGATGACCTCAGAAGTTAAGTCCCATAGTGCTCAGAGCCATTTTTGATAGATCTGCAACAAAATATTATGCCTCCAGGAAGTATCGTGGGCCTTTTCCAAATCGAAGAAAACACCGATAAGGTATTGCTTATGAAGGAATGCTTGTTGAATTTCTGCTTTGAGGAGGGTTAGGTTATCGGTCGTGGAGTGATACGTCCTGAACTCACACTGGATGTGACTGAGTGGTAGGGATCTGGTTTCGAGAACTTATAGTACTAGGCGTCGATTGATTATACGCGTGTTTCCTATGCAGCTTGTCAGGCTAATACTACGGTAGAAACCGGGGTCCATCCGATCCCTCCCTGGTTTTAATATTGGCTTTAAAACAGATTATATCCACGAGTTAGGAAAGTCGCCCGTCATCCAAATTTCATTAAAGAGATGAAGGAGGACGTCCTTCGACCGTCGGTCCAACTGTTTCAGCAGGCTGTAGGTTATCAGTGCGTTTGTAGCTGTCGTATCATAATGCGGAATCTAGCTCCCATAGAGAGAAACGTTAGATGTATTCCTCCCTGTTGGTGGAACGGAAATCAAAGTCATCCTTTTCCCGTGTCTCCTGATAACGACGGAAAGTAGGATCCTTGTTAGAATCGGCCATTGTAGGATCCTTGTTAGAATTGGCAATTGTCTGAGCTATGTCTCTCGCAATATTGTGAGAGACCTCTGTATTGCTATAGTTGCTATTAGCGGTCGACAGCTGCGCCTTGGGATCCTTGTAATGGCTTCCCATACTTTACTTGCGGATGTGGACCTGTTGATGTAGTTCAGGAACTCTTGCCAAGACCTCTGCTTACTCTCCCGAATTATTCGCCTCGTCTTCGCATGAGCCATTCGAAAGTTTGCAAGATTCTCATCTGTAGGGAATCGATTGGATCTCCACATGGCCGCACTCTTGTGCCTCATTGCAGAACGACACTCATCATTCCACCAAGGGACAGGTCGCCTCCTAGACGTTTCCGTTGACTTTGGAATGGATTCATCAGCACCATGGTGAATCACAGCTGTAATGTGTTCCACCCAGATCTGGAAGTCCTAACACTGCTCGAAAACCACTAACTACCTGTAAAGTATCCAGTTAGCCGTTTTGAACAACCATCTCGGTGGCTTCTCTTCGAGATCTGCTCCATGAGGCAGATGGATGCATATAGGATATAGGGTAGTGGTCGCTACCGTGAAGTTCATTGTCCAGTGCCTACTAGTGTTCGGTTATTTAGAACAATTTGACATTGAGTAGTACGTGTGATTCGAGAGCGTCACATCTAGTATGCTACTAATTACGTAGCCAGATTAATAGTAAAAGTACAAACTCACTTAAAAAGAGAGAATATTTTACAATCCTCAGCTGGTCCCGCCTCAGAGCTATTGATTTGTCTGACGATGAACTGGTGCTGTGACGTAGGTCAGGTGCTTCCGCACAGACTGTGTTTTAAATATTGTTTGATACTCCATAAGATCGTGCTTGCTGTAATGAGCGTGTATATGGCACTGAGTTAAATGTTTCTCGGAAGCCGAGAACTATTGCATCTGTCTGACTGTCCATAGCTTCCAGGATGTCATGCGAGAAAAGTGCAAGTCGTGTTTACGTGATCGATTGGAAATCCATGCCGGTTGCTTAGGGAGATCTTGTGTTCGAGGTACCTGATTACATTTGAGCTCAGAATATGTTCTAAAATTCTGCAACAAATGGCTGTCGAGGATATTGGGCGGTCGTTTTGTGGATACCTTCAGCTAACCTTCTTGTAGACGGTAGTGATCTGTGCTTTTGTTGGAGGTTTCTACGGCATTTTATGAATAAAAGAAGGGCTAACTCAGCAGCAAATTCAGTATAGAACTTTGATAGGGTGTTCTCGCGCTTTGGTGTTTTGTTCAGTTTTAACGATTTCAACTTTTTCTCAGTGTCACTAATGTTAATATCTATTTCACTAATCTTTGCAGTGGCGAGAGAATTAAATTAGTCATATCTCCTTGATTTTGCTGTGTAGAGAAACTTTTGAAAACGTAATTCAGTATTTCTGGTTTTGCTTGCTCGGTGATCCGTGTCCGTCAGTTCATGAGGTTTGCCTGCTCTTGGCTAAGCTATGGTTGTTCCTTCGCGTTTCCAATTCACAATCACATCACCTACAGTTCACTTTGGCAGTTTACAAGGGTTGAATTGTCCGTGATGAATATGTTAGGTGACACCCAATGACTAATCCACGTTTGAAGTTACTGAGTATTCCTGACTGACCTGACCCTTTGTGTTCCTACTGCTTCTCTACTGACAACACAATATTCCCCGCCATTTTATGGCGGCCATTGCCGTCTCTTTGGAAGCCTCAAACTTACGAACCTAATTGGAAGACGGTCACATTATTTAGAGCCTAATAGATAACATAAACGAAGAAGTTTTTTATTTTATTAAAGCAGAAAATCTTTAAAATTTCAAAACGAACATGCCTGGTTGCAAGGTTTGATCTTCTATATATGTAGACTCGTCCAAGCCATTACAGAAAACACAAAGCTTTTTTTGTGGCTAAAAGATCCACGCAGATATGACTAACGCGGGAATTTCGTCAACCACATTTTGCAATTTCTTATTGTCAGGCGTCTACAAAAAATAGCCTTGTGCTTAGTTCTTTTTGATAAAATCCATGTGCAAGGTTTCATTACTTTTGCAGTGTTACAAGCGAAGACAAAGCCAACTTCGCTTGTTAAATCTCCTTGCTTTTACGCAAGAATGTAACTTTAAACTGACTTTTTAAATTTTCCCTTTGCTGAAACCACCGTCGTCTCTGTCATGATAACGTTTCAGATTACTGGCTCCGAACTGTGAGAGTATTATTTGATACAAAGGACATGTTGTTTTGGCGCTCTATAAAAAATAATTCTTCTTCCCATTCTTTATTAAACACTCTGTTTTCACCTTGACATTTAAGCTTGTGAGACACCATGGTAATTGTTAGGGTACCGTACCAACAGTAATCGACAGTAGGACCGTTACACAAATGTCAACTATAAAAACAAAATTTTAAGAAAACAGGTTTTTTGAGTTACTTGAATAATATGCATTCCCTGTGTCGTACAAAATTTATGCTTCACAAGTAAACTTCAGACTCAATACAACGATGGAGAAAATTTCTCTCCGCTTTTATTGCTAATAAGAAAATCTCAAAATCATGAATTTTTTTCCAAAACTGATAATGTATAAATTAATTATTGTGTAGCAGTAATGTTCTAGTTTATTTTAACCTACTGAGCAAATGATAATTCAGTAAAGTGGCCCATTACGGTAGTGTACATCATTATTTTTGCTGCCTTGTTGATCACAGCACTCTAGGGAAGCAGTCGTCGAACTGCGACCCGCTAGCAGCTTGTGGCCCTAATCAGTTGTTGGTGCAGACCGCGGTTCTCAGCCGTATTTTTTAATAATATGCATCCAGCAACTAATAGCCGAACCCAAAAACTTCAACTAACATCAAGAGCTTCTTAAATGTGTGTTTTTCTTTCTCAGTAACAAACAAAAACACTTACAGAAACCGTAATATTTTAAGATGTACTTAATTTTTAACCAATGTCGATGAATTCGTCCTTGGGCTAAAGAAAGTTTGCCGCTTATGTTAGGGGCAGAGTAGTATGTAGCGCGGCCACTGCGAGGTGAACAGGAACGAGAGACGCAATATTTTATTGTCTTCCACTGCTGACAACTCATGGAATGCACATCTAGCACAGATCAGCTGCCAAGGCATTAATATCAACGGAAGTAACACAGATTCGTGAATGCGCATTAGAGATATGGTCATCTTCAAATGTGGTGCATGTTTGTAGTTGTTGTTGTTGCGGTCTTCAGTCCTGAGACTGGTTTGATGCAGCTCTCCATGCTACTCTATCCTGTGCAAGCTTCTGCATCTCCCAGTACCTACTGCAACCTACATTCTTCTGAATCTGCTTAGTGTATTCATCTCTTGGTCTCCCTCTACGATTTTTACCCTCCACGCTGCCCTCCAGTGCTAAACTGGTGATCTCTTGATGCCTCAGAACATATCCTACCAACCGATCCCTTCTTCTTGTCAAGTTGTGCCACTAACTTCTCTTCTCCCCAGTTCTATTCAATACCTCCTCGTGAGTTATGTGATCTGCCCATCTAATCTTCAGCATTCTTCTGTAACACCACATCTCGAAAGCTTCTATTCTCTTCTTGTCCAAACTATTTATCGTCCATGTTTCACTTCCATACATGACTACACTCCATACAAATACTATCAGAAACGACTTCCTGATACATAAATCCATATTCGATGTTAACAAATTTCTCTTCTTCAGAAACGTTTTCCTTGCCATTGCCAGTCTACATTTTATATCCTCTCTACTTCGACCATCATCAGTTATTTTACTTCCTAAATAGCAAAACTCCTTTACTACTTTAAGTGTCCCATTTCCTAATCTAATTCCCTCAGCATCACCCGATTTAATTCGACTACATTCCATTATCCTCGTTCTGCTTTTGTTAATTTTCATCTTATATCCTCCTTTCAAGACACTGTCCATTCCGTTCAACTGCTCTTCCAGGTCCTTTGCTGTCTCTGACAGAATTACAATGTCATCGGCGAACCTCAAAGTTTTTACTTGTTCTCCATGAATTTTAATACCTACTCCGAATTTTTCTTTTGTTTCCTTTACTGCTTGCTCAATATACAGATTGAATAACAGCGGGGAGAGGCTACATCCCTGCCACACTCCTTTCCCAACCACTGCTTCCCTTTCATGCCCCTCGACTCTTATGACTGCCATCTGGTTTCTGTAAAAATTGTAAATAGCCTTTCGCTCCCAGTATTTTACCCCTGCCACCTTCAGAGTTTGAAAGAGAGTATTCCAGTCAACATTGTCAAAAGCTTTCTCCAAGTCTACAAATGCTAGAAACGTAGGTTTGCCTTTTCTTAATATTTCATCTAAGATAAGTCGTAAGGTCAGTATTGCCTCACGTGTTCCAACATTTCAACGGAATCCAAACTGATCCTCCCCGAGGTCCGCATCTACCAGTTTTTCCATTCGTCTGTAAAGAATTCGCGTTAGTATTTTGCAGCTGTGACTTATTAAACTGATACTTCGGTAATTTTCACATCTGTCAGCACCTGCTTTCTTTGGGATTGGAATTATTATATTCTTCTTGAAGTCTGAGGGTATTTCGCCTGTCTCATACATCTTGCTCACCAGCTGGTAGAGTTTTGTCATGGCTGGCTCTCCCAAGGCCGTCAGTAGTTCTAATGGAATGTTCTTCTGTGGATCACTAATGCCAACATGGTGTCCGATCGGGAAAAGTGCCCAGTGTGTTCACCCACATACGAGATGGTTAGTTCCAAAACCAATGAAACAGCTAAAACTGGCTTCTAAATCCTTTTATGTACGAAGCTATCTTCCACCTTCGCATCCCTCTGTGACAATTTCTGATTTAATTAAGTTATATTATTTCAAACCGTCTATGTTCTGCTGTATTTGGCCTAACACAGAAGTCCGACTACAAATGGGCTGGTGTAGCCTTTTTGCATTCTATCGGATAGTATTGCTTGAAGATGCCTAGAAAATGTGCTTTGAAAATATTAAAAACAAACAAGGCTATAGTACCTGCTGGGGTATGGCGAATTGGCCTTTATAAAAATGCTGTAGTTACAATAATTATTTTCTTTTTCACTTAAAGTATTTGATGTGATACCTTACAATATGTACATTCGAAAATGTGTAAGTGGTAATCTCCTATCAGTAAACATGGATCGGTGAAAACCTTATCTCTGTTGGAGTGGCCCAATTCCCCTCTCCCCTTTTCCCCCAATCCTATGAGGCATTAGTTGTCGCCTTATAATATCAACATTGGCTCTTAAGCAAAACGTCTTGACGGCCACAGCACTATGGCCTCTCCATGGAACTCTCGGCCTTCTTATGACGATGTATCAGAAAATATCTTTAGTTTCTTTATAACGGCAACTTCTTTGGTAATCGCATGGTTCCTAGTTTCATTACATCTGATCGATCGACGTCCTTCACTTCAACGATGACCGGAGAGAAAAAGTACGTTGTTTCGACTTTTTAAATAAAGAATAGCCATGGATTCAGGCATTTTGTATGGTAGTCCAGTCTTCACACTCTTGTTAGCAGTGATGTCAGTTCTTACCCAAAAGCACGCAGGTAGCATGGTTGCTAAGAACCTCGTGATAGTGTAATGGCAAGGTTTTGGTTTCAATTTTTCTAAGTTCCTTTCCAGTGGTACCAAATACCTATCATGGCCATTTAACTGTGACCCATGATTGGGAAGTAATGAGCTACTTTGTCGAAAGCTAACAAAAAATGTCTACCACAAGCAGCAGATATTTATTCACATTTGGCAAAACACGTTTTTCTAGATAAAAAAAAATGTAAATGTCGTGCGACTAGGGCCTGCCGTCAGGTAGACCGTTCGCCTGGTGCAAGTCTTTCGATTTGACGCTACTTTGGCGAATTGCGAATAGATGAGGATGGAATGATGATGATTAGGACAACACAATACCCAGTCCCAGAGCGGAGAAAGTCTCCAACCTAGCCGGAAATCGAACCCAGGCGCTTAGGATTAACATTCTGTCGCGCTGACCACTCAGATACCGAGGGCGGACGTTTTTCTAGGTGTGGAGTTTAGAAAAAATTCAAAGTTTTGTGTGCGAGATTAAACAGGCAAATAGTGAGTTTCGATAAAATCCATATATTGAAGTGGATTCGTCTCATTTAGATGTACACGAATTCACATGTAACTCGAATTTTATAGTTGTTTTGAGCTTTGTGAATACCATTGCTGTCTCCATATGATCATGTTCTAGTTCAAATGCTTGGTTGTCTGCTATCTTCCTATTTTCACCCCACACACAATTTTTCTTCTTCTTCTTATTTCCTTCTGTTCTTCCACTATACATTCGATAGCTGGCCGTAAAGATAGACACTCCATACCAACCTTTGTATTAACTCCAAGGCTAATTTGGTGCATAATAAACATTTCTTTTTCTGGAAAGCTTTCTGTACCGTTGCAGTTTTTGATCCTATTTCTTTTTTCATTCGCCCAGTTATCAGTTAACATACTCCACAAATATCTATATTGTGCAACTTCTTCAGTTCGACCTTCTGTTGTTTTCGCTTTCATATCTTCTTTGTCGTATAGTATCATTACTGTCACCATTTCAATTTTCGTGTTGATTTTCATTCCATGCTCTTGCAATACATCTTCAAATCGGAAGATGTTCTTTAACGAGATAATGTTTTACCTACAAGGAGAACCACTTCGACAACAAATCTGGTGCAGCTGATCTTCTGGCCTCAGTATCACTGCTTGCTTTTTTATCTCTGGCCTCTTCACGATCAAGTCTTGAATATATATACAGTAGACAGAGTTGGTGAAAGGCAACAACCCTGTCTTCCTATTCTTACTATTTCCAGCCAGTCTCGCAGACCTCTTCTGAGCTTCATGGTTTCTTTCTGTGTTGGGTACAATTCCATAATTAGTCTCGAGCCCTTCCAGTTCACCTTTTTAAATTTTAGAATTTCCATCCTCGTGAACTATATCACCCAGTCATAGGACTTTTCCAAATGTATGAAGCACACGCTAATTGCTTCTTTCTGTATAAATTTCACCAGTCATTCTAACTAGTCCAGTAGCATCTCCTGTACCTTTCTCTATTCTGAAGCTAAATTCTCTAAGTTCTCTTCCATTTCACGTACCAATATTTTTAGCATAATTTTAGCAGCATGAAAAATTATACCTATTGTTCTGTTTTTTTCCACACTCTTGGTACATGATTTTTTTTGGGATCGGAACCGTCACTAACTTGACAAAGTCTTCTGGCCACATACCGCTTTGATATATCGCATTGCACAAAGCTGTCATTTCTGCTATGACGCTGAAATAATTATATAGCAAAACTATCCAATCCAGCTGTTTACTTTTCCTTGACTACTATTTATAGTTCAGCGGTCAGATTTGAAGTTTTTTCCTTCTCCTTTAATCTCCTCTTCCATTTCAATGGTTAGATCGGGTGTCTCTTTTCCTCTAGTTTATGTAAGTCTTCAATATACATTTTCCATGCATTCCTTACTTCTTCTTCCTTGAACGGTATCTTACCAGTTCCATCCTCCATTTATGTTCCCTTACAATTTATTGTCCATTTAGCCGAAGTATTTCTCCTCACTTCCTAATAAAAGTAGGTCGTAATGCCCTATTCTCTCTAGGTCTTGTATATCACCATATTATTTTTATAACTAATACTCTCTCACAATGAGATTTTCACTCTGCAGCGGAGTGTGCGCTGATATGGCAGATTAAAACTGTGTGCCCGACCGAGACTCTCCCCTGCAGAGTGAAAATCTCATTCTGGAAACATCCCCCAGGCTGTGGCTAAGCCATGTTTCCGCAATATCCTTTCTTTCAGGAGTGCTAGTTCTGCAAGGTTCGCAGGAGAGCTTCTGTAAGGTTTGGAAGGTAGGAGACGAGCTACTGGCAGAAGTAAAGCTGCGAGTACCGGGCGTGAGTCGTCCTTCGGTAGCTCAGATGGTAGAGCACTTGCCCGCGAAAGGCAAAGGTCCCGAGTTCGAGTCTCGGACGGGCACACAGTTTTAATCTGCCAGGAAGTTTCAATACCCTCTCACTTTTTCTGTCTCCCTTCTCAATCGATTATTTAGTCTTTTGTACTTTGTCCGATTATCCATATCTCTCTTGTTTCTATATTTTCTTCGTTCTTCCATTTCCTTTTCTGTCTCTTTTGTGCTCATGGTTCCGCCAAAATATGATCTGTTTGGTGTCTAGTTCTATCTCCTTGTGAGATACATTGGAAGTTCCCTATCTCAGTCCCTTTCGTGTAAGCGTTTCCTGGAATTTTTAATTTACATTCAGTTAGTGTAGTAGATTATTCTTCTGCTGTATGTTTTAAATAAATCATAGTTGGGAGATGGGGTGCGTAGGGTGCCATAGTTTATCTGTTTTATTTTTCCGCATGTCACACAGCAGTCTCTGTTGTCATCTCTCCGTAACCTCCGCTGTGGATATGTTCTATAATGTGTTGATGAGTTAGTAGCTGGGTGTGCACTTGTAGTTAGAGAATTGAGGTAGTTTTGTCTGATCCTTTCTTCGTAGAGGCTGGATAGCTTTCCATTGAACTTTATTTTCAAATCTGGATTGTGGCCTGGCTTGTAGCATTGCAATTTTTCAAATAAAAACCAGAGTCGTAATCTGTGCATATTTGCAGTTTGACTGGTGAACTTCAATAGGAACAAGGCGGCGCTCTTCAGCCGCTTTGCTAGCTACTTCCCAATTTGGTAAGCGACCGACGCCTCCATGGACTGGCACCCCATGTCGCTGCCAGCTACAGGGTAAGTGATGAGACCTGTCGATTGTCGCTTCTATCGTCGACTCTCTCTCGCCTCTCTCTCTCTTATCTCTTATCTCTCTCTATGTCTGTCTCTCATCTCTCTCTCCTCTTTCATCTCTTTCATTTCTCTCTCTCTCTCTCTCTCATTTGTCATCTCTCTCTCTCTCTCTCTCTCTCTCTCTCTCTCTCTGTCTTTCATCTCTTTCTCTCTCTCGTTTGCAGTCAACCACTCCTTTTAGTGCAGAGCTGGCCAAGATGTGCTAAACCGCATGCGTGCCGAATATGTGGGTCGAGGCTCGGCCTATCCCGTCCTTCATCGGCCCTTCTCGGAAGTACTCGGTACAGTGCGACATTTCATTTAGTGTTGGGTGATGGCATTTATCGGGCGGCGCAATTCTCTTCAGTTCGGCAGAATCATATTGTCAATGTTAAGATTTCGCTTTTTGTCGGTGCTATGACGGACGTTCCCAGGCCCAGTGGTTATTTGCACTAAAAGAGGCCTTTAAGCCTGTAAAAATGAATGGGGATGACAGAAGAGAGGGACAAGAATTCCCAGTATCTGTTCTACGGTCATATAATCGACAAATACTGCAAATTAACTATGAAACGACATCACAGTTGCATGTAGAAAGAAATTAAAGATCGACAGATGGGATTCAATTTTCTGTACATCAGTGAGTATTTTCTGCTACATTTTCAGCATTAAGCACATGAAGAAACTGTTGGTACGAACAGCAAAATTTCGGAAACTGAATGCATTATTCCAATGTCAGTTTACAACAGTTTTGGACGGAACGGAACGGATAGTATGGAGACTTTATATATTACTGCATAGTATGTTCGTTAAGACAAGGGACATGCCTAAAACGATTTTTTCGATTTAAAACCCGTTATTGCTGAATTTAAGAGTGCAGGAATGAAAATTAGAACATCCGGAATGAATTGCAGACCTCGCATTTTAAGAGGACTTGAGTGCACGCTATCAACAGTAAGACATTACACACAACATGAGAAACAACTTATTTCTGGTTTGATGAGGATAGATTTAAAGAGAAAATCGCACTTTAGATCGGACAAAACCTGGCAAATACAGTCCAGTTTCCTAAGCTCACTGGCGTCAAAGTAAACACGAGGTTTGAAGAACTCATTGTTTTCTAAGCACTGTCAGTCTTACATCTGTTTTTGAGATGTTTTCGAGACCGTATGCCGTTTCAGTTATAAGAGTCTCTATGCGTGTGCAAATGTAACCGATTGATCTGCAATCAAGTCAAACCTTATACATTAAAACTGTCCGGGATGTCTACATTGTTTTCCTCAGGTGGAATTTCCACGTCTCTACAGTGACGTTGCAAAGGTGCTATTATATTTCGATCAACATATATGTGTGAAAGATCTTCTAACGATTGTAGAACTAAAGAAGTCACAATTACGTGGCGAAAATTACGTGAGAAATTTTTGGAAATCGCTTGCGTCTGTCCATATGCTGATAATTTGTACCAGATAAAAATTATACTGTATCTTTAGTGCACCAAAAACAAATAATACAGAAAGTTTGTTCCGTTTGTGATCTGTGCTGTTGAGAAATATAAAACCAAGTCATAAAAATTGTGGCTGCTTTAACATATAAATACGGCATTTCTGCTATCCGTCAGTCATTTGTTTCCCTAAGAACATCGTCAGAGACTTTTATAACCGCATGTTTCACATCTTTCTGTGTCAAAGTTGAATTCATTAAAGGGTAATGCGGATCATTTTTCCTTCTATTGTAGTAATCGTGAATATCTCTGCTACTCTCAAACTTAGGTGGACAGTGGGCGAGAAATAAATGTACTGTGAGGCTCCCTAAAGTGATGTTAGAAGATGTACATGTGCGAACCCCTTATATACTTTAAATTACTTTCTTTTGTGTGATGGATACTTTTTGCCTAAGTGACGTGTTACCGTGGAATATCATCCCACAAGAGGTCACTGAACGTAAATTAAATATGCAAAATGTTGTAATTTACTGACTTCTGTATCCTCAAAATTGGCAATTATTCATATGTCAAAAGTAGCCAATTCTAAATGTTTTAGCAGGTCTATTTCAAAAGTATTTCCCGTTTAAGTTTTCATCAATATACACACCTAAGATCTTTGAATTTTAAACTTTGGTATACTAGTTTAATATTTTTTTACAAAGTTTAAAGCTAGTCTATTTGTGGAGAACCAGTGACTAATTTTCACAAAAACGCCATTCATTATTTTGTCTGTTGTTGTTTCTTTTCTCGGCTTCACGACAATGATTGTGTCATATGCATACATGATTAATTCTGTCTACTGGTGCGAATAAAATGCCAGATCATTAATATAAGTCAAGAACAGTAGTGAGCCAATGATTGAGACCTGTAGGACCCCCACTGAAATTCCTCCCCACGTAGGTGATGTGGTGTATTGCTCGAAACAGCCTAGGATAACTGTCTGAGTTCTGTTTCATACTAAGAATAAAATCAGACACGTGCTGAACTACGTATTCCATAAAAATTTAACTTCTCTAACAGAAAATATTAACTAACACAAACAAATGCCTTCTATGGGTCACAGAATATCTTATTAACTGGTGACGTTTCATAATTTACAGGTTTGATTATGTGCTTAGAAAACGTACGAGGTGGTACTCAGAAGAAACCAGAATTATTTTTTTATTTTCTGAAATATTTATTCACACTTTAAGCACGGACGTTCACTCACCTTCAAATAACTGTCCAATTAGAATAATACACCTGTTAATCATTTATTCCATTTTTAAAAATATTGTTTAAATTCATCTTTTGTGATATCTGATAGCGCCTCTACCCTGTTTTCTTCACCTCAGCAAGATCAGTAGAACGCTTTCCTTTCACGTCTCATTTCATTCCAGGAAACAAACAAAAAAGTCGCTCGGGGCAAGGTGGATGAGAATGGGGGGTGAGAAACAGGGGTCAAAATTGTTGTACAGACAGGGCTACGTGAACAGAGACGTTGTCATGATGGAAGCACCAGTCTCCCTCCTGCCACAAATGAGGCCACTTCCGCCACACACTGTCTCGCAACCTTTCAAAACTTCCAAGCAGAAAGCCTGGTTAACAGTCTGACCCTACGAAACAAACTCTAAATGGACGACTCCTCTCACCATCAAGAAAAAAAACACAATTTTTAAAATATTTATTTGATTTCACCTGACGACCTTTCTTGGGACGAGGCGAACTTGAAACCTTCCACTGGCTTGATTGTTGTTTTGATTCAGAATCGGTAGCATACCACCACGTTTCGTCACCTGTGCTGAGTTTTGAAAAGAAGATTGGGTCGTTTTGGGACTCTTCCTTCAAAGCACAGAACGCTTCCACGTGACCGTGTTTTTGTACTAACTGTCAGAAATATTAGCACGAATTTGGCAGCTGCCCCTCATTCCCAAATCTTCTGCCACAATTCGCTGCACTGAACTCCAAGTCACTCCCGACAGCTCCCCAGTTTCTTCAATGGTCCGTCGTCGACCTTATTTGATGATTGCACGAATACTTTGAACATTTTCGTGTGTTCTGGCTGTGGAAGGACGACCAGAACGAGGTTTGTCATCAGTTGGCATTTCACCATTTTTGAGATGGGAAAACCACTCAAACACTTGAGCTTCCTCCGCGGCATCGTCCTTTTTCAAGAGTTTCTGTTCCATTCTTTCTGAGCAGAATGCAGAATTTCGCCGCCGCACGCTGTTCACGAAAATCAGCCATTGCTAAAACGGCAGTTACACAAAATAGTTGTCACTATAAACTCCACTGAAACTATTCCGGACCATTTCTAGCGACGGCAGTGGGTTTACGGACTCTGGAGTGTCATCTCTATGCGCTCCTAGCGGCAAAACACAATACTACAAAAGTTCTGCCCACCAAAAAAATAGTTCCATTTCTTTTGTGTGCCTCTCGTATAAACATTGGCCGTTTTGGAATCCAAACTGGTTCGCTTAATACCCCATTACTATGCAGATGGGTGACAAATCTGCTTCTGAAAAAAACTGAATAATGGTAATTATCGACATTAACGGAATCACCTTTCTATGTTTTGCTGTTCACAGTAGTTTGTACTTGACTCAGCTAATGTGGCAAAAATAACTAAGCGCTTATATCATTCCTGATTCTAAATTCTTATTGCCACTAATATTTATGAATTCCTTAGGTTGCACACAATGCCGTTATTCCCGTGTGGTTCACTATCTTGTTATTGAGTCTACAGCACTCTCCGTGTATTTTTAGTGATTTTGGAGTACTACGTATGCCCGCTTATAGTCAAACGCTTCCGTGTACGCTGTTGCTGTTATTTGAAGTTGTACTAATCTGACACGAGCTAATTACTTGTTTGTGTTGTACTTGGTTTGCATCACATGAGCAAAATCATGGAATTGCTCGAAGTCTAGGAGCAAAGGAAATGTGTGAAATGCAAGCTAGTCAATAACGTACAAAGTGGACCGGCAGAATGTATGGAAGATACATATGGAAAGCAATTTTTTATTCGCCATTTGAAGTATCAAAATTTTTGTTGTGAGCTGTGGTTGGACCTCGACTAGCTTGGAGCCGAATGCCAACACCGTCCCGCTCCCTGGTCAAGTGTTCATTGTGTTACGCGATAAAATTACTAAAGAAACCTGAGAGTAAATTTTTTTCTAAATTCGAACAGCCGGCGTTCCTCATTCATGTGGGAGTGTCGCCTTTGAGGTACCGAAGATGGAGGTGGACAGCGATAACGCAGCTTTTCTCCAAAGCAGACAACAAAGGTTCAATAATACGGAGATCTAGTGACTATGGTGACCAGGAGAGATGTGTCAGTGTTCACAAAGCCAGTCTTGGACGATGAGAGCTGTGTGAACAAGGACTCTGTCGTTTTACATTCATGGTGGTGTCTGTTTGTACTATATCGTGTCTCCCTACCACTTTCGCGCAACGACGCTCTGAGCGTGTTTTTTAGGGAATTAACTGGTTTGAACCTCGGACCTGTTGCTGGTAAGGAGACGCCAGACCACACATGACATGTAGAATTCAGAAGAGTTCAGTGAGACTATCGATGATATAACCAAATACTTAATGATCTCAGCGTCAGCTCCACTGCACTCCCTGTAAAAGAATCTTAATACTAACTAAATTTAGTGGAAAGGGTTCAAGGCTTTCCTATTTTTAGTTAGCTGGTAAAATAACGTCGAAAAAGCAGTTAAGTTTACCATTGGAAATTATATTCTACTCACAACATATTGTTTATAAATTGCACTATTGATAAAAGGAAGTGTTTAAAAACGAACTGCGTTCAACAAAAATGTGAACGAATATTCCCCGAATGGGTTTCCAAGTTCTACAATGGATCGAAGGATGACCTATGCCATATCACATCTATAATCTAGGTTATATTTAACTTTCACAAAAGAAAAGACTATCAAAATGGTCTACAGTGACCCTCAATTATCTTTAATTACTTATCTAACTTGTCGTAAATTACAGTGGCTGATGTGGCTTCTCAATAACTATATAAAAGAAAAATCATCGCGTTTCAGAACTTTACTTCAAGTGGCAAATGTGAACACCATGAGTTTTAATTAACGACCGACACTAGTATTACGCAAAAAAAGGGGGTGTAACAGATGAGACTTCTGCAGTTCTGAGTGAAGCCTTATGCGCTCAAAAATGCGGCATCGCGTGCGTTCATTACCTTGTCGGTGCGTGCGTTCATTACCTTGTCGGTGTTTAGGCAGCGTCAGGGCGGCAGCGGCCGGCGCAGCAGCCATCCAGCTCGCCGTCCCGGAACCAACTCCCCTCTAACTTCTCCTTACTACAATTTACCGAAGTTAGTTTAAAAAACTATCTGGCTATGTTTTCATCTGACCAATCAGGGTCTCAATGTTAACCTTAAGCTCCGCCTACAAAAATTCTGTCTATCCAATGAGAAATGTTATGCTTTTCGTGGTGGGGCAATGTTTTTAAAGTTTGCAACGTAACAGAGACGCTAAAAAGTCTCACGCTAAAACCTGCAGCTAGTGTGGTCCTTTTAGCGTTATCGTCAGATCTATACTGCTCTTCTGGAGGGCTCTATCTTTTAACATGGGCTGGGGAGTGATCCTAATGTAACAGACACTCGAAAAAGTCTCACCCTAAAACTTGCGGGTGGTAGTGGCCCTTTTTGTGTTATCGTAAGATCTATACTGCTTTTCTGGAGGGCTCTAGCTTTTAACAGGGGCTGGGGGTTGTCCTTGACATACCTGAGACGCGAAACAGCTTCACGCTAAAACGTGCGGGTTGTATAGTTGTACAGGTAGGCTCGCGGCGTGGGTGCCCAGCCCCTCCCTTATCTAGCTTAACACGGTTCTGCTCTCGGCTTCTGTCCTCGTTTCTCCCCTCGGAACTGCGTCTGCCTCACGGTGGGAAGGTACGACATGCATTTAGGCATTCTTGTGTTAGTCTGTGGTATTCCATTTGCTCACTCGTTACTCGTATTACTTTGGTTATTTAATGTCACGATTTATTCGGATCTATGTGACATACTACTGGATTTGCTTATCATGTCAGGGTTTTCATGTAAGGTGTTGGATTTGCCTGACACCTTACACATGGGCTGGACTTGATCACTCAAAATCATCAGATAATCCTTGTAACTAATGTAACCTTGCAGACTACTGACGGGGCCCAATTGAATACCAAGACATGACTGACCAAATCGTTACTAACCCCCGTCTTGTTCATTCTTGGAACGTAAACTCGAGCAGAAGTTGGAAATAGTGTGAAAGAAGACATATCGGACCAAATTACCTTGTTCTATAGCTCCAGAGTCCAGGTTTAATGATTTCGGCACCACGTTTTCCTGTTATGGGCATTTGCACTACTGATCTGAGGTTTTGGAATTGCAGCTCGCCCAGCGGTTCTCAGCTTATGGACCTCCCTTCCTGTTGTTTTGGTGCTGATAGATTTGGCGAGCGTGACATTAGGTCCTGCAGTGAGTTTTACAGCTGTCGTTCTCTCATTTTTCGTCAGAGTTCTCTTTAATGACTGTCTGTCACTTTCAATCAGTACACGTTTTTCTCCGTGTTGCGAATTGGAGGATGATACTCTACTGGCCATTAAAATTGCTGCACCAAGAAGAAATGCAGATGGTAAATGAGTATTCATTTGACAAATATGTTATACTATAACTGACATGTGATTACACTTTCACGCAGTTTGTGTGCATAGAGCGCCAGAAATCAGTACCCAGAACAACCACCTCTGGAAGTAATAACGGCCTTGATACGCCTGGGCATTGAGTCAAACAGAGCCTGGATGGTGTGTACAGCCCATGTAGCTTCAACACGATACCACAGTTCATCAAGAGTAGTGACTGGCCTATTGTGACGAGTCACCATTGACCAGACGTTTTCAAATGGTGAGAGATCTGGAGAATGTGCTGGCCAGGGCATCAGCCGAACATTTTCTGTATCCAGAAAGGCCCGTACAGGACCTGCAACATGCGGTCGTGCTTTATCCTGCTGAAATGTAGGGTTTCGCAAGGATCGAATGAAGGGTAGAGCCACAGGTCGTAACACATTCGAAATGTAACGTCTACTGTTCAAAGTGCCGTCAATGCGAACAAGAGGTGACCGAGACGTGTAACCAATGTCACCCCATATCATCACGCCGGGTGATACGCCAGTACGTCGATGACGAATACACGCTTCCAATGTGCGTTCACCGCGATGTCGCCAAACACGGATGCGACCATCATGATGCTGTAAAAAAAACCTGGGTTTATCCGAAAAATGACGTTTTGCCATTCGTGCACCCAGGTTCGTCGTCGAGTGCATAATCACAGGCGCTCGTGTCTGTGATGCAGCGTCAAGGGTAACCGCAGCCACGGTCTCCGAGCTGATAGTCCATGCTGCTGCAAACGTCGTCGAACTGTTCCTGCAGATGGTTGTTGTCTTGCAAACGTCTACATCTGTTGACTCAGGGATCGAGACGTGGATGCACCATCCGTTACAGCCACTGCCACTGCTAGTGATACGAGGCCGTTGGGATCCAGTACGGCGTTCCGTATTACCCTCCTGAACCCACCGATCCCATATTCTGGTAACAGTCATTGGATCTCGACCAACGCGAGCAGCAGTGTTGCGATACGATAAACCGCAATCGCGATAGGCTACAATCCGACCTTTATCAAAGTCAGAAACGTGATGGTACGCATTTATCCTCCTTACACGAGGCATCGCAACAACAATTCACCAGGCAATGCCGGTCAACTGCTGTTAGTGTATGAGAAATCGGTTGCAAACTTTCCTCATGTCAGCACGTTGTAGGTGTCGCCACCGGCGCCAACCGTGTGTTTATGCTCTGAAAAGCTAATCATTTGCATATCACAGCAACTTCTTTCTGTCGGTTAAATTTCGCGTCTGTAGCACGTCATCTTCGTGGTGTAGCAATTTTAATGGCCAGTAGTGTAATATCCTTGTCACATGTACTGGAGTTACCTAATATTGTTCCCAAATACTTCTAGATTCTGCAGGATTTTCTTCCTGTCGGTTAGATTTCGCGTCTGTAGCGCGTCATCTTCGTGGTGTAGCAATTTTAATGGCCAATAGTGTATTTTTCCGTTGTCCCTGTATGTGGTATACGTCTACAACTTGGTGCCTCTTGAAACACGAAACACTTCGGTTAGCTTGGTTGCGGAAGCACCCACCATACAAGCAGAAACTACTTGCCCACATTAGAGTTCACTTAACTCCGGCATAGTCCACTCACAACCACACAGAACACTGTTCTGGCCAGCACTGACACTAGGAACATTGTGAGGACAAATACACCTGTAACATCGCATCTTGCATACTCGGCTGTCTTCTGCAGTTATGTTCAATCAAGCCTATCTCGCGGAGGTTCCATATTCTTGTACAGCCTCTGTAACTGGAATACAAGTTTCCGGGTTTGACTTCCCATAGCAAGAACGAGAAACGCTGTTCCAGATTCCTCACTGAAAATAATTTCTTGCATTTGTTCATAACAGTGTTGCACAGGGGCCTGGAGCTACAGAAGAGAGACTCCGGTGCTCTGGCTATTTCAAATAGTTCTCTATCGCTAAGCGAACAGCAAAGTAGCCGAGCTGGACTTTAACGACGACAATCCTGAGAGGAGTTACGACAGCGGGAAAAGCCTAAGCGATCTCGTCATCGCTGAGGAGGAAGAAATTGATGCCCTATTTGATTTGGCACCTGACCCAAAGAGGTCAAGGCGTCAATTTGTTTTGTGTGATTCTGTGTCGTGTTACATGTCATTTCATTAGCAGTAGTTTCCACTACCTATAGATGGTACGAAATAACCTCGTATTAGATGGATTGCATTGTGTGGATCAAAAACTACGTTTGAAGATCCAGTTGAAAGCAGAGACGGAAGGGCGTTGTTCTTAGGATAGTTAGATATCGACAGTAGCAGGCACAATCAAATACTTTCGTTTTCTTTTCGTTTTTACACGGCCTTAGCAGAGATAAACATTCCATTGACGGTAGGGGCTGCGGGGGGAGGGGGGGGGGGGTGAGAGGAATGCGTTTTTGTTATTGTTGTAAGTTTCTTGTTAAAGGCGGATACTATTATCCTTTTAAAAAAGATGTACACTGAAATTTCACTGCTAAAACCTGTCCTCATTGCGTTTTTTTGATAATTTGATGATTTTGCCATTTCTTTCAAGCTCTCTATCTTGGGAAGCATATCGTGTAACAATACGTCTTAGCGGAGAAATTTGACGCTCTGCAGGAAAAGTCTACCAGCTTTTTTGGTCGTAGGATGCAAGGGAAAAATTGCATAGAGAAAAACTGAGACAGTTCTCAAAGATGCCAAAACTTAGCACAGGGTCGAAAACTTGAATACTCCACTACAGACCATCCACAGGGTGTTTCAAAAATGACCGGTATATTTGAAACGGCAATAAAAACTAAACGAGCAGCGATAGAAATACACCGTTTGTTGCAATATGCTTGGGACAACAGTACATTTTCAGGCGGACAAACTTTCGAAATTGCAGTAGTTACAATTTTCAACAACAGATGGCGCTGCAAGTGATGTGAAAGATATAGAAGACAACGCAGTCTGTGGGTGCGCCATTCTGTACGTCGTCTTTCTGCTGTAAGCGTGTGCTGTTCACAACGTGAAAGTATGGTGTGGACAACATGGTTTATTCCTTAGAACAGAGGATTTTTCTGGTGTTGGAATTCCACCGCCTAGAACACAGTGTTGTTGCAACAAGACGAAGTTTTCAACGGAGGTTTAATGTAACCAAAGGACCGAAAAGCGATACAATAAAGGATCTGTTTGAAAAATTTCAACGGACTGGGAACGTGACGGATGAACGTGCTGGAAAGATAGGGCGACCACGTACGGCAACCACAGAGGGCAACGCGCAGCTAGTGCAGCAGGTGATCCAACAGCGGCCCCGGATTCCGTTCGCCGTGTTGCAGCTGCGGTCCAAATGACGCCAACATCCACGTATCGTCTCATGCGCCAGAGTTTACACCATACAAAATTCAAACGCGGCAACCCCTCAGCGCCGCTACCATTGCTGCACGAGAGACATTCGCTAACGATATAGTGCACAGGATTGATGACGGCGATATGCATGTGGGCAGCATATGGTTTACTGACGAAGCTTATTTTTACCTGAACGGCTTCGTCAATAAACAGAACTGGCGCATATGGGGAACCGAAAAGCCCCATGTTGCAGTCCCATCGTCCCTGCATCCTCAAAAAGTAGTGGTCTGGGCCGCCATTTCTTCCAAATGAATCATTGGCCCATTTTTCAGATCCGAAACGATTACTGCATCACGCTATCTGGACATTTTTCGTGAATTTGTGGCGGTACAAACTGCCTTAGACGACACTGCGAACACCTCGTGGTTTATGCAAGATGGTGCCCGTCCACATCGCACGGCCGACGTCTTTAATTTCCTGAATGAATATTTCGATGATCGTGTGATTGCTTTGGGCTATCCGAAACATACAGGAGGCGGCGTGGATTGGCCTCCCTATTCGCCAGACATGAACCCCTGTGACTTCTTTCTGTGGGGACACTTTGAAAGACCAGGTGTACCGCCAGAATCCAGAAACAATTGAACAGCTGAAGCAGTACATCTCATCTGCATGTGAAGCCATTCCTCTAGACACGTTGTCAAAGGTTTCGGGTAATTTCATTCAGAGACTACGCCATATTATTGCTACGCATGGTGGATATGTGGAAAATATCGTACTATAGAGTTTCCCAGACCGCAGCGCCATCTGTTGTTGACAATTGTAACTACTGTAATTTCGAAAGTTTGTCTGCCTGAAAATGTACTGTTGCTCCAAGCATATTGCAACAAACGGTGTATTTCTATCGCTGCTCGTTTAGCTTGTATTGTCGTTTAAAATATACCGGTCATTTTTGAAACACCCTGTACATACAATGTACTAAAGTTTCATAAAGTTCGGACCTTTTGTAACTTTCACCCCTTTCCCCTTCTTCAGTACCTGTCGACTGTACTATGACCGCTCTATTATATGTGAAATAAGTGTCACATCCTCACCACAGTGTACTAAAAAACCATTTGATTGGGGAAAGAAGTAGACAATGTCCACCAACCACTATCAGAAAGTTGATGGAGAACGAAGCATATGAGGAGGCAAACTTACGAGAGCACTCACGGACGGAGATGGAAGTATTATGGGCACATCTGCGAAGGAAACACTCTGAAGGAACATTTCGTTAAATCCAGGCGCCAAAATGTCCAGATGCTGGCGATGACGGCCAAGCTGTAGCGGTCTCAGGATTCACAAACCACCTGGTGCCGATTGTTCTGATGATGACGTCACGTTATGTTCACGGTTAGGCAGCACATTTCGGTCATACGGCATCCAGCAAAGAAATGTCTCAGTACTCAGCTGAAGCAATGGCTGTGCGACAAATGTTGTATTATTACATGTCTTTTATTTGTATCACAAACAAAGAGATACTGTGGTAATCATTTCAACAAGGAAAAGTGAATATTACATTAATTTAAGACTGAGGAAAGCTGTATTCAGTCGGATGTTGATGGCTGGTGCTGTTCACAGAGGCAGTGGAGCACAGGTGTGTGTGTGGTGTAGTGACAGCGAGGTGGTCAGAGCGTCAGGGTGTGGTTGGCTGCTGCCACAGGCACCTCCTCCCCATCACCTGCAGGCGACGCGCTGTCTTTGGAGCCAATCAGACTGCGCATCACCATCAGGTACGAGAAAGCGTCTTGCATCATCTGCAAACACACGAGAAGCCAGTTTTTTGTGGCTCTTGCTGCGGCAGTTTTTCATATGAACACAACTGATGGCCTATAGTGATGCAATGGATTTTACAACCAGAAAGGACGAACGTTGCCTAACAAAATTACGAAATTTCTATTTTAAATATGTAACTCGTACACTTGAATATAAGGGTTATACAAAAATACAGAACTGGTACAAAAGGGAAAGGGAATGAGCAAGTGACTGGATTTCTAAATAATATCAGAAATTTTGGGATTTATAATGAAGTATAAATCTGAAACATCCTAGCAGATTAAAACTGTGTGCTGGACCGAGACTCAAACATGGGACTTTTGCCTTTTCACTGGCAAGTGCTCTACCAACTAAGCTATTCAAGCACGACTCGCAACCCGTTCTGACAGTTTAAATTCTGCCAGTAACTTCGCAGAACAGCTTCTGTGAATAAATAAAATTAGAAGGAAGGTCAGCGCTGACCGTAATGTTGATGGTTTATTATGAGCAAAATTGATTTTCGATCACATAATGATGATCTTCAGTGCTGGGACTTAAAAATTTTTACATAGCGATCAGTGATTAAGAAACAAATACCCACAAATACACCTGAGTATAAACCAACTGTTGGTAAGAACGTACGTTTAGCATACAAATTAAAGCTCGTGTCTAGTTATTAGCCGTAACAGAAGCTATGAAACGATCACAATAACTGAAGCCGCTGTTTACATTCACCTATACAGCAGACCATAGTGTGACAGGGGCTTGGAACGCCCTCTGTATGACATGTCACGTGAAGAATTAACCTTCCTTTATTTGGCAGGAGATTACCACAAAATACCAAATGTGCACTTGCAAACCATTAATTGAATGACCTTCCTTCTAATTTTATTTGCTCAATGGTCGTTGTGCAGACAGCACTCTACGGAGTCGCCAATCAATAAAGCTTCCGTGAAGTTTGGAAGGTAGGAGACGAGGTACTGGCAGAACTGAAACTGTGAGGACGGGTCGTGAGTCGTGCTTGGGTAGCTCAGTTCGCCGGCACGGTAGCTAAGCGTGTTCGGTCAGAGAGCTAGCTGGTCTCTGTAATAAAAAAAACTGAGTGAAGGGATCAACAACGAACTTCAACGGATGTCATTTGACGTCCGCTGAAACAAAAAAAAAAAGAAGGGTCGGTAGAGCACTTGCCCGCGATAAGGCAAGTGTGCCAAGTGCGAGTATCGGTCCGACACACAGCTTTAATCTGCCAGGAAGTTTCATACCAGCGCACACTCCAGTGCAAAGTAAAAATTTTATCCTGGAAGCATACATTTTGTTCTTGAACATATGGAGACAGAGGCATACAGCATTTCCGAAGAAGGAAAAATTACCTTAAATCTAAAGAGCAAAGGAATATTAATCATCAAAAGCAATAATATTATTTTATTACTGTTTTTCATTCCTTTACACGAAATGAAAAATTTTGCTTGTCGTTTAAATCTCAGTTAAGAAAACTTTAATTTTAATAATAAAAATTAACAGTTGGTAAGAAAAGACGTTGTCGCATCAAAAGAAATTGTCAAGTCAACTTCATCTACCTTGGGTGAATCATTATGGTTTATCGTACAAGATAAGGAAAAGAGATCTTTTTCACACAACAAGAAATACTTGTAGTGAAATGGCAAAAAACCCAGGCCAAAAAGTTAACAAAGGTGAGCGAATAACAGGGTTATAAGGGAAGGTAAGGAGGGCCAAAAAAAGGTTGGTAATCTCACCCACACACTGTGAGAACGACTGCGTCTGTACGTTGTGAAATTAAATGTCATATTCATTGAAATTCAGATTTCAACTGTACACTGTATCGGGACATCCCTCTGTAATGAGGGATTGACCAGTTCGTGTCACGAGAGGCCACCCGCCAGCATAAACGTAGGCGGGGAATGCTGCGTTGTCAGTAGAGAAGCATTAACAGCAGAATGAGCCCGCCGCGATGGCCGAGCGGCTCTAGGCGCTACAGTCTGGAACCGCGCGACCGCTACGGCCGCAGGTTCGAATCCTGCCTCGGGCATGGATGTGTGTGATGTCCTAAGGTTAGTTAGGTTTTAGTAGTTCTAAGTTCTAGGGGACTGATGACCTCAGATGTTAAGTCCCATAGTGCTCAGAGCCAACTGAACAGCAGAATGACTCGCTCAGGAGAGTTCAGTGACTTTGAGCGTGGGCTAGTGACTATATGTCACCTGAGTAACAGATCCATCAGGGTCATTTCAACCCTTCTAACGCTGCCCAGGTCGACTGTTGGCGATATGACTGAAAATGCGTCACACTACAGCAACAACCACAGCTATGCCACGACAGGGATCTTCGAGCCCTGCGGAGAGTGGTTGTAAAACATCGCATGAAGTCAGTGGAAGGGATCTCTGGTGACTTCCATAGTGTTATCAGCAGCCCAGCTAGCACAATAACTGCGTTAAGAGTTTAAAAGAAGGAGGGGAAGTGGTCGAGCAGCTCCTCATAAGCCACACATTTCTGCAGTCAATTATAAGCGACGCTTGAGGTGGCATAAAGAGCAACTCTACTGGATAGTGAATGACTAGAAGCGAGTGTTATGGAGCGATGAATCAAGCTGTACCTTGCGGCAATGCGACAGAGGGATTTGGGTTTCGTCAAAGTATAGAGAACGTTACCGGCCGTCATAAGAAGCGCCAATAGTAAAGCGCAGAGGAGGACGTGTTACGGCATGGGGGCGTTTCAAATGGTTACGATGTGCCCCCCCCCCCCCCCCCCTGCTGCGCTTATGAAAATGCTCAATCAGAATATGAACACATTATACAGCACTGTGTACTGCGTACTGTAGAGGAACAGTTGGAAGACGATGGCTGTTCGTATTAGCATGACAGTGCACCCTGCCCCATAAGGCAGCATCTGTGGGACAACGGTTTGTGGTCAGTTACGTACCTGAACCAATTGGAACACCTGTGGGGTGAGTTGGAACGTCGACTTTGCTCCGGTCCTATGCGTCCAACTTCACAACCTGCCCTGTTTTCGGCTTTTAATGAACAATGGGCTCTTTCACAGACGCTCAGATACCTCACTGAAACTGTCCCTAGCATAGTTCAAGCTGTCGTAAAGGGGCAGGGTGAACGCATCCTACATTAATGTCCTACGTTCTTTTGATCGGATAACGTACTTATTGTTTGTCGTGTTCATTTCACCTACTCTCACATCGAACGAACTTCCCCAGAAATAAATGTCGCCTCTCTTAATCTATCTCTTTTATACACATTAATGGGAAAAGCTGTCACCGGCGCGAGGGTTGGTATCACCGCCATAGAGCTTTACTACGCGTAGTCCTACAGGAGATGGTATGATTTCGCATTCCATTAAACTTACCCACCCAGTTATAGGCATATCTACAGTATAACGTAGTGCAACTGGGCACTTTTCACTTATATTATTGCCACAGAGGAAACGAGCGTCAGACAGAAAAATCCTAGGGATGCCAAGAGATCCAAACAGGTATTTGGATTTGTAATCTGACACCTACCCACTGCACCACACGGCCACATTCGAAAAGAATGCTTGCTGAAAAAAGCAACAATAATAAGTGCTCCCATAGCCTGTCCTCTACTAATTCTGTGCCCGCGTTTTATCCCCATTGTTCCTTTTTCATCTTGTAAGAACATTTCTAGCTTTCAAGAATAAATCCAATACATGATTCTCTTCAGTTTGTATCGTAGCCTTTCAGTAATCAGAATTTCACACGGAGCTTTATCCTGGAAGATTTTCTAGACTTTAAGTGTTGCTGCTGATTCTCCATCGCACTCTCATATCGCAAGGTTCAAAGTTTCTGGCAGCTACATTTGAGTACGTCACCCAGTGTGTGGTTTATCCTTCTCAGATAGCTCGAGTAAGGTTCGTGACCCACCAGATAATGTATCATTCCCCAGCGGCTGCTTTGTCACGCCTCCCTGCACGCTAGGAAATAGATTATGTCATCTCATTCCTGCACATTTTGTGTCTCTGTCATTCTCACAGGGCGGTCGGAGTGACCGAACGGTTCTAGGCGCTACAGTCTGGAACCACGTGACCGCTACTGTCGCAGGTCCGAATCCTGCCTCGGACATGGATGCGTGTGATGTCCTTAAGTTAGTTAGGTTTAAGTAGTTCTAGGGGACTGATGACCTCAGCAGTTAAGTCACATAGTGCTCAGAGCCATTTGAACCATTCTCACAGGAGCCTCTCTTTATTACGCGTTTTCTTACGTTTTCCTCCGCGTTTCGATTTTTCGCTGAGGGCTGATTTCGATGACAACAGAAAGTCTTGAATCAGAGTAAGGCTGCTGTGTCAGAGAAGTTTCTTAGACGAAGACAGAGATCGAAGGCTTGAATTAAACAATAAGTGAAAGTTTGAGTACAAACGGGAATTGTCGACTGTCATGTTGATTAGGTGAGAAAGGGCTGAACTACAGATCCGTAGACTTTGTTTTTAGGTATTGTCTAGGAGGGGATTTCAACAGGAAGGGATAATGGTATGGGCAACTGTAGCGTTACGAGAAGCAGCTAGCCTCTTGTTAGCTGTGCTACACTGCGTTGGTTAAAAACACGGGGACGCCCAAGAGCAAAATTAGGTAAAGAGACTTTAATCAGTTCTTATGACAATAACTTGAGAGTTTACTTTTTTCCTGGTGAGGAAATAATAAACATTATACATGAGTTTTGGAGAAGAAAAGCCCCCAATCCAAATAAGATTCCTCTTGATATTGTGCAGGAGTTACCATGTAAGCAAGAACCGCAGCTAAAGATAATTTGTGCTGTACGTATGACAGTGCAAATTATCCGGCATTTCGGAACGTGAAGAAGTTGCAATGTTAAGCTAAGGGACCGGACAAAGATAGTACGCTCCAAAAATTCGATCATCCCCCCAGTCTAAGTGATGCAAAGCCTTTAGAAAATTATAAGTTTTACTACAATAAAAAGAGAAAAGTTTCTGTCTGCGGATTTAGAAATCATCGGTCGTGCGAAACTCAGCTTGCAGTTTTCTCGCACGACATTCTGCGAGCCATGGTGGACGGCAACGGGCATATCCCATATTCCTAGATTTCCGAAAAGTGTTTGACACTGTGTCCCACTGCAGACTGTTACGTAGATCCAAGCATCCGGAATAATTTCTTAGACGTGGGAATGAGTCGATGTCTGTTTAGTAATAGAACCAACCAGTACGATAGCCTGTACGGCGAGTGTTCACCGGTCATAAAGGTTTCGTCAGGAATGCCTCATGGAAGTGTGACATTACCTCTCTTGTTTTCTTATAGTATACACATTATCGATCAAAGGGACGGAGTGAACAGCGATCTGTGATAGTTTGCTGCTGACGCCGTAGTGTATGGGACGGTTTCGTCTGTAAGTGACTGCAGGACGAAACAGCACGACTTGGACAGAATTTTTGGTTGGTGTGATAAATGTGGAAAAATGTAACTTAACGTACCTGAGTAGGAATAGCAATTTTATGATGTTCGAATACAGTATAAATGGTGTGCTACTTCACACGATTACTTCGATTAAATAAACGTTGCAGAGCTTCATGAAATGTAACGAGCACGTATGTTCAGCTACAAGGAAGGCGAATGGTGGACTTTAGTTTAATGGGACAATTCTAGGAAACGGTATCTCATTTATAAAGCACACCGCATACAGAGTACAGCTCGTCTTTTTGGGTTCCCCACCAGTTCGGTTTAAAGGGGAAAAAGAAAGGTCAGAGGCCTGTTGCTGGAATTGTCAGCAGTAGGTTTGATCAGTCACTGAGAGTATGGTACATGAACTCTAATGTGAATGCCTGAAACGAAGAAGACTTTTTGTCGCGAAATACTGGGAAAGATAAGAGAAGCGGTACTTGCGACAGTCTGCAGAACGAACCTGTTGCCACCAACATACATCTCGCGCGAAGACGAGAGAAATAAGGACTCGTACGGAACCTTATAAACAGTCATTATACATCGCTCCATTCGCGAGTGGAACACAGAAGGGAATGGATAACAGTAGTACAAGCAACCTCTGCCAGATTTGCGGTGTGTCTGGATGTGGATGAATGGGGCCAAATATTCTAAGAACATCTACGTGATACACTCGCAAGACATCACATATTACACACTAAGACAGTTGTTGGATGTCCCCGTGTTGGATATGTGGCCAAATTCTGTTCAACTCACAGGTTAAATCGTCAAAATCCCAAGCTGGTTGGAAGTCCCTGTCCATAACGCTCAGATAGTTCTCAATTGGGAAGAGCTCCGGCGACCTTGCTGGCAAAGGTAGGATTTGGTAGGCACGAAGGCAAGCAGTAGAAACGCTCGCCGTATGCGGGCGGGCATTATCTTGCTGAAATGTAAGCCTATGATGACTTGCCATGAAAAAAAAGGGGCATAGAATATTATAGATGTACCGCTGTATTGTAAGGGTACTGCGGATGACAACCAAGGGAGACCTAGTATGAAATGACGTGTCACCAAAGACAATCACTCAAGAATGTCTGGCCTTAATGGCTGAGGACAATCTGGTTGGTATCCCGTCGCCGTACGGGGCGTTTCCAGACACATCTTCGTCCGTCATCGAGGCTGAATTACAGATAAGATATACTAATGAGATTAAGCAGGTAAGTGAAGCGGCTGTGATTATACAATGTAATACACTTTTAACAATACAAGAGAAATTACAGTAACTGCAATACGGGAAAAATGGGGCATGTGAGTAAGAGTGGTAATTTACAGCATGGCATGGGTGGGAATATGAGTATATCTGCAGTTACAAGTAGCGAGTAAAGGAACAGTGTTTGGAAACGTAGATACTCTCTAGATGCACTAGCTTAATATCTTTAGTCGTACAAAAATTTCATTGCATCCCATGCTTATCTTTGTACCTCTCTGGCGAAAAACGGTTAGTGAAATAAATAATAAATATTGTAGAATATTACACCAGTGTTGTGTGTGTTTCCAATTATTACTCTTTGTTCTCTTCATATGGTTGTCAACTGATTTAATAACGTTAACAGCAAGCCAGCGATAACTTTTTTGGTCGTCCTCGAAGTAAACCCCTTAACTAGGCCATTGCACCTGAAATGAAGTTATTCAACTCCGAAGTATGACGAACTCCCTGGGTAGCAATATTTCTTTTGTTGCAGTGCACCAGCGACGTTGTGCGACTAGGATGGCTCGCATGACACAGAATCTGTTACGTCTTCCGACGGCCTACACTATCGGCCTCTGGAGCTTATGAACCACTGATAAGATACGTCCCAAGACGAGGAAAGTACTCATGAAAGAAAGAGCATGGTGCACTGCCGACAGTGCTCTTCAGTGCACGTGGTGATTCAGATTTTTAGGACCAACAAAGACTAAATAAGATCCTCCGAGCGGTGTGACGCAATGGTTCTGACACCGGGGGTCTCATTATGAAGTGGACGGGTTCGAACACATACCCCTGAACCTACAGTTAACTGTCGCGTGGTTTTCCTAATCTGTTTAAGGCAACTGCTGGGAAATGCATACGACCAATTTCTTTTTCATCGATTTCCATTCTGAGATTGTGATCAGTTGCTAATAATCTAGCTGCCAACAGGACGTTGGACATCATTCCACCTTTCTGTTTCAGAGGATCCGAAACTTCATATTTTGTGACAAGGAACCAGCGGTCGTAAATACTAGTTTTATACGCTATTATGTATCGAAACTGAGAAAACGCACCGTTTGTAAACCGCTGGAGGTAGCATCAACATTGGTGGCAATAGCTTGCGAAACATAATACTACAACACTCGCTTTTCGTTTGTGACTCGGTTCTCCTTACTTGTGATTGGTTTCTTTTGGCCTGCGAAATAAATGATTTAATGGTCGTGATTTCACAGTTTGGCAACTGGCTTTTTATATTTTCACTCCTTTTTCAGATTTTTGAAAATCTGGGCTTGCTATGGAGGAACAACAAAAATTATGTGCAGGTCAGAAAGACGAAAGGAGTGAACGGTGAAAGGTATGTGCTAAGGTCTGATCAGAGTAGATCCAGAAAATAAAGTCGGCAGTTGATAACCGTAAGGTAGAATGAGTGTAATATCTTTGAGTAGGAGGATCTTAGATGGTTAAGAGAGCCGGGCGCGCGCAGTAAAAAACTCGTGGGTCGCCCCGAGGAAGCTGACGTGTGGTGACAGCTGTAAGGTAGGTTGCGCTAGCTGCGCCGTTACTCTGACCAAACATTAGCACGTAAATGAGAGAAGATATATAATGATTTCAAAATGGTTTTTGTTAGATAATGTTCAGATTAGGATTTGTATGTCCAAGGTTTGATGCAGTAAGCGTTTTGTAAAATTTTTTGTAAGAGTGATTCGTGCTGCAAAAATGTTGGAAATGGTAGGTTTGTGTATGACTAAAATTTTAACGATATGTATATTGAGATCAACATTGTTTTTAAATCTAGCAGCCTGACTCATAATCCACATTCTTTGCTTGTACTGAATATGAAAATGAGTAGTGAAGTAAAGTTACCCACCAATGAAAGAAGGTAAAGAAAATGGGCCTTCATCCAATATATATGTGCAGTTCATGGTTTGAAATAGATTTGGGTATAACCAACGTTATCAGAACAAAGTTATTTCAAATAAATAGTTGTATGCCATTGCCCAAATGGCGTTATTCAACTCAAGATATAATTTCATTAAGTAAACATCAGGGCCAAAAGTTAATTTTTCAATACCATCTTAATGCCACTACACAAACGGCATTATTCTCTTAAACTTGATTGCTGAGTCACATACTTGTTGCATTTCTGACAAAGTGGAGGAGTGCAAGAAACAAGTTCACAGACGCAGTCAGATACAGGTTTGTTGAATAATTAATTTGGAACGATCTTATCATTGACACCTTCACAAATAAAAAAGGAAACAATTTTGGTTAGGTACTTTCAACGGGACTGCTGAACCGTCATAGAATTTTTCTCTAATTTTTTTGAACATTTTTATCTTGAGAAAAGAAAGTTTTCTACTATCTCAAAAAAGGACGACTGGATAAAATACATTTTGACTGAGAGCTACTAACGTACACCCACTGGAAGATCTCTGCATATCCCAGTCGTGAACCTGACTATTCTTTTTCACTAGAATACACAGTTCTTCTATAACTTTTAAAACTCAGTTCTTCAGGAGTTAAACCACTATACATCGACGGAAAAAAACCGAAAGACCAAGAAGGAGTTGTGCGCCATAAACGAAAGTTGGTAGACATGTTTCTACATCTGAAAGATTATGATTATTCAAAATTCGCGACAGTCCTGTAAGGGTGGGAGTAGTAGCGCCACTACGAGGATGCCAATCAAGATTGCTTTAAAAACACGCTGTAACGGTTGTGAGCGTTAGTTACTTTAGAGATTAGACGTGGTGAGCTGATGTTAGTGAAGAATGCTTTTAGGGCGACAAAGACGCCATTATCAACACCACACTGAGTTCGAACGAGATCGTGTAGCAAGGTATGAGAAACTGGATGTTACTTTTGCAATATTGCAGGAAGACTTGGCAGGAATGTAGCCACTGCACACGATTTCTGGCAGCGGTGGTCACGAGAATGTACTCTCGCAATAAGACCTTGTTCCGGGCAGCCACTTGGCGCTACCAGCATGTTCGGGGTATAGCTGTGCCGCATCGTACTGCATGTGCAGGAGCAATCTGAGCAGCAGTTGGCATCACAGTGACACAACGATTTGTTACAAATTCGTTACTTCAAGGACAGCTCCGAGGCAGACACCCCGCAGCGTGCATTCCACTGACGCCAGACCACCGGCATTTACGACTTCAGTGGCGCCAAGGAAGAGCTCAGTGGAGGGCAAGTTCTGTTGTAGTTTGTGATGAAAGCTATTTGTGCCTCGGCGCCAGTGACGGCCTGTGTTGGCTAGAAGGAGGCCAGTTAAGGGCCTACAACCAACCTGTCTGCGTGCAAACACACTGGAGCAACGCCTGGAATTATGGTCTGAGATGCGATTTCGTATGACAGCTGGAGCACTCTTATGATTAACCCACATACCCTGACTGCAGACTCTGATGACTCCCTGACTCTGTTGTGCCACGCGGGATTAGCCGAGCGGTCTGGGGCGGTGCACTCGTGCACTGTGCGACTGGTCATGGCGGAGGTTCGAGTCCTCCCTCGGGCATGGGTGTGTGTGTTTGTCCTTAGGATAATTTAGCTTAAGTAGTGTGTAAGCTTAGGGACTGATGACCTTAGCAGTTAAGTCCCATAAGATTTCACACACACACACACACACAGTGACCTGTTGTGCTGCCATTCATGAACAGCATTCCAGGGGGTGTTTCACAACACGATAACTCTCACTCACATACCGCTGTTGTAACACAGCGTGCTCTACAGTGTCGACATGTTGCCTTGACCTGCTCGATCACCAGATCCCTCTACAATCTAGCACATGTTGGACATCATGGGACGACAACTCCAGCGTCATCCACAACCACCATTAACTGTCCTTGCATTGACCGACCAAGTGCAACAGACATGGAACTCCGTCCCACAAACTGACATCCGGCTCCTGTACAATAAATGAATGCACGTATGCATGCTTGCAGTCTACATTTTGGCAGTTACACCGGTTCTTAATGTACCACCACTTCACATTTGCAGTGGCTGATCTCGCACTTACATTAACCTGTGATCTTGTAATGTCAATCACTTATATATGTTACCTAGACAAATGTATTCCCTCAATTTCATTCTCTATATTAATTATTGTTTGGTGTTGCGATCTTTTTCCGTAGTGTACCTCGTAGTTTTTAATGAAATTCGTTAAGTACGTATTTAAAATCCGTATTATTATATAAAACTTCTACAAGGTTTTATAAAACGAAAATCAGAAGCAGAAAATCTAAGGAAAAAACGTAAGTTGAATAATTAAATGACTTTGTGCCTTTGAAAATAAACTGAGTCGCTTGATCTGATGACATTGGAGCTACACGATATTTACATCTTTCGTTCGCATTGAAACAATACGCACTTGGTTTAAAATATTTGAAGAAATGAGATTAAAGCTCTAGCGGACTCTGCAGTTTTCCGGATGACTGATCAATGATGTGTTTGCGGTTCGCTCATCTCGTTGTTGGTTTGATTTTTTGGCACGATATTTCTTCAGGTGTTGTCATACGTGAAATATATTATGCATTTTCGCTGCCAGGACTTAAACCAAACGAGTTGACGAAAATTTGGGTTGGAATATTGTGCAGAAAAGTGGAAATGAGTAACTTGGCAGTGTATGCCAAAGCATACCGTTAATTGCCCGCCCGGTTAGCCGGTCGGTCTAACGCACTAATTTCCGGCACGAATCCGCCCGGCGGATTAGTGTAAAGGTCCGGTGTGCCAGCCAATCTGTGGATGGGTTTTAAGGCGGTTTTCCATCTGCCTCGGCGAATGCAGGCTGGCTCCCCTTATTCCGCCTCAGTTACACTATTCTGATTCTGCATGCAAGAATGGCATTAACCAGTTCTGCAACATCTGAAGGAAGAAACCCCAGTAAGAGTTTGTCAGTCTAAGAAGAAAGCTCGTAGAGTTTCTTGTGAGACATGGCATAAACAACATTGACCTCCGGAGAATCTCGCCCGTGTTCAACAGTGTTATGCGGTTTTTCTGTTTCCCAAATCGTGCAATTGTGGCTGTTTACTTTCCCATTTGTATAAAGCGTTACATACTCTGAAAAAATGATCGAATACACAAAACCATCATCTTCGACCTCCAGTACTCAGCAAAACTCAAATCGCTGGTCTTTGTCTCCAGGTTATAATTTTTGCACTAACTGTAGTCTCTATGATTTCATGTTTATTTTTTACGCAGTATACGCCATACAGTCGTTGTTGACATTTCCAACTCACTTGAGGCTGTGCTTAGAGATTTTGCCGGACTCCTTGTGAAAGCTTCTCTCACTCGTTCACTGTCATTAGCAATCACACCTAGACGACCACTTCTCTTCTTGTCACACACAAATACCCAGTTCCAATGGACTTTACATGCTAACTGTAGATTGTCTATCTGGTTGGTGCAGCTGTCCCGTACTTCATCCTAAATTTTCGTTGTACATCCGAGACACTCTTTTCTTTTGTCAAATTCTAGCGACCGTACGTGGAACTACACGTCACACCTGCACCGAAAAAAAAGAAAAGACTTACAAGTTTACTCTTTCAAATTATGTATATTGTTACTACTGATGCGGTTACACTACATTTTTTAAAAATGTTTCCGGACCTTTGTTACACACTGTATTTAGTACTGCCAGTTTCTATACCTGGTCGACTAGGCTGATTTGCTAGTATGGTGTAATTCAGTATAGCGTCTATATTGATGGACCTCTTTTCTACTGTGTGTACGGTTTATCCAACGCTGCTATGGCAGGGGATTTCGTAGACCATAGTTTACGAAAGCCTGTATTATCCTTTACTGAACCTAGAATTGTCGAATCTTAGGGGATTGGAGAGACCCACATTTGATAATAGTGTTTCTCCAAGATTTCGCTGACCTTTCTGGAGGTATTGCCGACAAATGGGATGCTCACTGGTGATTTTTGCTCTTCCTTTTCTTCGTGGTGTCTACAAATGTATCTAAATGCAAGTCTTAACTCCTTATCTGCTTGTTATTCTAGCCATTCCTTCGGTCTGTTGTGTCCACGTATTTCAGCTCAGTTTCTTCAGTTGTCTTAGTCGCAGATGGTTCGCCCTCTGTCAATAAGAGTGCATAAGCGCCTTCACGCTGCCAGCTGTGGTAACTACTGGAGGTGGGTAGGTAGAGAAGAGTGTGTGTGGGCTTTCTGTACACACCGTGAATACGACGTGACCCGGCCCGCGTGGACACCCAAGAATTCCACAAGGTGGAGAATACTTTGCGAAGCCACCTGTTTGCTTCCTCCCTGTGTCCCAAGGCTCACGCTCCATCTCCTAACAGGCGACGCTGTGGTCAAGTTCTTCGTTGTGCCGTTGTTTCTGGTTCTAATCACACCTATAACAATTAATATTGACGGAGAACAGTCGACTCTTTATGCATTTCCTGACGAATTTGCGTATGCTCTCTTCTAATGAACACTACAATGGCTAAGTACCTCCACCATACCTAAAATGACATTAAATTCACCGCTAAATATTCTACTTGCACCAAGAAGGGCACGCTACAGACAAATACAGCAGAAAGGTGCTATTGGCTGAAATGTCAGGTGGTACCCTGTATCTTGCCACTGTGCGTCATCCCACGACCTGCGTTCTTATATGCGTACCACTTGCAACTGCGAATACCACCACAGACTGCCATTTCATCCTCTGACATATGACCTGTGTCTAGGAGCCGCTACTTCTCAGTGAAGTAGCTCCTCAGTTGGCCTCGTGGGGCTGTGCACTGCATACCAGTTGTAACGGAACAGCTTTGCTTACTAAATAAACATCATAAAATTCTTTGACAAATATTTTGTATCGAAATATTGGTACTTAATCACTATCAATATTGTGAATCTTTGGTACCTCCTAAATGAAGCTGTGTCAATACGCACCCAATAATTATTCTAATCGCGTAATAAAATCACTGTGATATTCTTAGGGAACGTATTTTTTAAAGTTAATTTTCAAACAGTTTATTACGCAAGGTGGACATCCACAACGGGTTTTACATTTCATGCTTGTTTGAATGACCTCGTAGTGCCGCGTGGCAGACAGAAAGGGCACAGGTAGAATAGTGTTAGTGCGGACGTGAATGGAGATGTGAATTCGTATAGTGCGTCAAAGTGCATCGAATCATATGCAGGATAAATATAAGTTCCACTTGCAAAGCGCTGTCAAAAGCAAACCACTGCTCAAAATGACGTCAAATTTGAACGGAATATTATCGAAGAAAGGGGAAAACGCTATGAAACAAAAAAAATTAAAGAAAATTTTACCACTAGATGGCGCTGTAATTGACAGAATATGCAGAAAAAAGACGCTGGGTACACAGCTGTTCCTCAGTTTGCGTCTGAGACTCTAGGCAAGTCAGGTCTCAAGGTAGGATCGCGTGCTGCTGCCAAAGCTGTCTTACAAAAATGGTGACTGTGCGTCAGTAGCTCTGCATAA
The DNA here is from genome assembly GCF_023897955.1 of Schistocerca gregaria. Lineage (NCBI taxonomy): Eukaryota > Metazoa > Arthropoda > Insecta > Orthoptera > Acrididae > Schistocerca > Schistocerca gregaria. Next base: position 122,902,084 of record NC_064923.1, read on the forward strand.
GTTCTGAACACTCAAGGGTATGAAAGAAGGCGTTGTCCGATGTCTGCCAGGGGTCTGGAGAAAGTGAGTACGGAATTCGAAAATACAGGCTCTTTTGAAGCGCAGTGCGGCAGATGGAGGGTAACAGTTGATCCAACGTCAGTAGACGTGGCCACAGCATTGCAGGAGGAGTCGAACCCTGGTGTGCAGACACGCGGTGCACGGAGAATCGGCCGAACTCTGGATATGGTGTCACCGCCAGACAGCACACTTGCTAGGTGGTAGCCTTTAAATCGGCCGCGGTCCGTTAGTATACGTCGGACCCGCTTGTCGCCACTATCAGTGATTGCAGACCGAGCGCCGCCACACGGCAGGTCTAGAGAGACTTCCTAGCACTCGCCCCAGTTGTACAGCCGACTTTGCTAGCGATGGTTCACTGACAAATTACGCTGTAATTTGCCGAGACGATAGTTAGCATAGCCTTCACCTACATTATTTGCTACGACCTAGCAAGGCGCCAGTATCCGTACTATTGATATTGTGAATCATGTAGCATAAAGAGCGACGTTCTCCATTAATGGAGTAAAGTTAAGTATTCCACCAGCTACGTCCGTTCTTCTCAATTCTAATTCCCTTGTCATGTTCCAGACCTCACGCCAGCCTGCGTGAGCTGAAACGCGTGCATTTCGGCCTCCTTTACCAATACAGTGTTGGATCTCCTGCCAACCACAACACTGGACATGCCTGTCAGCATGTTCAGGCGTTCCTTCATGCTGATCTGCGAGCAAGTCGACCGTTTGCTTTAGAATTTCTTGCTCGTATGGAGTTTACAATGAATGGGCGTGGAACATTCTGTGGATAGACGAAGCCCATTTCGATCTCCAAGGACACACCAACACACAGAACTGCAGAATATGAGCAACGGAAAATCCGCCCGCACATTAACAAGTACCGCTTCATTGAGCAAGGTACGAGGTACTGGCAGAAGTAGAGCTGTGAGTACCGGGCGTGAGTCGTGCTTCGGTAGCTCAGTTGGTAGAGCACTTGCCCGCGAAAGGCAAAGGTCCCGAGTTCGAGTCTCGGTCGGGTACACAGTTTTAATCTGCCAGGAAGTTTCATATCAGCGCACACTCCGCTGCAGAGTGCAAATCTCATTCTGGAAACATCCCCCAGGCTGTGGCTAAGCCATGTCTCCGCATTATCCTTTCTTTCAGGAGTGCTAGTTCTGCATGTCTCGCAGGAGAGCTTCTGTAAAGTTTGGAAGGTAGGAGACGAGGTACTGGCAGAAGTAAAGCTGTGAGTACCGGGCGTGAGTCGTGCTTCGGTAGCTCAGTTGGTAGAGCACTTGCCCGCGAAAGGCAAAGGTCCCGAGTTCGAGTCTCGGTCGGGTACACAGTTTTAATCTGCCAGGAAGTTTCATATCAGCGCACACTCCGCTGCAGAGTGAAAATCTCATTCTGGAAACATCCCCCAGGCTGTGGCTAAGCCATGTCTCCGCATTTTCCTTTCTTTCAGGAGTGCTAGTTCTGCATGTCTCGCAGGAGAGCTTCTGTAAAGTTTGGAAGGTAGGAGACGAGGTACTGGCAGAAGTAAAGCTGTGAGTACCGGGCGTGAGTCGCCCACGTTAGTAATCGTTCAGTATTGTTTTTGACATCCGCATTTTTAAGCTCTTATTTCTTTAACAGTTCGTGCATACTGGTAGTATCACAAGCTTTCTGAAGCCAATATCTGACAGTCCTTGCTGGAAACGGAAAGTTCGTGTAATTGTTGTGCCATGCACATTCGACTTTATAGAGTCAAACTTTATTTTGTTCCGAATCAGAACACTAAGCATTATTTTGGTTTCAGTATTATTGCCCGATTGCTGACGCAAGAAAGTTGTAAGCACGTTTTCCGCAGTTGTCGTGGTTGCTGAAACATTATTCGTAGTAAATAATTGTAGGTACTCTTGAAGACAATTTTCAATAGGCCTACTTACTGTGGGGTAGAAGGGATCCGGTAGTTTTCTTGTTATATTTGGTCGTTATTACAGTAGCCTACATTTAACATTACCTGATTTTTGTAATCTTTTTCGTTTGTTATCTACGAGAGGTATTCGGAAAGTCGTAAGCAGTTGTTTACTTGTGACATACAAAAAGTTAGAAGACGTGACAAGAAGTACTAATACGTCTCGCACTTTTTGCATGTCACAAGTAAACAACTGCTTACTGTCATTTATCTAACTTTATTTATTATTTATTTATTTAACTTTCATTTATCTGACGTAATACAGTTACGTTAAATCTTTAGCGTTATGCAATTCCGATACAAAACAAATGCTACACACTATATTTTTTTATCTACGTTACTTTCATTGCAATATGTCTAGTAAACGAACTTTAAAGGAGATAAATCCAAGTAACGAATAATTTTCACAGCTACTGTATAAAATTTTCCTGTGCTGTACGTAGTAGGGTACTATGAGTATATTATAACTGTAAAGAAAGGCATTTACCGAATGATTTCGCCATATTGTCTTGTGCTTTTGATTCAGTGAGTGTGGACTCCACTACTCCACTGTTGGCCATTCAAAAGTCCTGCCTGCAGTTTGGTAGAAAAATGGCCGCCGTATCGTCCGGTTGGCCACTCTCTCCCTATACAGGCTCTCTAGGCCGGCCTTCTTCACTTGCATTTATCTCCTTTAAAGTTCGTTTATTAGACATATTGCAATGAAAGTAACGGAAATAAAAAATATAGTGTGTAGCATTTGTTTTGTATCGGAAGTGCATAACGCTAAGGATTTAACGTACCTGTATTACGTCAGATGAACGAAGGTCGTAAGCAGTTGTTTACTTGTGACATGCAAAAAGTGCGAGACGTATTAGTACTTCTTGTCACGTCTTAAAAAGTAAACAACTGCTTACGACTATATACAAGGTGTCCCAGCTATCTTGTCCACCCAAAATATCTCAGTAACAATAACAGCTATTGGAAAACGACTTTCGCCGGTATCAATGTAGGGCTGGGGCCCATGAATGTACATATTTGGAAACATTCTAAAACGAAAGCATATGTGTTTTTTAACACAAACTTACGTTTTTTTAAATGGACCTCCTATATTTTTCGTCAGCAATCCATTGCATGACAAAGCACATACACAATGGCGTTAATTGCATCGCAATATTCCCATTACAACCCGAGATATTGAGACGCGAAGTTGACGCTTGAAACACCCGACATGCGCTGCTAGCGCACGTCCTGAGGCTCAGGCGTGAACCCCATGCTGCCCGTAATCGCGATGTGATTGACATGCGTAATCACACTTCCATACTTATCAAGAGGTCCGAAACGAATAATACGGTCTGCTGCCATCCTGCATTAACGTCGTACATTCCAGCAGGTATTTATTCCATAGACTAGGGGTGACGCAGTTCTGTAACATACCTGTGTACCGCAACGTTAGTCACAAAGTTAACTTCGCTTATCGTTAATCCGTTACTAAAAAGGTAATGCCGTTCAACGTTAACACTTTACTTTACTGTAGATCTAGCGCAAGTGACAGTTAATCATTCACTCGTAATAGTAAAATTCATGTTGATGGTTTTAGTGAAACGAGCAAGTGGCTAAAAATTTTACCGTTGTAAAAGGTAAAAATATTATTATTTGGGAAGTCCAGGTAGGACATAGAAGATGGATGTAAACATGTTTAACCAATTAGTTTTATTATCACATAATTATCAATGTTATGTTTATCTAATGCGTTAAATGACAAATTGTTGCAAACAAATGTTTCTTAACATCACTTGGTAAAATGGCCCTTTGTAGAAACTTCCACTGTGATACCAGCACTACATACTAAACATAGCGTTCAAATCTCATGCTTAAAGTGATACCCATTGGCTTGCATACATAGGGTCACTCTGCAGATGAAGGATGCCCTACTTCGTGCTACTGTTTCCTCTTTGATGGCTGTACAAGCATCAATAATGCATTGCTTCATGTCCTCTGGTGTTGTTGGTTCATGTTGATAAACAGCATCCTTCACTGCTCCCCAAAGAAAATAATCCAGCGGTGTAAGGTCCAGAGATCGGGCAGGCCACCTAACTGGGCCACCTCGTCCAATCCACCTACCAGGGAACTTACGGTTCAGAAGTCGTCGTGCTCGTAAGGCGTTATGTGCAGGGCATCCGTCATGCTGATACCACATGACCATTCTCCGGTTCAGAGGTACGGTGTCCAAGAGAACAGGAAGATTGTGTCGTATAAATCTGGAGTATTGTCTGCCATTTTGGATGCCATTTATAAAGAAAGGTCCGATAATGGTATCTCCAATAATCCCACACCAAACATTAACTTTCCACGGACGTTGATGCTCTACCTGACGGAGCCATTTTGGATTGTCTGCGGGCCAATAATGCATATTCCTCATATTGACAATTCCTTTGTTGGAGAATGATGCCTCGTCGGTAAAATTTGTATTATTCAGAAGTTTTTGCTGAGTCCACCGACAAAATGTTACCCTATTGCGGAAGTTATTTCCATGAAGATCCTGGTGTAAATGAACATGGTAAGGATGAAATTTGTGACATTTAAGAAGACGCTGTGCACTTGATTTCGACACACCAACTTCACGTTCAATTTCACGTGTGCTGATTTGAGGATTTACAGCTATGGTAGCGACCACAGCAACTTCAGCACATTCATCTGTGCATGTTCTAGGACGATGTCGAGGTCTTGGATTTAAGCTTCCCGTTTCACGTAGAAGAGATGTGAGACGACCAAACATCCGGCGCGAAGGCGATGGCTTGTCAGGGAATCGTCTTCTGTACAGTCGTTCTGCCTGAACAGCATTTCGTCCACCTACAACAGGGTACACTACAGGTATGTAGAGTAGGGTAGAAAACAGACATATTAACTTAATAATCATAATGTTCGCTAACAGTACTATCAACAAACGAGCAATCTCATAACGTATTTCCCGTCAACGTACATTCTCTATAGATCAGCAGCATTTCTACCATATCTTCATGTGTGTACATTATAGTGTACAGTATAAGTTCCACAACACGTTTATTCACAATGTGTACTACCTCCGTGCCGTCACTAGATTACTCTGATGCACGACTACACTGGCAAGCGGTGTACTGCACGCCAAAGCAACAACAAATGGGATGCTCGGAGGGTGGTGGAGTACAGGAGTTTGCATGGGTCGCAAATCATAAACAAGGCGAAGTGGTAACTGTGGCAGTAGTGGGAACTACGTTGGACACTTGACTAGATAGAGCCAGGCCCTGCGCGACAGGCACAATGGGTCATACAATGCAATAGATAAACCTTATTTTGGGTGTGCAGGATAAATAAGACAACCTGATGCGTGTACATCGACCGGTACTGGTTCGTATTGTATACGTAGATACGTAAAACGTGCAAGAGGGAAACCATTATGTGCTTAAGAGAGTTGATGGCAGCAGACCGTATTATTCGTTTCGGACCTCTTGATAAGTATGGAGGTGTGATTACACATGTCAATCACATCGCGATTACGGGCAGCATGGGGTTCACACCTGAGCCTCAGGACGTGCGCTCGCAGCGCATGTCGGGCGTTTCAAGCGTCAACTTCGTGTCTCAATATCTTGGGATGTAATGGGAATATTACAATGCAATCAACGCCATTGTGTATGTGCTTTGTCATGCTATGGATTGCTGAAGGAGAAATATAGGAGGTCCATTTAGAAAAACATAAGTTTGTGTTAAAAAACACATATGCTTTCGTTTTAGAATGTACCAAATATGTACATTCATGGGCCCCAGCCCTACATTGATACCGGTGAAAGTCGTGTTCCAATAGCTGTTATTGTTCCAGATATATTTTGGGTGGACAAGATAGCTGGGACACCCTATATATACCCCACAGTATGTAGGCCTATTAAAAACTGTCTTCAAGAATACCTACAATTATTTGCTACGAATAATGTTTCGGCAACCACGACAACTGCGGAAAACGTGCTTACAACAGTCAGGCAGTAATACTGAACCCAAAATAATGCGTAGTGTTCTGATTCGGACGAAATGAAGATTGACGCTATAAAGTCGAATGAGCATGGCACAACAATTACACGAACTTTCCGTTTCCAGCAAGGACTGCAGATAGTGGCTTCAGAAAAGTTTTGTGATGCTACCAGTATGCGCAAACTGTTAAAGAAATAAGAACTTAAAAATGCAGTAAATTGTAATAGGCCTACCTGTTTTGCGTGACTAAAAATATTTAAGAAAACTGAGACCTTAAAATCAGAGTTATCTGAGCAAAGTGAAGAACCAAACATTTTTATAGGGGTAACTAAATAAATATTTCGGATAATATATACCATTAAGAAAGTACCTGGACTTAATTACAAGAGTTACGCATTCCTTCCTGGCTGGGCATTTCAGACTGCAACAAGAAGTTACAATTTTTGCCAAATTCAAAACACTAATTACGTACTAAAAACGGTATACAACTAAATCGAATATGCATGCACAACTCATAGCAAGTCGCTCAACAATTCAAATGCCCTTTAATCGTTTACAAAAGTCCTCTGAACTTCAATTCAACTCAAAAGCACGGCGAACATAGGAAGCGCGAGAGACGTTTGGCAGCAAAATGGCGCCAAAGCTAATCAACCAATCACGGGCAACTTCACCTATGGCCACTCTCTCTGTGTACTAGAGATGGGGGATCCACTCCTGAAGTGATTCATAGAGTTGAATCTTTCAAAGGAGTGAACAATCAGTGATTCAGAAAAAAAGAACGGTAGCTCCAAACGTTTCCCACAGCAGAGAGAGAGAGAGAGAGAGAGAGAGAGAGAGAGTCGGAGCAGATCAGCGTGGCCTCTGCTCGTCAGAACACACTGCACACCACACAACACAGCCAGCGCCGGCCTCTGCCCTGCTTCTGCCTTGGCTGCCTGCATTGTGCAGTGCCCCATTGGATTTTGTGTTTCACATATGCCGTGCCGTCTCTGTGCCTCCTCTGTCGCGTGCAGTGTCTGGCGCACCTTAACTTAGCATCGCACTCCGTCGGCGATCGTTTCAGTCGCACGTCCTGCCCTCTGGCAGTTGATACGAGCAACAGGACAGAGAGCCCCCTAGCGGAGAACAGAAGAACTACTTGCAATAACCCGCTCGCAAGAGAACGGGTTGTCTCGGAGTGGGTGACTGGTGGCCGTTCACCGCTCCCCCTCCCCCCCCCCCCCCTCGCTAATAGCCCGCTCAACGCTCACCCCACCGTTCTCGACTCTAGCCAGAGCGTCAGAGCGTTGAGCAAAGCGACTCAGGTGTCACTCTGGTCTCTGCGGTCTTAGCTCACGCAGTAATACAGCTCGCGGCTCGACCTGCTTGACTCAGCGCCTCTGCATCGGAGTCCGTCTCTACTGGATATTGTTCTTCGTAATAACACCGATATGTATATTACATAATTATGTTATGTATACATGATTTGTTTTTATTTCATTTTTATTTGTTTAAACTGATCAGATTAGGTTCCTGACGACTCCTCGTACTATAGGATTTTTTATTATGGGCACTCGAATTTACGCTTTAATTACGAGCGAACTGATAAACGTATCGCAAAATGTGATACACCAATATTTTCCTTGTTTTATTCTGTGGAAGGCTATATGCAGCACTTTGGTCTTACAGTCAAATTTATATGTTTTTTTTCTTATTTCAGTACGAATTTTGCGATTTTAGGTGTCTTCGGAAGGAAACGTTCACTTTAAAAATATATGGCTTGCGGTGTATTTGTACGAGGTTAATGAAATTTTAATATATTATAGCCAAATATATTGTTGATGTAAATCTCAAGTTACAACATTTTACGATTATCCAAAAAACCACGATAGTGCAAAATAAATCAATAATCAAAAACTTTGTCATATCGTGGAATTTTCAATAAACAATACAAAATTCTCACTCATTATCTGTGTTACTTCAAAATAGGTTCAAATAAGATCAAAATACAGTTATAGTACTGGAATAAACCAAGTTTAAAGGGCAATGTGCATTACATTCATTTTCTATTGTGAATCAGTGGTGGGTCATCAAAAAGAGCTAGTTCATTGCAGGGAGTGAACAGTTCTGATCCGATCTCTGAAAAGAACAGTTTTGCCCATCTCTACTGTGTACAGGCTCTCTAGGCCGGCCGCGGCTGTGGCGCCGCGGGCAGGCACGGACTCACCGAGGAGAAGGTGGTGATGGAGACGGGCGCGAACTTGCCGGCGGTGAGGGCGAAGGGCCGCTGGGCGCGCTGCAGCAGCAGCAGCACGTCGCCGCCGAAGCCCCGGCCGCGACACTGCCAGCCGCTGCCGTACGCCGACAGCGCCACCGCCTCCGCCTGCACAACAACCGCTCAACTGCCTCACCAAGTGCTCTCGCTACTGCTGCCGAGCTGGCCAGCAAAGCCTGCCTCCAACCAGGGGGCAGAAACATCGCAGTGAATGTGGGCTGTGGGGATCTCGTGATGAGTGATCACACTGAACTCGATTATCCGTATTACTAAGCGGCTAAAACATTCACTCAGCGTCTAATATCTACCAGGGCAATGAAAGTTTCATTCCCAGTATCTCATACACACATCAAAAAAAGTTTTGCATCACCCCTGTTTCCAGAACTCCTGAAGACAGACGTTACCTGTGGATATTGTATCACAGAGAGAGTCCCTTTGACCGTTCATAGATGTCACTAAACCCGCCTAAAGATGTAAACAACCTTGCATGAGCTGCGCCTATTAAATGGAGACGGTCCGGCAGCCGATCAGTTCCACTCATTCCACCAGGAAGGAGGTACACGGCTCTTGTTGTCTGTAGTTCAACCATGCCTAGACGGTCAATACCGCGGTTCGATCGCGTCTACATTGGTACTTTGTGCCAGGAAGGGCTCCCAACAACGGAGGAGTGAACCAAAGTCATGTTGTTTGGACATGGAGGAGATACAGAGAGGCAGGAACTGTCGATGATGTGCCTCGCCCGGGCCGCCCAAGGGCTACTACTGCAGTGGAACACCGCTACCTACCGATTTTGGCTCGGAGGAGCCCTGACAGCAACGCCACCACGTTGAATAATGCTTTTCGCATAGCAACATGACGTCGTGTTACAACTCAAACTATGCGCAGTAGGCTGCATGATGCGCAACTTCACTCCCGACGTCCAGGACGAGGTCCCTTTGGAACCACGACACCATGCAGCGCGGTACAGATGGGCCCAACAACATGCCGAATGGACCGCTCAAGATTGGCATCATTTTCTCTTCACCGAATCGTCGGACACGTATTTCGAAGCAACCAGGTCAGAACGCCTTAGACACAGTCCAGCGAGTGCAGCAAGGTGGAGGTTCCCTGCTGTTTTGGGGTGGCATTATGTCAGGGGGACGTACAAGGCACCGTGACGGCTGAACTATACGTGAATGCCATCCTCCGACCGATAGTGCAACCATATCGGCAGCATATTGGGGAGACATCCGTCTTCATGGACGACAATTCGGGCCCCCATCGTGCACATCTTGTGAATGACTTACTTCAGGATAACGACATCGCTCCACTACAGTGGCCAGAATGTTCTCCAGACATGAACCTTATCGAACATGTCTGGGATAGCTTGATAAGAGCTGTTTATGGACGACGTGACCATCGAACCACTGAGGGATCTACGCCGAATCGCCGTTGAGTAGTGGGACAATCTGGATCAACAGTGCCTTGACGAACTTGTGGATAGTATGCCATGACAAGTACAGACATGCGTCAGTACGGTCGGGGATACCTGGCACGAGGTCGGCGTTCCAAAACTTCCCAAAGGTATGTATAGGATTCAGGTCAAGACTTCGTGCAGGTCAGTCCATTAGAGGGATATTATTGGCGTGCAACCACTCCGCCGCAGCCCGTTCATTATGAACAGGTGCTCGATAATGTTGAAAGATGCAATCGCCATCCACGAATTGCTTTTCTACGGTGGGAAGCAAGAAGGTGCCTAAAACATCAATGTAACCCTGTGCTGTGATAGTGCCACGCAAAACATCAAGGGCTGCAATCCCCTTCATGAAAAACACGACCACACCATAACATCACTGTCTCTGAATTTTACTGTTGGCGCTACACACGCTGGCAGATGATGTTCACCGGGCATTCGCCATACCCACACCCTGCCATCGGATCGCCACATTGTGGACCGTGATTCGCCACTCCACACAACGTGTTTCCACTGCTCAATCGTCCAATGTTTGTGCTCCTTACACCAAGCGAGTCGTCGTTAGGTATTTACCGGCGTGATGTGTGACTTATGATCAGCCGCTCGACGATGAAATCCAACTTTTCTCACCTCACGCCTGTCATAGTACTTGCAGTGGATCCTGAGGCAGTTTGGAATTCCAGTGTGATGGTCTGGATAGATGTCTGCCTATTACACATTACGACCCTTTTCAATTGTCGGCTGTCTCTGTCAGTCAACAGCCCAGGTCGCCCTGTACGCTTTCGTGCTGTACGTGTACCTTCACATTTCCATTTCACTATGACATCGGAAACAGTGGACTTGGGGATGTTTAGGAGTGTGTAAATCTCGCGTACAGAGGTATGACACAAGTGACACCGAATCACCTGACGACGTTCTTAAGCCTGTGAGTTCTGCGGAGTGCCCCATTCTGCTCTCTCACTATTGAGCTCTCTCATATGGAGTAACTGGCAGTAGGTGGCAGCAGGTGGCAGCACAATGCACCTTATATAAAAAAAAAACGAATGTTTTTGTGGGATGTCTGGATACTTTCGATCCCATAGTGTGTGAGGCAGCGTAAGTCAAGACTTGCAAACCACCCAGAGTATTTTAATCCAGTATTGAGAATGGGAGCACGTAGAGGCTTGTGACAAACTTCACACATAATTTCAAACCGTTTATAAACTTTTTCTCACTGACACTATTTCACAAAAAAATGAAAGGAAAAGGTCTATCGCTTAGCACATTTTTGCTGTACATGCAGTAAAATTTCACCATCGAGCACGAAGTTTTAATTTATTACTCCTTTACTATTAACTCCATTGACAACAAATTTTGCAGACATTGTCTACTTGAAATTACTGAATGGAAAATTATGTCACTGTACGACAGATGTTAGTTTCATGCATAGCATTTTCATTTTGCGTAGCGTTTTTATTTTGTATGTTGGTATTCTGGTAGCTGCTGTCATTTTTTGTTTCTACCTCACTGTTGCTATTTGAGATTATATTTTGGAGTAGTGAGTGGAGGTGTGGACGCTAAAAAATGGAGTGCCAAGTGGAGAAATCGGAAGATTTGCGACGTATTCTTCTCTTTGAGTTCAATAGGAGGCTGACAGCGGCAGAGGCAGCTAGAAACATTTACGCCGTTTATCGGAACAATGCCGTTGGACAGAGCACGGCAAGAATATAATTTTCTCGTTTTTAGGAGGATCGTTTTGATGTGACTCTCCACGTTCAACAAGACCTAAGGAGTTTATGAAGATCATTTAAACACATTAGCCACGCGGGATTAGCCGAGCGGTCTAAAGAGCTGCGCCCGCATCTCGTGGTCGTGCGGTAGCGTTCTCGCTTCCCACGCCCGGGTTCCCGGGTTCGATTCCCGGCGGGAGGGATTTTCTCTGCCTCGTGATGGCTGGGTGTTGTGTGATGTCCTTAGGTTAGTTAGGTTTAAGTAGTTCTAAGTTCTAGGGGACTGATGACCATAGATGTTGAGTCCCATAGTGCTCAGAGCCATTTGAACCATTTAAAGCGCTGCAGTCATGGACTGTGTGGCTGGTCTCGGCGGAGGTTCGAGTTCTCCCTCGGGCATGGGTGTGTGTGTTTGTCCTTAGGTTAACTTAGGTTAAGTAGTGTGTAAGCTTAGGGACTGATGACCTTAGCAGTTAAGTCCCATAAGATTTCAAAGACATTTTGAACATTTGAACATTTAAACATATTAATCCACAATTATCTACGTCAGCGTACTCGAGCAGTGGCAGATGTGATGAACTGTGATCATTCCACTACCCTGCGACGTTTGCATATACAGGCGAAGGTTCAAAAATCAGTTGTGCAGGTATCTCTAAGCCAAAATCACAAAAATCAACGGGTCGCATATAAGCACCTCTGCTTGTTCGTCATCAATCGGCTCGTGAACAACACAGACCATTCCTATCCTCTATCGTTGCTTGTGACGAGAAATGGTGTGTTTATTCTAACATAAGGAAAAAAAGGAATGATTGACCCCAAACAAAGCAGCAACTCCCCGTACAAAAACCTAAGCGCATCTAAAAAAGATAAAGTTACGCGTCTGGTGGAACAGCGACGGTGTGGTGTATTACGAATTGCTTCCCCGAGGTGTAACCATCACTGTTGACATTTATTGTCAACAACTGAGACGTCTTGCAGATGCTGTCCAAGGACAAAGACTAGGAAGACAGGGTGAAGTGATGCTACTCCACGATAACGACCGCCCGTATTCTGTTAGACTGACAAAAAGCACTGTACAGGAGTTTGATTGGGCAGTCATTAGGACAGACCTTATTCACCTGTTCTTGCGCCATCAGATTTTCACCTTTTCTGCTCTCTGTCGAACAACTTTCAAGGAACTTCCTTTCGGGATGAAAATGTGCTCCGAACATGGCTCTACGAGTTTTTCGTGTCAAAAGCTCGCATCTTCCACAATCACGGAATCACAACGTTACCCTAGTTTTACCAGACTGTTGCGAATAGTGGAGGAGAATATATTATAGATAACTAAAATCTGTGTCATGTGAGCCCGCATCTCGTGGACGTGCGGTAGCGTTCTCGCTTCCCGCGCCCGGGTTCGATTCCCGGCGGGGTCAGAGATTTTCTCTGCCTCGTGATGGCTGGGTGTTGTGTGGTCCTTAGGTTAGTTAGGTTTAAGTAGTTCTAAGTTCTAGGGGACTGATGGCCATAGATGTTAAGTCCCATAGCGCTCAGAGCCATTTTTTTGGTCATGTGTATATGTTTTGGGGAAACGCTACGAACTCACGCACCTACCCAATAGTTCAGGAGATATAACGTCACAAGCGATGAGATGCATGAAAAACTAGCTTTTATTTATACACCGACGTCCGCTTCCTTAAAGAATACGACGACGACGGCGACGGCGAAGTCCCATACTCCGTAACAGAGCGTAGGGGTCGATGCGAGAGACCCTCACCGCCGTAATGATGATGAATGATGACGATCAAGACGACGCAATAACATCCAGTCATCTTGAGATAGGTGAAAATCCCAGAACCCGCCGGGAATCTAAACCGGGACCCCGTGCTCAGGAAGCGAGAACGCCACCGCAAGACCACGAGCTGCGGACTTAAAGAATATGGGTAGGCTTATCGGCTTATGCTAAGCTAATGAGCCCACGCTACATCAACACTAGAACAGATGTAACACATCCATGGACGGCGATGCTTGAATGTCATTATCAAAAGACGTCCCACAAATATCTGGACAAATAAAATTTTCTCGGGCGTCCAGCCGCGTCAAGTGGTTTAAAAACCTCGAACTTTCGGCCGAGTACTCGTCGGTCATTGTCAAGTGGATACGGCTCCCGCAAAGCCTAGCTGCTGCTACAGTTACGTCGACGACTCGTTCGTTGCCTGGTCTAGTGGAGGTGAAGGGCTGGGAGAATTCTTGGACAGCATCAACGATCTGCACAAGAACATCAAGTTAACGGTGGAGGTAGAGGCCGATGGTGTCTTTTCTTTCCTTGGTGTCCTCGGCCGCCGTAAAGCAAATGGGTGTCCCACCTACAGTATCTATCGGAAACCCATACAGACGGTCCTATATCTGCAGGCTAACGGCTATCACCATCCATCGCAGAAATGTCCTGAGGACCTCGGTGCATCGAGTTGGAAGCCGTCTCAGACGCTGAGTACCTCCCGCAGGAAATGAGCCACTTACGAAAAATATTCAGGGCACACGGCTGCAACAACCGCCAGATTTCGCAAGCCATCTTTCCGACAACACGGAAGAGGAAGGACCCCCAAGGAGGACTCGAAGTAGCTTGAATTTTAGCCTTTCTGTGGCTCAGTAACAAGAAAGATTATCCGGGTCGTAAAGATGCATGAGATCGAATCTGTCTTCACGGCTCTAACAAAAATTAGACAGCTCATGAGGCCTGTGAAAGACGATGTAGGCCTCCGAACGCCAGGAGCATATAAAATATCGTGTGAATATGGACAGTATTATGTCGGACAGACTGTGCGTATTATTGAACAGCGCTGTGAAGAACGTGAGAAATGTTTTCGCCTACGATATCCTGTGAAATCAGCGGTAGCGGAGCATGCTCTAGAAAATGAACATCGTGAGGCATTCGAAGAGACACCAGTTATTACACAGGATAGTAGTTTCCGGAACAGTGTAATTAAAGAAGCGATCAAGATAAAAATCTGTGACAACACTCTCAATAAAGACGGCCTCCCTCAGCTAGGCACGGCTTGGAATCTGGCCGTCGGAAGGTTGAAGCGGGCGCGGCCGGCGCGCAACGAAAACTTTAATTCATATGGCGTTGGTGCGGGTATCAGTGACGTCACAGAAGACAGCGCTGTTATATGACGGCAGCAACAACAACAACAACAAAAATTACCACTTAGCAATTGCCGAGCATTACTCAGCCGGAACTCGTGGATTTTAAACTACTTCACTCGGCAGAAGCCCGAGAGAATTTATCTGTACAAATCGCCGCGAAACCATGCATTCATATATCTGGGCAAACACCTCGGAAAGCATCAGTAACCCGATACTACCAACAAAAATTCACTCAATCTGCTACGATGCGGCAAACGTGTAACACAAACTGGTGAACGGTTACACAAAATGAAACTGAGACCCACGCCAAGAATATACATTATACATAAGAGAACAAAACAAAGAGCTGACAAAGGAAAAAATTGCAAAAATAAGGCCAAAACTTGCTCGCAATCATTCTTTCTTAGTACGACAACCGATAAAACATGAGAGTCACTTCACCCCAAGTCAATTTGCGGGAGACTAATATCCCCTCATGTTTGGATCAGAAGCTTTATTCAAAACCACAAATTATGTAAATTGAAGGAAGAGGGGCGAAGACAGGAAAGGAAAGGGAAGGAACTATTGATACCAGCTACATCAGGACTTTGTGCGCATTAAGTCCCGCTGCAGCTGATATCAATAGTTCCTTCCCTTTCCTTTCCTGTCTTCACCCCTCTTCCTTCAATTTACATAACATGTATCACAGCTGCGGATTTAGTGTGGTGCCTGTTCTTTCAGACATGTCAGGACGAACAGACAGCAAGCATACACATAAAAACACAAATATTAATTTGCTAGTGATGTAGACAACATTTAGTTTTCTATAATCTTTCTGAGGTATGTTACAGAAAAAATATATGTTATTTATTATTTACAAATCTCTTATTAACTATGTCATAGAAAAGATGTATTTAAAAATGTAGCACAATAGCAAGATGATTTTACTAGAAAAATAATTTTTACTTTTGCTCAGCGTATCGAGAAGAATGTAATTTAAGGAAGAAACATTTTTACAGTTGTGAAATGTTTTCGTTAAAATTGAAGAAAGGAGACGTTTTCTTTTGCAGCAGGACATTATCTTCCTGCTGAAAAGAAGCGAAATATACTTTTTTGAAACCACAAAGAGAAAGCACAGAGGTAATATCCATGACACCAGGCCATGAGGGCTAGATTTGGAGAGCAAAAGAAGGGTGTTAAAGGGAGGACGAAGGAAAAGGAGAGAGAGAGAGAGAGAGAGAGAGAGAGAGAGAGAGAGAGAGAGAGAACGGTCGCTAATGCACGTCTGTGCATTGGCGCGGCTCAGCTTGGAGGTAGCCGTTTTGAATGATGGTGGTAGAAAATATTTTTAATGGGAGAATTTGTCCACATAGGGGAGGATATGTGAAGCTAGCAGTTCTTCATCACCTTGTGATACTGCAGTCAAATAGTCTATGCGATGGATAGAACTGCGGCTTAATAATATCCACAGGGATACAAAATTGGTGTAGACAACAGAGAATTATGTCGAATAATATTTATTCGAGAAAAAAACTAAACTCCACTCAAACAGGACATGAAAGCCCAATTGTACCGACCAACCGCCGCGTCTCGCTCAGCTCACAGGCGGATATGGAGAGGTATGTGGTCAGCACACCGCTCTCCCTGCTATGTCAGTTTACGAGATAGTTATTCAAGACAGGACATCTCAGATAAACGGGTAGTGGTCCTATGATATTCATTTAGAGACAGAAAATACAGTAAAGTTAGGTTGAGAGCGTTACGTTAATGATAGCAAAACATCCAAACTAAATTGTAATCAAAGATAAGTGAAAATTAACTCCATTTCGTAATTACACTACTGGCCATTAAAATTGCATGTTGTGTGACGTTCAAATACAATAATGAGAAACAGATATGCAACAAAAACCCCTATAAATCACAGTCATGTAAGTACTCATGGATGGCTGGCAAATTAGGCGGGAAGGTGTTAACTTTTCTACGTAATACATCCCTCTTTGAGTACCAACGTTAACACTATCTGACCGATTCTGTCCTAAGCGATAGTGACTGTGAACCACTAAACTGACTGTGCTACGAGCATTAATTGAACAACTTATGCTGCAAGTCGAAAGAACATGCCGTGGAGAATAAAGCCCCTAGGAAAATTGCTAACGCGCCAGAGCTGCACAGATGGCCATCGTGAGTAAATGCCATGCTTGGCGCTCCGAATATGCAAGTCACCCACCAGCACGGCCTTCCACAGACTCGATCGCTTGGCTCCATCTTGATCACCGCCCCTGACCGACCACTTCGATCTTCACTCTACGCCATCCCCAGACGATCTTTCCCATCTTCCATCGAAACTTACTCCACGATAGGTGCTCCACGTGGAGACCTCAGAAAATTCAAACTGACATGCGGCAGGATTTCTCCACGCCAATCATGTAATGATATTTAGGCTCACAGTTTTCCTCCATAAGACGTGCAAAAATCACTCTCCCAATAGAGTGGCTTGCCGCCATAAATTACTGACGTTCCTGTTACGTCTTCTGATTCTCTATGATGGCGCTTATTTTCAGTGCTTGTGGGAAATCGCTTGGCGTAGGAGACCAGACAGCTCAAAAAATGCACCGAGCAGCGCGGAGCTGTTTCCGCGCTAAAGAGAAAGGTTTTACAATATTCTCTCAAAGAAGGTCCTCTGAAAACAGGCCCGCAAATACCTGCAAATTCCGAAGAACTTTCTCTCCCGACTTTCCTAGTGCCTCCTAGATAATAATGCATTAAATGTGCAGAGATTCATGATTTGAATAAATGAAAATGAAAGGAGGCATGTGCAGAAGAGTTGCCGTCTTCCAGCGTCTCCATCAGTATCAACAGTGTCGCATGTCCTAACTTCAGCGCCGGCCGGTGTGGCCGAGCGGTTCTAGGCGCTTCAGTGTGGAACCGCGCGACCGCTACGGTCGCACGTTCGAATACTGCCTCGGGCATGGATGTGTGTGATGTCCTTAGGTTAGTTAGGTTTAAGTAGTTCTAAGTCCTAGGGGACTGATGACCTCAGATGTTAAGTCCCATAGTGCTCAGAGCCATTTGAACCTAACTTCAGCGCGCCTCCCTTCATTGGAGGTTCGAGTCCTCCCTCGGGCATAAGTGTGATTGTGTGTGTGTGTGTGTGTTGTCCTTAGCGTAAGTTAGTTTAAGTAAGATTAAGTAGGGCGTAAGCCTAGGGACCGATGACGTCAGCAGTTTGGTGCCATAGTCCTTACCACAAATTTCCAATTTTCCTAACGTCATGAAACACTGCGGAGAGATTTGAAGTTTAATTCAGGACACTGGCGCAAATACTGGTGATCAAGAGCTTTACACCACCACCTCTCGTCCCCTTGCGCCCAATTACTATCAATGAAAACTTTCTGCCACCACTATTCGAAGCGGCTTACTTTCTAGTTGAGCGCCACCTCAAGGACGTATCGACGTAAGTCAAGGAGCTGGTAATAACCCACAGCAGGGCACAGTATTCTACAGCAATCTCGTTTACCACTAGATCCTTATGTATTCTGGGAATTATTGGCTGAATATTTTGGGAAGTAAAAAGTTCTAATAGGCCTCCGATGTCAACTGAGCTTAACTCACTGAACGCTGAAGCCAAAATTTTCTTACTCTGATCAGAATACGGTACATCATGAATTTTGTAAACTGATCTCACGAAATTTGGTTGACGGTTACGTGTGTATCGTAATGCAATCGTTATTCCTCTGTTAGACGTTTAATTCACTTCCGTTTTGCTTCTTTTTCATCTTGTATTACATGTAACACAAAGCTATATTCTGAATGAACATCATAATTGTTGCGTTCTCGAATGCGTCGGCCATGTAGCGACAGTCTAATTAAGTGGATCAGTTTCACTGTAATCTGTTTTTATTTGAAACAATTTTGTTGTAATTCCTTGTGTTCACTTTGCGAACGAAGTGAAAGACCTGCAGATTCCAAGGGATGTCGTCCAGGCCTCGTCCTTCATTGTGGACCTCTACATCAATAGGCATCATCTCGGAAATTTTAGAAATTGTTTAGAATGACCTGACAAAAAACATGTCAGTGGGTGTGGGAAAAATTTCTGAATTTTGAAATTTGTTGGAGTTCACGTTAGCGTTTAAGTGTTTTGTTTTTGACGACAAGGTTTTTATCAAAAACGAAGGTTTAGCCATGGGTAACAGGTAAATAGGCAGAAGTTTTTACGTACAATCTAAATAATAAATGTTTTTAGCTCTTTCCAAGAAACAGAAGAGAAGATGATTTATACCAAGCGGCACGTTGACGACTCCACTTTGTCATTGAAAACGGGGTGAAAATGAAATAGAACTGATGGAAAAGTTAAACGACCAGCACTCGAAAATGCGATTCGCGTTGAGCTGGAAAAGAAAGGAATAGATTTTTTGATTTGGTCATCGCGGAAGTCGAACTAAAAACAGAGATATAGGATTTATAAAACTAGCAGCAGCAGTAAATGGATATACACTCCTGGAAATTGAAATAAGAACACCGTGAATTCATTGTCCCAGGAAGGGGAAAGTTTATTGACACATTCCTGGGGTCAGATACATCACATGATCACACTGACAGAACCACAGGCACATAGACACAGGCAACAGAGCATGCACAATGTCAGCACTAGTACAGTGTATATCCACCTTTCGAAGCAATGCAGGCTGCTATTCTCCCATGGAGACGATCGTAGAGATGCTGCATGTAGTCCTGTGGAACGGCTTGCCATGCCATTTCCACCTGGCGCTTCAGTTGGACCAGCGTTCGTGCTGGACGTGCAGACCGCGTGAGACGACGCTTCATCCAGTCCCAAACATGCTCAATGGGGGACAGATCTGGAGATCTTGCTGGCCAGGGTAGTTGACTTACACCTTCTAGAGCACGTTGGGTGGCACGGGATACATGCGGACGTGCATTGTCCTGTTGGAACAGCAAGTTCCCTTGCCGGTCTAGGAATGGTAGAACGATGGGTTCGATGACGGTTCGGATATACCGTGCACTATTCAGTGTCCCCTCGACGATCACCAGAGGTGTACGGCCAGTGTAGGAGATTGCTCCCCACACCATGATGCCGGGTGTTGGCCCTGTGTGCCTCGGTCGTATGCAGTCCTGATAGTGGCGCTCACCTGTGGCGCTCACCTGCATGGCGCCAAACACGCATACGACCATCATTGGCACCAAGGCAGAAGCGACTCTCATCGCTGAAGACGACACGTCTCCATTCGTCCCTCCATTCACGCCTGTCGCGACACCACTGGAGGCGGGCTGCACGATGTCGGGGCGTGAGCGGAAGACGGCCTAACGGTGTGCGGGACCGTAGCCCAGCTTCATGGAGACGGTTGCGAATGGTCCTCGCCGATACCCCAGGAGCAACAGTGTCCCTAATTTGCTGGGAAGTGGCGGTACGGTCCCCTACGGCACTGCGTAGGATCCTACGGTCTTGGCGTGCATCCGTGCGTCGCTGCGGTCCGGTTCCAGGTGTGCGGTCCCTGTGTCTATGTGTCTGTGGTTCTGTCAGTGTGATCATGTGATGTATCTGACCCCAGAAATGTGTCAATAAAGTTTCCCCTTCCTGGGACAATGAATTCACGGTGTTCTTATTTCAATTTCCAGGAGTGTAGTTTTAGGAAATAGAAATGAAGGGCAAGTCGGACATAAGTTGAATTGTCAAAACTCATGGGATAGTGATACGTACATATACAGATGGCGTTGCAATCGCGTACAAAAGGTAAAAGATGGCAGTGCATTGGCGGAGCTGTCATCTGTACTCAGGTGGTTCATGAGAAAAGGTTTCCTATTTGTTTGTGGCCGCAGGAATTTACAGATTTTGAACGCAGAATAGTAGTTGGAGCTAGACATGCGGGACATTCCACTGCGAAAATCGTTAGGGAATTCAATATTCCGAGATACACAGTGCCAAGAGTGTGCCGAGAATATCACAGTTCAGGCACTACCTTTCAACACGGACGACGCAGTGTCCGAAGGCCTTCACTTAACGACTGAGAGTAGCGGCGTTTGCGTAGAGTTGTCAGTGTTAACAGACAAGCAACACTGCGTGAATTAACAGCAGAGATCAATGTGCGACATACGGCGAACGTATCCGCTAGCATAGTATGGCAAAATCTGGCGTTAATGGGCTACGGCAGTCGTCTGCTGCAGACAACCGCCACGAGTGCCTTTCCTAACCGCACGACATCGCCTGCAGCGCCTCTCCTCGGGTCGTGACGATGTTGGCTGGACCCTAGAGGACTGGAAAACCGTGACCTGGTCGTATGAGTCTCGATTTCAGCAAGAAGGAGCTGATGGTTGGGTTCATGTGTGGCACAGACCTCATGAAGCCACGGGTCCAAGGCACTGTACAAGCTGATGGTGGCTCCATAATGGTGTGGCCTGTGTTCACATGGAATAGACTGGGTCCTCTGCATGTTCGGATACTTGGAGGCCATTTGCACCCATTCGTGGACGTCATGTTCCCAAACAACAATGGAATATTTAAGGATGACAATGCGCCTTGTTACCTGGCCACAATTGTTCGCCCTTGGTTTGAAGAACATTCTGGGCAATTCTAGCGGTTGGTTTGGAAACCAGATAGCCCGACATGAATTCCATTGAACATTTATGGGACATAAATGCTGCACCGGCAAGATTTTCTGAATTATGGACGATTACAGAGGCAGCTTGACTCAATATTTCTGCAGGGAAGTTCAACGACTTGTTGAGCCTATGCCGAGTCCAGTTGCTGCACTGCCCCGGGCAAAAATAGGTTCGATACGATATTAGGGGGTATCGCACGACTTTTATCATCTCAGAGTGAACACAGCATAGCAAAAAGAAGCAAAACCTGTAGAATGTGGCTCCATATTATCCTCCACATTTTCTTCCGCTTTATCCATTCTTCCAGAAGCCCTAATCCCTCAAGATATACAGACGTTCTGTGAAGTTTGGAAGGTAGGAGACGAGGGAAGGGCAGAAAAAACGGTGAGCGCCAGATGTGGGTTTAGCCTGTGTAGCTCACAATCAGTCGGTAGAGCCCTTGCCTCAGGAAGGCAAAGGTTCTTGGTTCGATTCCTGATCCAGTAGACAGTTTTAATCTACCAAGAAGTTTCAAATCAGCACAAATTCTACTGTGATGTGAAAACTCGGTCTGGAAAAATCATACTGATCAGAACAAATTTGAAGAATACTTCTAAGTTGCTTGCAGTAAATGCTTGCTAAAAATTTCAACGGATGGAAAAGCATGCGGATTTGGAGGCATCCACATCTATTTTACCTTTACAGACACAGATGTCGACACTACGTTGCCACACTGCAGCTAGGGTGCCATCATAATTGTTGCGTGTGGAAGTGCAGTAAAAATTTCAGCTCCTCTGATCACCACATCTTCCATATTTCAGTCGGTGCCTCGCCAGTTCCCTTCTGATTTCAAAATAAATAAAATACCTTTTATTACAACGGAAAGTCTGACTTCACAGTGGAATTATAGTGTGGGCATATGATTTCAAAGTACTTATCACTGAGCTTAGCTTACATCACTCTTCTCAGTCTTTCAACAACCAATGCATCACTGGCATAGTATTAAACAACATCCACCCTTTTATGGATGCAAGCTGATTATGGTGAGCTGTTCACAAAAAACTCATATCAGTCCAGTCCTGAAGTATAAGTTAACGTATTGCTTGTCTACATGAGACTGTTGAAGGTTTGTTAGTGGTTAAGTCTGAGGTTCAGTAAATCCTAGAATTGTTTGTCTCTCGTCCTTTCTTTCGCCGCTGGCTGTGATCTGTTTACTTTGAAAAATGCGAAATTGCTCCGTGGTGTGGAGTGCACATTAAACAATGTGTCCCTCCTTTAAATTTTTGGATAAGTCAGTACAAAAGCTCAGAGACAGACATCCTATAGAACCACGTCTAGTGAAGTACTCCTATGTTCAAACCAATCCTTATATTGGGTACGATGTAACTTTTACTTCGGTACGTACCACTATGTTCTTCAGAAGATAGGGACATAGCCTGCATAGCAGAGCGCCGAACAGCCTCAGACGCGGGCGCAATATACACTGGCTCAAAAAAATCGCAACACCAAAAAATAAGCGATGTATAGTAATGAAATTTCTGGAATACATTTGTCTAGATAAGCTTTTCATGTGATTAACATTGCAAGATCATAGGTTAATGTAAGCACGAGATAAGTAATTGCAAATGCGAAATCCTAGTACATTCATAGCCGGTGTAACCACCAGAATATTGAATGCCAGGAGGCGAACTCCATGCATTGTGTTGTACAGGTGCCGGGTGTAAGTTTGTGGGATGGAGCTGCATGCCTATTGCACTTGATCGGTCAATACAGGGATGTTTGATGCTGGTTGTGGATGACACTGGAGTCGTCGTCCGATGGTGTCCGATATGTGATCGATTGGAGACAGATCTGGTGATCTAGCAGGCCAAGGCAACATGTTAAATCTCTGTAGAGCATGTTAGGTTACAACAGCGGTATGTGGTAGAGCGTTATCTTGTTGGAAAACACCTAGATTGCTGTTCATAAATGGCAGCACAACGGATCGAATCACCAAAGTGTAAGGTGGCAGAATAAATTAAGGTCAATTTCGCACCTTAAATAAGACTAACTTATTTTGGCGGTAATGGGCAGATTTGCCTGTAAGTATGTAATGCAAAAGGGATGACACTCAATCGACAGACAGTATTAACACACCACTCCTATATAATGCATGTCAATGAGCAGAAGGTGAAATAAGCAGCGAGAGGAAGCGTTTTATGTGGAAGCCAGCACAAGCAGACGCAGAGGCCACACCCTCGAGGCACTACAGAAAGATTGCCCAGCAACGAGAGTCAGCGACTGTACAGGTGACGCATACTGCAGGGCGAGTAACGGGCCACCAGAAGTAGGACAAAAATGATTCAAATGGCTCTGAGCACTATGGGACTTAACATCTGTGGTCATCAGTCCCCTAGAACTTTGAACTGCTTAAACCTACATCCATGCCCGAGGCAGGAGTCGAACCTGCGACCGTAGCGGTCACGCGGTTCCAGACTAAAGGGCCTAGAACCGCACGGCCACACCGGCCGGCAGAAGTAGGACAGAAAGAAGCTTTTAAAATATGTATTTCGGAATGCCAAAGGGATACAAACAAAACCAGTGATGCATTCGATCACATGAAGTGCCAGTGGTACACACGCGATAGACACATGTAACATTTTAGGTGTCCGGAGGAGGACAAAACGTCCGATTGGCGGAAACGCACCAGGAAGGAGTAAAGTGCCGAGATTTCGACGCAGTTTAATGGAAGGACCCTTGCGATTGGTAGAGAGAGTTTCCACAAAATAAGAGGAACGCTCCTATTGGTCGAAAAAAGCCGTGATGTGGAGAACGAAAGAACCCAGGTGGGGAGAGAGTTCGGCTATGAGAAAGACAAGACGGCAATCTTCGGGGACTCTTCTCTGAACTGGCATGAAGTGCAGAACAGAGTGCATAACGCTCTGTACGAAGTAGAGGAGAAATTTGTGTGTACGCTGTATTCACAGCGGCAGACCTCCAGCTAGAAATTAGCTGTAGCATCGTTGATTTCTGACTGTGGAGAAACGAGCCAACCAGTTAGTTAATTGTTGTTGTGAGAACTGAGAGGGCTGCTCCAGCCATACGCGTGTATATCGGCATAGTCTGAGACTAGGGATGAGTTCATGCTTTTTCGCATACCGAGGAACATAGGGAGAGTTTCTGCTGGAAAATTCAGCAAAGGCTTAATTAGATTTTATAGGAATTTCAGTGGGTGAGAGTAGCCATGCAGATGACAACTCATTGCAATTAAGGTAAATACTGTGCGCAGTGGCGTAAACTTGTTGATTCACCAGCTTGTGTCCACTGTAAACTCGAGCGACCTTGGGTAATCGTTTGCTCGACCCGTTACAGAACAAACCATCCTCTGTAGACTTTATTGTCATCCTAAAAATAGTTCCTAACTTTGAACCGGAGTCGGATGATTTATCGTCGTACTGGCCAATATCATAAAGCAATCGTAAGAATAGTTTTGTAAAGACTCTTCTATTTAAAATTTAATATTGTTATGTTTAGGATTATTTAACTTCCTGAGAGTTAATATTTAATACTGCTGTGTTTAGGATTAGTACACTTTCAGAGGCCGAGATGCGTCATTTTTACAACTGTCTTAACATTGTCACTTTGTAAACTGTTTAAAAGCGTGTATTTCCGTGACAAATTTGCAGTATCAAACAATGTCATTACAGCTTACACAGTTGTGTTCAGTCATAGAATAAGAAACCACCTAACCATAACGATACAAGAGTGATGTACAAATTTCCAGTCAGGTGCGTGGTATAACCACAAGGGTGCTCCTGTTGTTGTTGTTGTTGTTGTTGTGGTCTTCAGTCCTGAGACTGGTTTGATGAAGCTCTCCATGCTACCCTATCCTGTGCACGTTTCTTCATCTCCCAGTACCTAGTGCAACCTACATCCTTCTGAATCTGATTAGTGTATTCATCTCTTGGTCTCCCGTTACGATTTTTCCCCTCCACACTGCCCTCCAATGCTAAATTTGCGATTCCTTGATGCCTCAGAACATGTCCTACCAACCGGTCCCTTCTTCTACTCAAGTTGTGCCACAAACTTCTCTTCTCCCCAATCCTATTCAATACTTCCACATTAGTTATGTGATCTACCCATCTAATCTTCAGCATTCTTCTGTAGCACCACATTTCGAAAGTTTCTATTCTTTGCCTGTCCAAACTATTTATCGTCCATGTTTCACTTCCATACATGGCTACACTTCATATAAATACTTTCAGAAACAACTACCTGACACTTAAATCTATACTCGATGTTAACAAATTTCTCTTCATCAGAAACGCTTTTCTTGCCATTGCCAGTCTACATTTTATATCCTCTCTACTTCGACCATCAACAGTTATTTTGCTCCCCAAATAGCAAAACTCCATTACTACTTTAAGTGTCTCATTTCCTACTCTAATTCCCTCAGCATCACCCAACTTAATTCGACTACATTCCATTATCCTCGTTTTGCTTTTGTTGATGTTCATCTTATATCCTCCTTTCAAGACACTGTCCATTCCGTTCAATTGCTCTTCCAAGTCCTTTGCTGTCTCTGACAGAATTTCAATGTCATCAGCGAATCTCAAAGTTTTTATTACTTCTCCATGAATTTTAATACCTACTCCGAATTTTTCTTTTGTTTCCTTTACTGCTTGCTCAATATACAGATTGAATAACATCGGGGAGAGGCTACAACCCTGTCTCACTCCCTTCCCAACCACTGCTTCCCTTTCATGTCCCTCGACTCTTATAACTGCCATCTGGTTTCTGTACAAATTGTAAATAGAGTTTCGCTCCCTGAATTTTATCCGTGCCACCTTTAGAATTTGGAAGAGAGTATTCTAGTCAACATTGTCAAAAGCTTTCTCTAAGTCTACAAATGCTAGAAACGTAGGTTTGCCTTTCCTTAATCTTTCTTCTAAGATCAGTCGTAAGGTCAGTATTGCCTCACGTGTTCCAGTATTTCTACGGAATCCAAACTGATCTTCCCCGATGTCGGCTTTACCAGTTTTTCCATTCGTCTGTAAAGAATTCGTGTTAGTATTTTGCAGCTGTGACTTATTAAACTGATAGTTCGGTAATTTTCACATCTGTCAACACCTGCTTTCTTTGGGATTGGAATTATTAAATTCTTCTTGAAGTCTGAGGGTACTTCGCTTGTCTCATACATCCTCCTCACCAGATGGTAGAGTTTTGTAAGGACTGGCTCTCCCAAGGCCGTCAGTAGTTCCAGTGGAATGTTGTCTACTCCCGGGGCCTTGTTTTGGCTCAGGCCTTTTAGTGCTCTGTCAAACTCTTCACGCAGTATCGTATCTCCCATTTCGTCTTCATCTACATCCTCTTCCATTTCCATAATATTGTCCTCAAGTACATCACCCTTGTATAGACCCTCTACATAATCCTTCCATCTTTCTGCTTTGCCTTCTTTGTTTAGAACTGCGTTTCCATCTCAGCTCTTGATATTCATACAAGTGGTTCTCTTTTCTCCAAAGGTTTCTTTAATTTTCCTGTAGGCAGTATCTATCTTACCCCTAGTGAGATACGCCTCTACATCCTTACATTTGTCCTCTAGCCATCCCTGCTTAGCCATTTTGCACTTCCTGTCGATGTCATTTTTGAGACGTTTGTATTCCTTTTTGCCTGCTTCATTTACTGCATTTTTATATTTTCTCCTTTCATCAATTAAATTCAATATTTCTTCTGTTACCCAACGATTTCTAGCAGCCCTCGTCTTTTTACCTACTTTATCCTCTGCTGCCTTCACTACTTCATCCCTCAGAGCTACCCATTCTTTTTCTACTGTATTTCGTTCCCCTGTTCCTGTCAATTGTTCCCTTATGCTGTCCCTGAAACTCTGTACAACCTCTGGTTTAGTCAGTTTATCCAGGTCCCATCTCCTTAATTTCCTATATTTTTGCAGTTTCATCAGTTTTAATCTACAGTTCATAACCAATAGATTGTGGTCAGAGACCACATCTGCCCATGGAAATGTCTTACAATTTAAAACCTGGTTCCTAAATCTCTGTCTTACCATTATATAATCTATCTGATACCTTTTAGTATCTCCAGGGTTCTTCCATGTATACAACCTTCTTTCATGATTCTTAAACCAAGTGTTAGCTGTGATTAAGTTGTGCTCTGCGCAAAATTCTACCAGGCGGCTTCCTCTTTCATTTCTTAGCCCCAATCCATGTTCACGTACTACGTTTCCTTCTCTTCCTTTTCCTACAATCGAATTCCAGTCACCCATGACTATTAAATTTTTGTCTCCCTTCACTATCTGAATAATTTGTTTTATCTCATCATACATCAATTTCTTCATCATCTGCAGAGCTAGTTGGCATACAGACTTGTACTACTGTAGTAGGCGTGGGTTTCGTGTCTGTCTTGGCCACAATAATGCGTTCACTATGTTGTTTGTAGTAGCTTACCCGCATTCCTATTTTCCTATTCATTATTAAACATACTCCTGCATTACCCCTATTTGATTTTGTGTTTATAACCCTGTAGTCACCTGACCAGAAGTCTTGTTCGTCCTGCCACCGAACTTCACTAATTCCCACTATATCTAACTTTAACCTATCCATTTCCCTTTTTAAATTTTCTAACCTACCTGGTCGATTAAGGGATCTGACATTCCACGCTCCGATCCGTAGAACGCCAGTTTTCTTTCTCCTGATAACAACGTCCTCTTGAGTAGTCCCCGCCCGGAGATCCGAATGGGGGACTATTTTACCTCCGGAATATTTTACCCAAGAGGGTGCTCCTGCTGCCATACGAAATGACACACCAGACGATAGCTCCAGGTGGAGGTCCAGTGTGTCCAGCACGCAGAGAGGTTGGTTGGAGGCGCCCAACTGGCCTCCTCCTAACCAACGCACGGCCATCACTGGCACCCAGGCAGAACCAGCTTAAACAGGAAACACAACGGATCTCCAGCGCGCTCTCCATTGAGCTTTCGCTTGACGCCATTGAAGTCGCAAATGGCGGTGGTCTGGAGTCAGTGGAATGCACGCTACAGGGCGTCTGGCTCAGAGCTGTCCTTGAAGTAACCGTCTTGTAACCGTTCGTTGTGTCACTGTGGTGCCAGCTGCTGTTCAGATGGCTACTGCAGATGCACTACGATACACCGGAGTCGTACATCGAACTCGTTAGTCTCCCCTGTCGGTAGTGCCAGGTGGCCGTTCGGAGTCCGGTCTCCTTGCGGCCGTATATTCTCCTGACCACTGCAGTCAGCAATAATGTACTTTCGCTAAATTCCTGCCAAGTATTTCTGCAATATTGCAGGGGGAGCACCCATTTTCTCGTAGCCCTGTTACAGGACCTCGTTCGAACTCCGTGAGCTGTTGATAGCGGCGTCTTTGCCATCTTAAACGCATCCTTGACCAACATGAACTCACCATGTCCAGTCTCAGAGGTAAGTAACGCTCAGGACGTTATAGCTCGTATTTAATGGACACCTGATTTGCACCCTAGCGCCACTCTTATGCGACAGGCTCTAAATTTGGTTAGTCATCATCTTTCAGATGTAGAAAGACGCTATGAATTTTCGTTTATGTCGCACAACTCCTTCTTGGTATTACGGTTTTTTTGTTACATCGGTGTGATTATAATTATACTTTTTAAGGCGCACACAACAAAGACTATGTTACAGTTCCACTTACATCAACACAAACAGTTCCCGAATGGACCTCCATCCGCCAGATGTGAGTATAAGCAGACACTCGACTCCACTCAGCAGTCGGTTAGAGAGTACCACAGGACAGTATCTCAGGGCAGTATCTCAGCACAGTGTCTCAGGACTTATCTACAGTTGCCACCATGTAGAGTCCAACGGTACATTGTACAAGTAATGTTAGTCACAGTTCACAGGATTTAGCACTATAAGTAGATTCAACCCTCTATTGCATGGTGTAGCGGCTGAAAATGTACGTTCAGTGTTAAGGAAACCACTCGTATATGAACGATATTCCCGTCGGCAACACACAAGATCTGGCTGCTTCGAGCTAGACTGTGTTTAGCGCCTTTATGTTTCAAAAAACATCAAAATCGATAATTTCGCTGAAGGCCGAGTGTACGTAAACACCTGCGAAAGCATTTGGAAGAGTGAATTATTTCTATCATCTTAAATCACATCTAGCTACATTTTTAAGGTATACAAAATGATGCTTAATGATACCAAAGATTACGTTTCCGCATCTCAGTAACTGAACGATTGCATACGGCAGTAAACCTAAAATATCGTATAAATAAAAATTTCTGTGTTCGACATAATATTTTCTGTGTCAGACCCGGTTACCAGATTTTTTTCACTGAAATCTGTTTCGTAAAGGATCAAGCTTTAGATGATTACAGACGGGTCAGTGTAAGAGAACATCTGCCGAAACGGGAGACAGTCTGTAAAGAAAATCAAGGCGCGTGGCCACAGCGCTACCATCGAGGGGTGAGCAATACAAAGAGCGCTCGCTCAGTTTGGCCGCGAGTATAGAAGAATGTCGTTGTGTGTGTTGTAATACAACGGTGATCTCAGAATCTCATTGTAAAGTTCATCACGTCCGAAACGCATGTTATTGACTATTAGCGTAAGTATCAGTGTTTGTAATCAAATTTCAGCGTTCATTGTTTCGGTGCTCACGCAACAGCTATTCTTTTTTCCCATTAGTATCACGTGCAATTAAACTCATTATTTCATCCTCTATGGATACAGAGAGCTAGGTCAGAATGTCAGTTTTGAGTCCGTCCAAGAAGCGATTAAAGAAGAAATCATTAAGTTCTTAAGTGTATTAAACGGAGCTGTTATATCTCGATCAGACAGAGACCGATATTGTTTTGTAAACAGCTGCATCTACAGGCGGTGATTGTTCTTCAGCGTATCGTGTGGTAAATGAATACAAGGTACATTCATTGCAGTCTTCCAAGAAAGAAAAATCAAGACCGAAGTACATGATTGCTTTTTCGTAACGATTTGCTAACTATTGCCAACGTGCTTGCTGCCGTGAACAAAGATCAAAATTTGAGTAATTTGATAAATTATTAAAACAAATGAATTTTAAATATGTTCTGCGAGGACGCGATAGCATGCTAATGGACAGGGATTACATCATTTTATGGAGGCGTTGTTATCTACGAACTGTTAAAATGTTGTGATATGAAGACCCATTTACTTTTTTGCACGGGATATGGTTGAACACAGGATATACCGGAAATAATGTATGGGTAGATAACACCATAAAATCCCCTAAATAAACATTTCTGTCCGGATTATCCACCTGAAACGAAAGTCCGCGGATAAAGAAAATGCCTGATTATCACACGCATTGGAAGCAAAGCGGGTTTCGTCGAAGGCTGTGGTCTTTCGAATCCAAGAAGGGTGGAGGCTATCACGAGGAGGTTTTTACCGATATGTTCGAGAAGTGGTTTCAACATGTTCTTTCTCAGATTCAGGAAGAGGAGTTATTGTTCTTTATAATGCGCCATATTATTGTTGTCGAAAAGAAAAATTACTAATGCGAATTCCAATGAGCAAAATATGTCAGAATGACTGAAACTTAAAGATATCACTTTAGAAGGTGGTGTGTTGAAGGAGGAACTATTGGAAACCGTGAAAAAAAATACAGAGTAGCGCACTACGAATACACAGTAGATACATTGACCAAGAATGCAGGGAAAACTGTTCTTCCAGTGTGTCGCTGCTAATTAAAAGCCATCGAGCTGATTTGTGCCAGAATCAAAGACTATTTTGCAGTAAAACACACAACATAAAAAAAAATGTTTAAAATGGCTCCGAGCACTATGGGACTTAACTTCTGAGGTCATCAGTCCCCTAGAACTCAGAACTACTTAAATCTAACTAACATAAGGACATCACACTCATCCATGGCCGAGGCAGGATTCGAACCTGCGACCGCAGCGGTCGTGCGGCTCCAGATTGTAGCGCCTAGAACCGCTCGACCACCCCGGCCGGCACAAAATACAAAATGTTGGAAGTTTAAGAAGTATTAGAAGAAACAGTACGAACAGTGAGTGCAGAAGACTGCAACGAATGTGTCCTCCACGTGGTGGAAAGACTTGAAACTCAAATACGTGAAAATTAGATAGCGTTACTGAGGAGAGAGAGAGAGCAGCATTTTGTTATAAACCTGAATGAAAACCGTACATATTCGACAAGGCGACCTTAGTTTTATCGATCCTTTAACATTATTGCAATTGGTATTGTTATTAAAATCGTTTGTGTTTTAATTTGCTATGCCTCTTGTCTGTTTATTTACACTTCAACTACACTGTAGTCCAAGTTCTCCTTACAGTGTTTCTCGCGAGTGACGCAAGTTTCGCTGTGACGTCAGTCCGGCGGCCTACTGCACAGCGTTTACGAAGGATTCCCGACACCCCCGCTTTCACTGGAACAGGTGATGGTCGGTCACGTGAAACTGTTGCTTTCAGTTTTTTGAGAGGTCGCACTGTGGACCAAAACAAGATAAATGTGTCCAGTAAACGTGCGCTCTAATGTACATTCCTTAAGAGCTGTGAGCAATTGTTCATATATCTCTTCTACTGAACAAATGCTTATAGCTTAAGGCAGGCGTCGATTCGGTGGGAAAGGGGAAAGGGGGGGGGGGTCGTGGCACCCCCACACATTTCGAATCAAGAGAGAGAGAGAGAGAGAGAGAGAGAGAGAGAGAGAGAGAGATAAACTCGGCATAATCACAATTTTTACTTATCGGCAGCATGGTATTGTGGGTTCAAAAATGCAAAAAGGCTGGATTTAACGAAACCTAATTGTGATTTGTTGTGTTACGCCTTCATTTCATTGCATCTTTTTTGTCAAAATTTGCAATAAAAGCACAATAAAACAGGAGGTCGTTCACCCTTTCGCGATTGCTCGGTTTTACTCGCTATGGAACAAAAGTTGAATCTTTTACTTCGTGAAACATGTGTAAATGTTTAGAGCTGAATTCAGACTCACACATACAGATATTTTTGGAAAATATTTCATCTCTTTGGGCCATTTTCCTAGACAGTTAGGAATAGTATTGCAACTAGTTACTATAAACAGTTTCACTTGAAGCTATACATTTCGATTTTCCCTCATCGTCAGACTCCTTACAGTCAGTACATTTATTTTTCTATGCCTTGACATTTCACGAAGCACATTTATTATTGACAAATAATACCTTGCGTGCTGCAAGACGTTTTTATCAAGAACCAGAGTGTTACAGACACGATGTAGCACTTCACATGTTTTTGAAAGGCACAGGGTGTTACCAATGACAAATGTGAAAATAAATCTGTTTGTCCGTCACCTTTCCACGGCTAAACCATACAAGATACTTAAAAACAATAGAAATCATTTGGCAGAGGTGATAATAGTCATTTAATAGTGACAGAAGGCAGCAACGAAATGGTTCAAATGGCTCTGAGCACTATGGGACTTAACACCTGAGGTCATCAGTCCGCTAGAACTTAGAACTACTTAAACCTAACTAACCTACGCACATCACACAGCCGGCCGCGGTGGCCGTGCGGTTCTAGGCGCTGCAGTCCGGAACCGCGGGACTGCTACGGTCGCAGGTTCGAATCCTGCCTCAGGCATGGATGTGTGTGATGTCCTTAGGTTAGTTAGGTTTAAGTAGTTCTAAGTCCTAGGGGACTGATAACCTCAGATGTTAAGTCCCATAGTGCTCAGAGCCATTTGACATCACACACATTCATGCCCGAGGCCGGATTCGAACCTGCGACCGGAGCAGTCGCGCGGTTCCAGACTGAAGGCAGCAACAAGTTTGTTGGCAATGCACTCTTTTGCAACAAGAGCCAGTCCGGATCTAGGGGGTGAGCAAACGGGGTATCTGCCCCGGGTGGCAATTTCAGGGGGCGCAACATTTATATTCTTAACGGAAAAAACTTCGTTTCACAAAGCGTCTAGCATACAGCTCACTTTGGTCTATTGATTATTCATGTGATTTTGGAACGCTCCCCGGTTGGTTTTTGAATACTTTCTAAGTTGATTTCTGAACGAATTGTAAGTTGATTTTTGAATGCGTGCATAGTGTACGTGATGAGCGGACAAAAGGGGACGGGGCTATACGAGCTGAGCCGAATAAATCCCAACGGTGGTGAGTGTCAATCGCTGTTTGTTTATGTGGTTGATTGGGTGTGCGGGTTGATCAACGTTGTTATAATTATTAGCGAAACCCATAGATTCTGGTTAACAGAGTGGAAATAAACGACTAACAGGAGTAACAGGTAAGAAAGATTACAAATTATCTTATCGGTGTATTCAAGAAAATGGAACTTTGAGAGAAAATATTTGCCAGGCCACTACACTACCAGTTGTACACTCCACGGTTAGAAGCCGCTTTAAGTTCTATTCTCGGAATAGCGCGGAAAACGCATTATAGGAACACTTGATAATGGCTAACCGGAGAGTAACGCTGGGTAACTGAACCTGTCTTTCTGGAAGGGTTGATGAAGTTAACCGTACAATAAGGTTTGACAATAGCACGAGTAGTTACAGAATTTGTGATGACAAGATTGTACTTTAGAACAAGGAAGGAGAAGAAACGGGGACATTACACAAATGATATGGAAGAATATGACCATTCCAAATATGCAAAAATTTCGTACTACTACTTTTCGATCTCATGCTTGAGAAACTGGAGCGTATGAATGAAATGTGAAACTATTTGATAATGTAAACGTTTTTGCCTGTAGTAGGCCTAATAGGCATTTGATATTGGTTTTTCGTGAATTACGTTCTGTCGAGTTATTTATAAAAATGAAGTATGTAAAAATGACCATTTGTACCAAAACAGACTCGTTTATTTGGCGTGTGTTACAACTGCTGCAATATTTGAAAGACCTATTTCGTTTTATCTAACAGGCAGTGACAAAATAGGAGTAATAAAATCGAGAAACAACACCAGTCTCGGGTACTATTCGTATTAACAGCTTTTTCAGTATTAGTCAACGACATTTTGATTTTTCCTGTAGCAAAATGTTTCAGGAACTTTGATGCTTGTCTCTTGTCTTTACTGGTTTTATGTTCCGTATATTTAATTTTATGTCATGCAAAAGAGAAAGTTGTTAGCTAATAGGCAAAAATGAGAGCAAATTTGCTGAAGAGCTGTTATTCTCCCGGTCACAAATAATCTCACCCAGTATTAACTGTGGTTTTTTAATGGGGTGTAGGATGTCAAACCGGCCGCCTGGCAGCAGGAGAGGCACCAGAGGACATTTCAATTTCCACTGCCTTGAATATAGGTTTGATGGCTTCCATTACAAAATATACACGTTTGGATTCCACAGAGCGAAAGAGTGATAGAAGAGTGCTGCGTGAATAGGCGTGGCACTACACTTAGGCACACTTAAGACCGAATAACAAGTCTTACATGTCCTCGAGAACATACGTGTTTTATATGTAAAACTCTTCAGAGAGATGAGCGACACAGTATTTTTTTAAAATTTTGCCGTCCTATCTCAAATGTTCGAGGAAGTGGAGAGATATCGTAGATCCGAGATAAGAGGTAGGTCAAATTGGAAACTACTAAACTGTCGACCTCAAAAAGACCTAAACAATAGTCCAAGAGAGCAAATACTTGTTTTTTACTATTCATCCATAATCACCATTTTTGTGTTTTGGTTTGGCCCGATTCAGCAAATTCGAACGACGAAATCGTTGATTGTGTGTGAAGATAAACACTACGTTCTCGCGGACTTTATGTAGATTTCTTTGAGATTTTTTAGTATGACATCCAGTTATGTACCACATATTGACTACGCAGATTTTTACTGCCGGCAGACTCTTTACTTTATGTAGCGGATTATCATTAAACGGCTGAACAAACTCCCATCAAATATGTGCCGCGACAATTCTGATTAAACTAGCCTTCAAACAAATAAATAAAACTACGTTGAAATCGATGCATTCGTTTCGGAGCTGCGATGTCATACACAGAAAGACGTTAAACTTTAAATACCTAACTTCTTGCTGGGGAGCTGCGGAGGCGAGAGCACACATCGCGAGCTGTGCTTCTCTGATATTTACTCGTCGAAACAACACTACTGAAAAGCGAGCGAAGCCGCGGGTAAAAGCTAGCTGAGTATACAAGTAAACAGACACTGTTACTAAGCGATGGGGAAGTTTAGGAAATGTTTACAGATAGCACTCTACTTACGTAGCAGTGCACACCTATGCTTTGAATTTAGTTGATCTCCTGTTCAGTCAAGTTCACTGAACAATTTGTTTTCCAAGAACATCCAACTTCCGTAACCATAACTGGGATTCAGCATAACGGTTTTGCAGCTACTAAAATTTGATTTGCGAATTAGAAAATTTGAAGGCATTTTCTTCTCGCGCATCAGATACAAAAGTTTTTCATGAGAGTAGAAATTTTTGTGTAAAAAAAAACATTTACGGCTAATTTTGTTGACCGGAAAAGCTTTCTTGAAAATGTATTATTTTTTGTGTAGAAACTTTAGGAAGCACAATACAGCGCAACACT
Source organism: Schistocerca gregaria (assembly GCF_023897955.1). NCBI lineage: Eukaryota > Metazoa > Arthropoda > Insecta > Orthoptera > Acrididae > Schistocerca > Schistocerca gregaria. Next base: position 122,937,673 of record NC_064923.1, read on the forward strand.
CGAAAAACCTGCTTTTAGGCCATGAGAAAATTACAAACGTAGTGCCCTATGGGCTACAGGTATTGTGCGAAAGTCTTCTAGCTGTAATTTAGTGATTTTGGTAAAGTGATGCAATAATGAGTCACAAACAGAGAAAATGATAGATCAGCATAAAGATGATTTTTACACAAAAAACAGAGATGGTATCGAGGAGGAAGCCCTTCGTCCCACACAACCACAAAATTATTTTGTGTTGGTGAGGCGCCTTCAGTGTTCTCCCTCGGTGACTACTGTTGCGTCCACCACTTACATGATTCAGGAACGTGATATAGGTAAGTGTCACAACGATATAACATGCTCGGCGGCTGACTCACTTGCACACAAAAGCGCGTCTACAACCACTCAGTCATTATTCAATCAACAGTTCAAATACACTCCTGGAAATGGAAAAAAGAACACGTTGACACCGGTGTGTCAGACCCACCATACTTGCTCCGGACACTGCGAGAGGGCTGTACAAGCAATGATCACACGCACGGCACAGCGGACACACCAGGAACCGCGGTGCTGGCCGTCGAATGGCGCTAGCTGCGCAGCATTTGTGCACCGCCGCCGTCAGTGTCAGCCAGTGGCATACGGAGCTCCATCGCAGCCTTTAACACTGGTAGCATGCCGCGACAGCGTGGACGTGAACCGTATGTGCAGTTGACGGACTTTGAGCGAGGGCGTATAATGGGCATGCGGGAGGCCGGGTGGACGTACCGCCGAATTGCTCAGCACTTGGGGCGTGAGGTCTCCACAGTACATCGATGTTGTCGCCAGTGGTCGGCGGAAGGTGCACGTGCCCGTCGACCTGGGACCGGACCGCAGCGACGCACGGATGCACGCCAAGACCGTAGGATCCTACGCAGTGCCGTAGGGGACCGCACCGCCAATTCCCAGCAAATTAGGGACACTGTTGCTCCTGGTGTATCGGCGAGGACCATTCGCAACCGTCTCAATGAAGCTGGGCTACGGTCCCACACACCGTTACGCCGTCTTCCGCTCAAGCCCCAACATCGTGCAGCCCGCCTCCAGTGGTGTCGCGACAGGCGTGAATGGAGGGACGAATGGAGACGTGTCGTCTTCAGCGATGAGAGTCGCTTCTGCCTTGGTGCCAATGATGGTCGTATGCGTGTTTGGCGCCGTGCAGGTGAGCGCCACAATCAGGACTGCATACGACCGAGGCACACAGGGCCAACACCCGGCATCATGGTGTGGGGAGCGATCTCCTACACTGGCCGTACACCTCTGGTGATCGTCGAGGGGACACTGAATAGTGCACGGTACATCCAAACCGTCATCGAACCCATCGTTCTACCATTCCTAGACCGGCAAGGGAACTTGCTGTTCCAACAGGACAATGCACGTCCGCATGTATCCCGTGCCACCCAACGTGCTCTAGAAGGTGTAAGTCACCTACCCTGGCCAGCAAGATCTCCGGATCGGTCCCCCATTGAGCATGTTTGGGACTGGATGAAGCGTCGTCACACGCGGTCTGCACGTCCAGCACGAACGCTGGTCCAACTGAGGCGCCAGGTGGAAATGGCATGGCAAGCCGTTCCACAGGACTACATCCAGCATCTCTACGATCGTCTCCATGGGAGAATAGCAGCCTGCATTGCTGCGAAAGGTGGATATACACTGTACTAGTGCCGACATTGTGCATGCTCTGTTGCCTGTGTCTATGTGCCTGTGGTTCTGTCAGTGTGATCATGTGATGTATCTGACCCCAGGAATGTGTCAATAAAGTTTCTCCTTCCTGGGACAATGAATTCACGGTGCTCTTATTTCAGTTTCCAGGAGTGTATATTAGAAGTTAATCTAAGCTGTAAGCTCTATGCTTTCCAAGTTTTGGGAGGAGGTAATATGGTCCAAAACAAGAAACATGGGCTCTAGAATGCATGCCTTAAGACAGGGGCAGATACAGAATTTTTTCTGGGGCGTGGCGGGTAGGTGTGCACAAGGATCAGAAGGGTGAACATGTCCTTACAGGCTTCGTGATTAAACTAAGTCAAATATATATACTAATTTTAAAATAAACACACACGCGCGCACACACAAACTGTCTCACAACGAAGCCTATAAGGATACGTTCACCCTTATGATCCTTGTGCACCCCCCCCCCCCCCTTACCCCGGAAAAAATTCTATATCCGCCCCTGTTCTAAAGTATGCATTTTAGAGCCCATGTTTCCTGTTTTGGACCATACTACCCCTGTTAAAATACGGAAAGCACAGAGCATGCAGTAAAAGAGATCATAAAGTAAAAGCTTACCTGTGAGGTTATCTGAGTACCAAAGAAACAGAAAGTGCCGACGTTCAGGAAATAAAGGACGAACAGTGTCAGTGTCTGCACAAACATCAGGTCCACGCCTTCCATCTGGAACATACATCGTTGTGGAGTTGATCGGGAACTACTTATCAACAAAGTGGAACATGAAAAATCAACATATCTAAAGGGCTGATGTAGAAACGCCAAGGAAGATAGCAAACGTAATGATTTGCGGCGCCATTCCGTAAGGCTTAAAGCACTCAGTCTCTCTGTAGCTATTGTACTCGATTTGCTGTAAGAGTCTCTCCTCTTTGAGAACTGTACTTGGTTATTAAACATTCTAGGCTAAGAGATAATAGTGTTCGTCTAAATAAGTAATTTTCCAAAAGGACGTACTGTGGGCCAATGGGAGGCCAGTTGGTCTGTCCAAAGAACTGCACAAGACATCGGACGTGACCAATCAGCTAGGATTCGCTTCTGGTGATCCAAGGAAGGCGTGTCCAGCCGTCAACTTACTTCAAGACAGCAACGGCATACGTGTCAAGACGTGTGCCGTCGAATCAGATGAACACTCAGTACTGATCCAACAGCGACCACAGGACAAATTAAGCTGTTGCACTTTCTTTGTCAACAAATACCATTAAACCTGACCTACGAGTAAGAAAATTATGCTCGCAGTTGCGCCTTTTGCTACAAGGTAAGATGACGATTGCACTATGATTAGGGGTTGACAAATTGACATCCAACTTTTATACAAACTTAGAGCACATTCTGAGCTCAAACTTAATATCCCGTACAGAATGCGTACTCCACGTCAATGGATTGGGGAAAAATCAGTGACTCCTCACGACACACTCTAACACCACAGTCCTGGAAGTAACAGAAAAAAACACCGTTTCCCAAGATAAAATTCAACACACTTAACAAAATCGTCATTCATCAACGACGGCCAGAACATGACTCATCACATTCTGCTAAGTGTCTTCTTCATGAAATGTGGCAAGTGAAGTTACCTGTAAGAAGCGCAGTACCTAGGATTCTAAGGCCTTCGCGTTCAGGTTGTCACTATTCACAGTGGTTGAGGTCGCAGTTGTATACGAAGGAGTAACTGACGTTTGCCTATTATGACATTCAACAGTGCAAGCCACCTTTCTCGGGCTCCCTCCGTCGGAGGTTCGAGTCCTCCCTGGGGCATGGGTGTGTGTGTTGTCCTTAGTGCAAGTTAGATTAAGTAGTGTGTAAGCTTAGGGGCCGATGCCCTTAGCAGTTTGGTCCCATAAGATCTTACCACAAATTAACAATTTTTTTTTTTTTTTTTTTGCCACCTTTCTCGTAGCTTTGGTTGCGTCTTCCAAGTACGTGGCCGTTACAGGTTGGAACGACACTCACCCAGAAATACTACATTTAGCTAATGGCGTCGTTGGCTTAACCGTCGCAGTATGAGGAATTTATAGCTTCCGGGCAACGAAAAGGGGCGCAATAAAATACGTGACCGAAGTCCAGCTCTCAACAAAACTTATCGAGCCTTCGACGTAAGCTTCTCACAAATGTGCAGTCCTTCAAGACAAGTAGAGAATGAGCCGAAACTTTATGGTTCATGAAGACAAGATTGCAGTCGTATTGTGCTGTGGTCAAACATCAGGTCATGGCTTCTTAGGCGCCATGCCATCAACTAGCTCCACAGATGTGCCAATGTACGACTGTACACTTTCTCAGTGCCCGATATTTCTGACCTCTCAGAACTTGTTCACATTTTGAAATTGCGGCCTTTGATGACGACAATATGTAGAGGCGTGTTCCTTGAAGTTTTACTTTGTTCAGTGACTCTTCACGGACTGATTGTGACAAGAGGCTTACTTTTAAAGTAAGGTAAAAGAGGGCACTATCTACGTGTACATCATCTCTGTGCAGTCTTGAGCAATCATTGCTGGTAAGGTGGAGCCTCGTTTATCCGGACTAGGTAAGTCATTGTGTCATCTGGAGAATCGAAAGTCCGGAAATCCTGGAAGTTAGAAAAAAAAGTCGGACGACAGCTATAGCCACATCCGTTACATTTGCAGGGTGACAATTATTGAACTATAAGAAATAAAATCGTCATAACTTCTGAAAAGTTTGCGTTAGGACGTTAAAAGTTCATGGCTGGCCTTGGGGCATGATCAGAATTAGTATGCGCGTACGGTTCGGTTTAGCGACGAAGCTCACTTTCAATTACATGAGTTTGTCAAAAAGCAAGATTGGCGCAATTTGGGTGACTGAGAATCAGCATTTCGCGACCGAGAAGTCTCTTCACCCTTAACGGGTGACTTTGTGGTGTGCAATGTCCAGTCACGGGACAATCGGTGCGGTGCGGTACAGTAAAGTTTTGGAAAATGATCCCCATTATCCAAGGGACCCTGATTTCCGCAAGATGAGCTCATACACGATGGAGCTCTAGCCCATCGAAGCAGGAGAGTGTTTGATGTCCGCATTCTGACCTCTGGGGTACCCAGAGGCCACTGGCACGGGCCTCGACTGGCCGCTATATTCTCCGAATCTGCACAGATGCGACTCCCTTTTGTGGGGCTATATTAAAGACAAGGTGTATAGCAATAACCCCAAAACCATTGCTGAACTGGAAATAGCTATTCAGGAGGTCATCGTCACCATCGATGTTCCATCACTTCAATGGGTCATGCACAATCTCGCTATTCGTCTACGCCACATCTTCGCCAATTATGGCTGTATATCCAATATGTCATAAAATAAATCCGAATATCTGTAGTGATGTTTACATGTTGCATAAAGTGTGCTCGCAACCACCAATTCAGTAGTGTACATCTAAATATCAGCTTGTTAACTGACATCTTACAAGGATCTACTATTGGCGGTTTTCTGAATTTTAGTAAAATGACCCTCGTCTTATATTGTCTCCACTACTACGTTCGGAGCGTCAACATCAAAAAATATTGTACACTCCTGGAAATGGAAAAAAGAACACACTGACACCGATGTGTCAGACCCACCATACTTGCTCCGGACACTGCGAGAGGGCTGTACAAGCAATGATCACACCCACGGCACAGCGGACACACCAGGAATCGCGGTGTTGACCGTCGAATGGCGCTAGCTGCGCAGCATTTGTGCACCGCCGCCGTCAGTGTCAGCCAGTTTGCCGTGGCATACAGAGCTCCATCGCAGTCTTTAACACTGGTAGCATGCCGCGACAGCGTTGACGGACTTTGAGCGAGGGCGTATAGTGGGCATGCGGGAGGCCGGGTGGACGTACCGCCGAATTGCTCAACACGTGGGGCGTGAGGTCTCCACAGTACATCGATGTTGTCGCCAGTGGTCGGCGGAAGGTGCACGTGCCCGTCGACCTGGGACAGGACCGCAGCGACGCACGGATGCACGCCAAGACTGTAGGATCCTACGCAGTGCCGTAGGGGACCGCACCGCCACTTCCCAGCAAATTAGGGACACTGTTGCTCCTGGGGTATCGGCGAGGACCATTCGCAACCGTCTCCATGAAGCTGGGCTACGGTCCCGCACACCGTTAGGCCGTCTTCCGCTCACGCCCCAACATCGTGCAGCCCGCCTCCAGTGGTGCCGCGACAGGCGTGAATGGAGGGACGAATGGAGACGTGTCGTCTTCAGCGATGAGAGTCGCTTCTGCCTTGGTGCCAATGATGGTCGTACGCGTGTTTGGCGCCGTGCAGGTGAGCGCCACAATCAGGACTGCATACGACCGAGGCACACAGGGCCAACACCCGGCATCATGGTGTGGGGAGCGATCTCCTACACTGGCCGTACACCTCTGGTGATCGTCGAGGAGACACTGAATAGTGCACGGTACATCCAAACCGTCATCGAACCCATCGTTCTACCATTCCTAGACCGGCAAGGGAACTTGCTGTTCCAACAGGACAATGCACGTCCGCATGTATCCCGTGCCACCCAACGTGCTCTAGAAGGTGTAAGTCACCTACCCTGGCCAGCAAGATCTCCGGATCGGTCCCCCATTGAGCATGTTTGGGACTGGATGAAGCGTCGTCTCACGCGGTCTGCTCGTCCAGCACGAACGCTGGTCCAACTGAGGCGCCAGGTAGAAATGGCATGGCAAGCCGTTCCACAGGACTACATCCAGCATCTCTACGATCGTCTCCATGGGAGAATAGCAGCCTGCATTGCTGCGAAAGGTGGATATACACTGTACTAGTGCCGACATTGTGCATGCTCTGTTGCCTGTGTCTAGGAGCCTGTGGTTCTGTCAGTGTGATCATGTGATGTATCTGACCCCAGGAATGTGTCAATAAAGTTTCTCCTTCCTGAGACAATGATTTCACGGTGTTCTTATTTCAATTTCCAGGAGTGTATTTTGTTTCAGATGAAGAAACGGATCACAAGGTTTTTATTTGGAAAATTTGGACTTACTTCCCAGATATGTGAACCTGTAAAATAGAATAACTGCTTCAGATTCCAAAATGAGTTATCGTGTTCTTTGTTGGTCAATCATGTGTTTATTGTAACATTCGTTTCTCCTTTCAGAATTCTCCCCTACCAAAATGTTAATGTATGACACAAGAAGTTATGTTTTGTGTCAGTAGCATTGCTGGAAAAGTGACAAATACATATTGCTTGCTTATTCAATTTGCTTAACTAGAACGAATTTTATTTTAATTTAGTTGAAAATGCAAAATGACTTTTAAAATAAATACCAATAAGAAATCCAAGCAAGTATTGAGAGTACTGGCATTAAGGATTCCATAAGCTAACACACCAATATTTAATAATTCCCAAAGTTTTTATATCAGAGAAGCCAAAACTTCATTTTATTACTCCAATTTAGAAAAAGATTTTTTATTACGTTAGAAAGAAAAGAAGTGCTGTTATATAATTTACATTCTCTCTACTTACCGATATTAACACAAATATCATAAGACATATTACCACAACTAGTGGCAAGAAGTCTAGTAGCAAGAGAGGATGGTAAACAGCTTCCATTTCCTGCAGGAAACTGCAACAGAATGTTAGATACATTTGCTGTGCAAAATAATAGTACTCATAATCACGTTTTATGGTAAACAGTAACTAGAAAGAAAAACGATGTATTACTCGCATGACAAATTAAATAGTGGATTGAGATTGCCACTGGAACTGCAGTTGTAATTCTGAATTTTATACTGACGCAAAGGTACCAGAAAATGGAATTTATTAATAGAAACAATAATAGATTTTTATTTGGGCAATTTTCGAGAATGGGAGAATGATATGGTGTACTAGTTTGTACAAAGAAGAGATACGTACAAGAAACTAAAGTTGAGGGAAAGAGAAAAAAACATAGAGTCATACAAAAATCAAGTTTTTAGAACCGAGAGCTGAATCTCAAGCAGCAAATAGTGCTAAAGCTAAATCACAAAAGGCATAGCAGTATTAGAAATAATCACATTACCATATTGGGTAGTGTTTCACACTAGAAGTGACTGCTCCATTTTTTCCCAAATACCAAAATTCTATCCCTCAATCCAAATCCTCGAAGACTATGCACTCTGCGTCATCATCTTCATGTAACCACCCTCCACTACTCGAATTATGTTTGTACTTATTGATATGTCCCTCTTTTCTTCAACATATTTATGTTTTCCTAAATGCACCATAGACTAACCATTCTACTGTAGCGTTTCTTATTATCAACTGGCACACTCTGCTGTGCTTGTGCCAACACATCGCCGAAGCTTACACCTGCACACTCTTGATATCCTATTACTACGAAACTTTAACTACCTAACCCTAACTGAAAAAGAAACCCGCTCAAAGACCTACCCATTTTTCCATGTTTAACGGAACACTCCTCTTTCTCTCCATGCCAGGCCTCCTATTCCCTCCACTTTCCTCCCTCCACTTCCAAAAGTGTAGTACTGGGTCCTCTTCTCAGTCACTTCCCTATCATATCCTTTCAAAGACACTCTAACACGAAAACCCTCATTAACGGTGCCAATTTCCTACACGTTAGTGCAGTAAGTTAAAGTTATTCACACTTATTGTAAAGACTGACATCAGTTTTTGTGTTTTTGTAGTCTCCCCATCAGGTGCCTCCCTGGGTAGAAGTTTGGGGAGTATCTCCAAGATACTGGAAATCAAATTTTTTGCAGTATTTTGAGTAAGAAAACAGAAAAGAACATATCGGCTTTTATCGAAGAGCAATGTGGTTTTAGGTCAGGACGATCATGTATTGATAACATTTACTGTGTCAGTTATCGGAAATTGCAGAAATAAAAACGAAAGCGTGTACATGAGGTTTTTGGACCTGCAGAAAGCATATGACGATGTTCGGAAGCAATGAGAAGGGTTAATGTGAGAGAAAAATTGATTAACCTGCTTAAAAGTGACGCAAGAGCACAAAAATAATATTGAAAATGGGAGGTAAGATTATATAAAATATTTTTGTTGTCAGAGGTCTAAAACAAGGTTGTGCAAATGTCATCTATTCTGCTTGACGTCCACTTGGTAATGAATGGCTAGTACACGAAATTCTGAGACCTGGCAATAAAGATTGGTGACGATACTGCTCACTCATTTTTGTTTCTGGATGACTAAATAATGCTAACTCAAGATGAAGAGGGTATGGAATACATGCTGAGAAATCTTAAAGAGGAGTATAGCAAAAGGAATTTCGGAATAAATCTGGACTAGACAGAACATATGTATACGGAGCAGGATTTGGTAAAAACTGATACCGAGGGCAAAAAATCCTGCAGAATCTAGAAGTATTTGGGAACAATATTAGGTAACTCCAGTACATGTGACAAGGATATTACACTACTGGCCATTAAAATTGCTACACCACGAAGATGACGTGCTACAGACGCCAAATTTAACCGACAGAAATAAGTTGCTGTGATATGCACATAGTTAGCTTTTCAGAGTATTCACACAAGGTTGGCGCCGGTGGCGACACCTACAACGTGCTGACATGACGAAAGTTTCCAAACGATTTCTCATACACGAACCGCAGTTGACCGGCGTTGCCTGGTGAAACGTTGTTGTGATGCTTCGTGTAAGGAGGAGAAATGCGTACCATCACGTTTCCGACTTTGATAAAGGTCGGATTGTAGCCTATCGCGATTGCGGTTTATCGTATCTCGACATTGCTCATCGCATTGGTCGAGATCCAATGACTGTTAGCAGAATATGGAATCGGTGGGTTCAGGAGGGTAATACGGAACACCGTGCTGGATCCCAACGGCCTCGTATCACTAGCAGTCGAGATGACAGGCATCTTATTCGCATAGCTCTAACGGATCGTGCAGCCACGTCTCGATCCCTGAATCAACAGATGGGGACGTTTGCAAGACAACAACCATCTGCACGAACTGTTCGACGACGTTTGCACCAGCATGGACTATAAGCTCGGAGACCACGGCTGCGCTTACCCTTGACGCTGCATCACAGACAGGAGCGCCTGCGACGATATACTCGACGACGAACCTGTGTGCACGAGTGGCAAAATGTCATTTTTTCAGACGAATCCAGATTCTGTTTGCAGCATCATGATGGACACATCCGTGTTTGGCGACGTCGCGGTGAACGCACATTGGAAGCGTGTATTCGTCATCGCCATACTGGCGTATCACCCGAGGTGATGGTATGGGATGCCATTAGTTACACGTCTCGGTCACCTGTTGTTCGCATTTACGGCACTCTGAACAGTGGACGTTACATTTCAGATGTGTTACGACCGGTGGCTCTACCCTTCATTCGATCGCTGCGAAACCCTACATTTCAGCAGGATAATGCACGACCGTATTAAGCAGGTCCTGTACGGGCCTTTCTGGATACAGAAAATGTTCGGCTGATGCCCTGGCCAGCACATTCTCCAGATCTCTCACCAATTGTAACGTCTGGTCAATCGTGGCCGAGCAACTGGCTCGTCACAATACGCCAGTCACTACTGTAGATGAACTGTGGTATCGTGTTGAAGCTGAATGGGCAGCTGTACCTGTACACGCCATCCAAGCTCTGTTTGGCTCAATGCCCAGGCGTATCAAGACCGTTATTACGGCCAGAAGTGGCTGTTCTGGGTACTGATTTCTCAGGATCTATGTACCCAAATCGCGTGTAAATGTAATCACATGCCAGTTCTAGTATAATATATTTGTCCAATGAATAATTTTTTATAATCTGCATTTCTTCTTGGCGTAGCAATTTTAATGGGCAGCAGTGCAGTTTCAGACTAACATTGGGAAAGAGAACTACTAAAGTTTTTCAGGGGATAGTAGGGTGTAATAATACTCGCCAGAGCAGTAACTGAAGAATATTTTTCAGAGAGGTAGAGAACGCATTTCTAAATGGAGGTAAGATATCGCCTCAAAAAAGGCAAAGTTAGAAAGAAAATTAGAAGTGTGGAAATGGGTTATATGAGAAGATGCCTGCAGTTAACGAGGCGAGACAGGATGAGAAATGAGGAGGTAGGAAGGCGAATGGAAATATCGCTCTCCATTACAAAAACGTTCGATACTAGAGCGCTTTAGTGGTATGGGTATGTACAGAGAATGCTTAACTATAGGTGACCACGGAAGATTTAAACTGGGAGATGCCAGGAAAAAGAAGGAGAGGAAAGCCGGCATTAACAGTAGAAAAATACATACAGGAAGCAATGAAAGACAGAGAACTAGTACCAGATAACTGGAAGAAGAAGGACTCTGTAAGTCGAAGACGGCTAACGCCTAGGAGATAAGGCCGAGTAAGAGGAAGAAGAAAAAAATGATAAAAAATCATTTATTTAACATCTTCAAAGTCTAAATTTTATTTTAATAATTTTAAAAACGTACATAATTTGTTTTCAATTTTTTAAACAGTATATTTCTATATTAGCGTTGTCAGCTGAAGAGCGAAAGGGAGGCAGTGTATACGCCTGTCAGGGTGAGGGAATGATATCAGAATTGTGGTGTCGTCCGAGGAACGAGGCCCCAGACCAAGGTTGGTATGTCGCGACGGAACCACAAGTAAGACCAGCTGCTGCCAGAAGCAACGACGAATGAGAGACGCTGACGTAGACAGGACCTCAAGAGCTCCGAACTTACTTAAGGCAGAGCAGAGTGCCTCTCAGCCCAGTCTGCAGTCATCGTCGAAGACAACAGCATCGTCACTCTACCGAGGCATCAGTTCTACAGTTGTAATAGACACACTATGCAGCAAAGTTTATACACTCCTGGAAATGGAAAAAAGAACACATTGACACCGGTGTGTCAGACCCACCATACTTGCTCCGGACACTGCGAGAGGGCTGTACAAGCAATGATCACACGCACGGCACAGCGGACACACCAGGAACCGCGCTGTTGGCCGACGAATGGCGCTAGCTGCGCAGCATTTGTGCACCGCCGCCGTCAGTGTCAGCCAGTTTGCCGTGGCATACGGAGCTCCATCGCAGTCTTTAACACTGGTAGCATGCCGCGACAGCGTGAACGCGACCAGTATGTGCAGTTGACGGACTTTGAGCGAGGGCGTATAGTGGGCATGCGGGAGGCCTGGTGGACGTCCCGCCTAATTGCTCAACACGTGGGGCGTGAGGTCTCCACAGTACATCGATGTTGTCGCCAGTGGTCGACGGAAGGTGCACGTGCCCGTCGACCTGGGACCGGACCGCAGCGACGCACGGATGTACGCCAAGACCGTAGGATCCTACGCAGTGCCGTAGGGGACCGCACCGCCACTTCCCAGCAAATTAGGGACACTGTTGCTCCTGGGGTATCGGCGAGGACCATTCGCAACCGTCTCCATGAAGCTGGGCTACGGTCCCGCACACCGTTAGGCCGTCTTCCGCTGACGCCCCAACATCGTGCAGCCCGCCTCCAGTGGTGTCGCGACAGGCGTGAATGGAGGGACGAATGGAGACGTGTCGTCTTCAGCGATGAGAGTCGCTTCTGCCTTGGTGCCAATGATGGTCGTATGCGTGTTTGGCGCCGTGCAGGTGAGCGCCACAGGTGAGCGCCACAATCAGGACTGCATACGACCGAGGCACACAGGGCCAACACCCGGCATCATGGTGTGGGGAGCGATCTCCTACACTGGCCGTACACCTCTGGTGATCGTCGAGGGGACACTGAATAGTGCACGGTACATCCAAACCGTCACCGAACCCATCGTTCTACCATTCCTAGACCGGCAAGGGAACTTGCTGTTCCAACAGGACAATGCACGTCCGCATGTATCCCGTGCCACCCAACGTGCTCTAGAAGGTGTAAGTCAACTACCCTGGCCAGCAAGATCTCCGGATCTGTCCCCCATTGAGCATGTTTGGGACTGGATGAAGCGTCGTCTCACGCGGTCTGCACGTCCAGCACGAACGCTGGTCCAACTGAGGCGCCAGGTGGAAATGGCATGGCAAGCCGTTCCACAGGACTACATGCAGCATCTCTACGATCGTCTCCATGGGAGAATAGCAGCCTGCATTGCTGCGAAAGGTGGATATACACTGTACTAGTGCCGACATTGTGCATGCTCTGTTGCCTGTGTCTATGTGCCTGTGGTTCTGTCAGTGTGATCATGTGATGTATCTGACCTCAGGGATGTGTCAATAAAGTTTCCCCTTCCTGGGACAATGAATTCACGGTGTTCTTATTTCAATTTCCAGGAGTGTAGATATTGTACTTTGCGAGAAGACACTACTACGTTCTACTGTATCAACAGATAACATTCTTGTGACTATGGAATGTTTCAAAATTAATATTTCATCTCGTTTGAGACACAATAAAGTGACCTTATGTTTTGTATGTGTTATAGTATCAACTAGGCCTCTTCCAAAAGTTATCTAAAAACTCACCACTGTGCTGACATGTGTTTTTTTTTGTCTGCAGAAAAAGTAATAAAGAAGAAGAAAACTAGTCTTTGCCTGTCTCTTCTCTTCCCCCAACCCGTCCTCTGTCCCGCCTGGCATCAGGTAAATCAATCCCGGATGCCATAGCATTGACAGTTCAAACACGCGTGCTCAACGATGCGCAGCCAGGCACCCACTGACATAGGTGGCCAGGGGTGGGCAAACAGCCGATATGCGGGTAGTTTAGCAACCAGGCCATAGAAGATATCTTCATACTGCATGGCGCAGGCACTCGCGGGCATGGATGATCAAGTGGCTAGTGCGTACACAAAATTTGTGCAGTAGGGAGGATAGTATATACAAATGGTACCCACCCACAGGTGAGGTGGTGTGCGTCCAGGAGTGACTGAGCCCAATATCTGTTAACGAAGACCAGAAAGGCTGAATAGGGGAAAAATTGTGTAGCTTCAATTTTTTGTATAATAGTAGGGAAGGATGATCAAGTGGCTAGTGCGTACACAAAATTTGTGCAGTAGGGAGAATAGCATATACAATTGGTACCCACCCACAGGTGAGGTGGTGTGCGTCTTGGAGTGACTGAGCCCAATGTCTGTCAACGAAGACCAGAAAGGCTGAATAGGGGAAAAATTTGTGTAGCTTCAAATTTTTGTATAACGGTAGGGAAGGAGTGTCATGAACAACATACTACGCTGCACAACACAATTAAACGGTCAGTTTTTTGAAACCCTGTAATTGTCTGCTGTTGTGAAGCATAAGTTTGAAATCTGGCTCAAAAGGAAAGGCCAGAGCTCAGAAGTTAATGTGAAGGGTAAGGTGGGTTAATGATATCACATTGCCACCACATTTCACAACGATTCTGGGCAACATGTTGTAAGTAGGCTGTTTAGGTTCTTATATTGGTAACGCCGCCGCCACGTAGCGCTCTGTATGAAAATCACTGGCTGTGCTGTGTGCAGTCTGTGGCCGGTTGGCATTGTTGTAATACTCGCAATTGTAGTGTTGGGGAGCTGGATGTTAACAGCGCGTAGCGTTGCGCAGTTGGAGGTGAGCCGCCAGCAGTGGTGGATGTGGGGAGAGAAATGGCGGAGTTTTGAAATTTATGGGAAGATCGTCACAACCATTCTTATCCACGTTTTATCTCTGCTTTTGACAGTGATAGAGGTCATAACCGGAATGCCCAGAATTAGGTGCTCGAGGAAAAACTTTCATCTGCACTGACGCTCTCAACTGATAAACAAAAGGCCTCAGGACATGTCATTAATGGCGCCAGTGAAATCAACAACTTCGATTTGGGCACTGATTCCCACACATTTCGCTGGTGCTCTAGCGCCTCCTTGCAGGCGTACGAAATCTGAGGGATTTAGAAGGGGTTGCCTGCCCTCAGGCGCTAGAGCAGCAACGGACCGCCACGCAGCTGAATGGGTGCCGAAGTCTGAGTACAGGTACATCGTTAAGTGCCCGACAAAGGCGTGTGTGTAGCACCGAAGGTGTTGCCGGACTGGGTTCCCTTGGCGGGATCCTTCACCGTTTTCTTTTTCACTCTTGATCATACCCCAGCAGGGACGAGAAAGGAGAGCTGGAAAAGCATAAACACCACTGCTGCTTTGAATCACATTAAAACGTCGTCGAATAGTTTTACACGCTTGGTAGTGGTCCCACCCACCATACCAGGACAAAAATGTCGTTGGTGCTACTCTCCAAGCGGTCAGACGATGTCCTGAAAGAAGTGCTCAATCGTCCAGGGGTTGTCAGCAGTGTGTAACGTTGTCAAGAGCGTTGTGCTGTTGCTCATTGGAGTGCGAATTGTCGTTTTCGACTATAAAATGTTTGGGAATCAAAGCCCCAAGCAAAGGAATACATTTCACTGACGCTCTCTTAGTCACCTCCTGAGTCTCTTTCTTGTTTTTTCTGAGCGGTAGAGTGCCTGAAATATTTTCACGGTCAAGTGTAAGAAAGCCGCGTGATTTCAGCTCTGGGTGTCGCGCTTCTGACTTCATCGGAGAGACGACAAAAGAAGGGCGAAGTGTTGGTAAAAGTGGGTGTGGCGATTTTCCTATCGTGTGGCATCGGACGGAGTCGTGGTAAAATTTGGTGCCAATGTGACATCGTAAGCCCACCTTAAGCTCACGTCTGAATTCAAGCTCCTCTTTTTTTCCCTTGCGTCGACACCTTGCCGTTTGAAGCGTCGCCGAACCCGAGGGTGACATCGAACGACGCCATGCTTTTCTACATCTACATCGACATCTACATGGATACTCTGAAAATCACATTTAAGTGTCTGGCGGAGGGTTCATCGAACCACCCTCAAAGTTCTCTATTATTCCAATCTCGTATAGTGCGCGGAAAGATTGAATACGTTTGTCTTTCCGTACGAGCTCTGATTTACCTTATTTTATCATTGTGATCGTTCCTCCCCATATAGTTCGCTCTCTACAAAATATCTTCGCATTCGGAGGAGAAAGTTGGTTATTGGAATTTCTTGAGAACATTCCGTCGCAGCGAAAAACGCATTTCTTTTAATGATGTCCAGCCCAAATTCTGTATCATTTCTGTGACACTATCTCCCTTATTTCGCGACACTACAAAATTTGCTGCCTTTTTTTGATTTTTTTCGATGTACTCTGGTAGTCCTATCTGGTAAGGATCCCACACCGCGTAGCAGTAATCTAAAAGAGGACGGACAAGCGTAGTGTAGGCAGTCTCCTTAGCACATCTGTTACATTTTCTAAGTGTCCTGCCAATAAAACGCAGTCTTTGGTTATCCGTCCCCACAACATCATCTATGAGTTCTTTCCAATTTAAGTTGGTCGTAATTGTAATACCTAGGCATTTAGTTGAATTTACGGCTTTTAGATTAGACTGATTTGTCATGTAACCGAAGTTTAACGAGTTCCTGTTAGCACTTATGTGGATGATCTCACACTTTTCGTTATTTAGGGTCAACTGCCACTTTTCGCACCATTCAGACATCATTTCTAAATCATTTTGCAGTTTGTTTTGATCTTCTGATGACTTGATTAGTCGATAAAAGACAGCGTCATCTGCAAAGAAGGCTGCTCAGATTGTCTCCCAAATCGTTTATATCGACAAGGAACATCAAAGGGGCTATAAAACTACGTTGGGGAACGCGAGAAATCACTTCTGTTTTACTCGATGACTTTTCGTCAGTTACTGTGAACTGTGACCCCTCTGACAGGAAATCATAAATCCAGTCACATAACTGAGACGCTATTCCTTAAGCACGGAATTTCACTACCAGTCGCTTGTGTGGTACAGTGTCAAAAAACTTCCGGAAATCCAGAAATACGGAATCGATCTGAAATTCCTTTGTCAATAGCACCCAACACCTCACGTGAATAAAGAGCTAGTTGTGTTTCACAGGAACGATGTTTTCTAAACCCATGTTGACTGTGTGTCATTAGACCGTTTTCTTCGAGGTAATTCATAATGTTAGAACACAATATATAGGGTAGTCCATCTGAAGTTTCGGATGAGATTATTTCGAAAGCATACATCGGGCAGAAATAGTGGGCAAGACAAGTTCGTAAGTTCAAAGGGCGACATCAAATGATACTACACGTGACACCCAGCCCTCGCCCCCTTGGGTGCGGTAGGGGGCAACTTTTAAATCTTAAATGGAAACCCTCACTTTTTTTTGCAGGTTCAGATTCCCCATAAAAAAGTAATCAAGTTTTGTCTGAAACATTTTTTAAACCATTGACAGATGGCGCAGAAATCGAGAAAAACGTAAAATTCGGGAAGAACTCCGATTTATTTAGAATGATCCGAGAAGGACACATCAAATAGATGCAAAATGTGCACCAATTCTTTCATTACACCATTTTACAAAATGTATTCACCCCGTCACAGTTTTTGATGGAGGGAGGCAGAATGGTATTAAAACCTCATTAGGGAACTCTTTACAATTGCATTACTCGCCTGACTGTGGCGCTACCATGGCCAAACTGCGAACTATGGCTCAGTATAAAGGTCGGTGCAATGAGATCAGACGTCAATTCACTTTCAGTTTGTGAACTGTAACCATCAACTGACGAAAGTGAATTATTCTTTACCGAAGCATGGCTCACTATCCTCCTACAGAGGATATGTTAATTTTAGGTGCATGCCATAACAATTACGCTGCAGCTGCGCATTTGTATGCGGATCGTTTCCCAAGCAGACATCCAAGCGGAAACATTATTCGAAATTACACTCAACGAGCTCGGCATGGATACACGCACCGTCCCCACGTCCGGGTTCCCGGATTCGATTCACGGCGGGGTCAGGGATTTTCTCTGCCTCTTGATGACTGGGTGTTGTGTGATGTCCTTAGTTTAGTTAGGTTTAAGCAGTTCTTAGTTCTAGGGGCTGATGACCATAGATGTTAAGTCCCATAGTGCTCAGAGCCATTTGAACCACGCACCGTCCACCTCGACACCGCGAATACAATGTAAATAACGCTCGTACCCTTACTGTTCTCGCCTGTGTTCAACTGGCTTCTGAAATTCGTAGTCGTGCGATTCAGAGACAAACCGGAATACCGTAATCAACTGTTTTGATGATTGTGCATTTCTGCCAGTGGGCCTTGGAAATGATAATAGGTGACAATGATTTTTTTAGATACGTTATGTTCACCGATGAAGCCACATTCAAAAACAATGGCGAAGTAATTGACAATCAACACAAATGGTCGTTAATGGTCTGGTGTGGAATTTTAAACGGTTACTTGGTAGGACCGTATTTTCTTGACCGAAATGTTACAGGGGAATCTTATTTGCAACTTCTCCGCGATGATTTGTTGGAGCTAATGGAAGATGTTGATTTTGAAACTAAGCAACGATTGTGGTTTCAACAGGACGGAGCAGCTCACCATTATGCTAAAAATGTGCAGAACGTTTTAAATTTAGTGTCCACGTTCACCAGACCTAACATCTCCTGATTTTTTTTTTTTTTTTGCGGGGCTATTTAAAAAAAAATGTTTATGAAAGACAGCCCACTACGCGAAACGATATGGAACAACGCATTCGAAGAGCCTTTGCAGCCATACCACGGAACGTGCTGCTCAAAACTGTGGACAACCTTCGCATACGATTGGCTTGAAGCAAATGGGGATAATTTTCAACAATTTTTTTGTTGCTAATTTTATTAATTAAGCACCCCAAATTGTGGGAGGTAAGGGTACTCACACTAATGAAGCACCCCAACATGTCAGAGACAAGGGGACTCACACTAATGAAGCACCCCATGGGAACATCATTCTACTACGTTCATGTCGTTGTTCCTGGGTAACACTGAAAGTAGGATACAGTACATTTTGTACAAAAATAGCTTAATTTGGCTTAACGAAAGAATTGGTGCACATTTTTTATCGATTTGATGTGTCTTCCCCAGTTTTACGAATTTCTCGATTTCAGCGCCATCTGTCAATGTTTTAAACATGTTTCAGACAAAACTTGATTTGAAACTTCCTGGCAGATTAAAACTGTGTGCCCGACCGAGACTCGAACTCGGGACCTTTGCCTTTCGCGGGCAAGTGCTCTACCATCTGAATCAGCGCACACTCCGCTGCAGAGTGGAAATTCTTATTCTGAAAACTTGTTTTCTTTTTTTATGGAGAGTCCGAATCTGCAATAAAAAATTGGGGTTTCTATTTAAAATTTAAAAGTTGGCACCCGTTCCACCCAAGAGGGCGGGGGCTGGGGTCACGTGTAGTACCATTTGATGTCGCCCTTGAGCTTACGAACTTGTCTTGTCCACTATTTTTACCCAGTGTATAGTTTTCGAGATAATTTCATCTGAAACTTCAGATGGGCCATCCTGTATGTTCGAAAATCCTGCTGCATATCGACGTTAACGATATGGGCCTGTAATTGAGTGGATTACTCCTACTGCCTTTCTTGAATATTGATGTGACCTGTGCAACTTTCCAATCTTTGGGTACGGACCTTTCGTCGAGCGAACGGTTGTATGTAATTGTTAAGTATGGGGCTAATGCATCAGCGTACTCCGAAAGGAATCTAATCAGTTTGCTCCAGAGGACTTGCATTTATTAAGCGATTTAAGTTGCTTCACTACTCCGAGGATATTTACTTCTACGTTACTCATGTTGGCAGCTGTTCTCGATTCGAATTCTGGAATATTTGCTTCGTCTTCTTTTGTGAAGGTATTTTGGAAGGATGTGTTTAATACCTCTGCTTTGGCAGCACTGTCTTCGAGAGTATCTTCATTGCTATCACGCAGAGAAGGCATTGATTGTTTCTTGCCAACATACTTCACATACGACCAGAATCTCTTTGGATTTACTGCCAAATGTCGAGGCAATGTTTCATTGTGGAAACTGTTATAAGCATCTCGCATTGAAGTCTGCGTTAAATATCGAGCTTCTGTAAGAGATCGACAATCTTGGGGATTTTGCGTCTGTTTAAATTTGGAATGTTTGCTTCATTGTTTCTGCAGCAGTGTTCTAACTCGTTTTGTGTACCAAGGAGGATCAGCTCCGTCGTTTGTTAATTTATTTGATATAAATCTCTCAATTGCTGACGATACTATTTCTTTGAATTTAAGCCACATATGGTCTACACTAATAGTATTAATTTGGAATGAGTGGAGAGTGTCTCTCAGGAAGGCGTCAAGTGAATTTTTATCTGATTTTTTGAACAGGTATATTTTTCGAGGATTTGGGGATTACAATATTCAGTCTCGCTGCGACAATCCTGTGTTCACTAATCCCAGAATCGATTTTGATATTCATTATTAACTCAGGACTATTTGTTGCTATGAGGTCAAGTGTGTTTTCATAAACGATAACTATTCGCGTGGGCTGATGAGCTAACTGCTCGAAATAATTCTCAGAGAACGCGTTTAGCACAATTTCGGATGATATTGTATGTGTACCTCCGGAATTAAACATATCGAGGGTAAATTGAAATCACCACCAATTATTATCGTATGATTCGGGTACTTGTTTGAAACGAAACTCAAGTTTTCTTAGAACCTTTCAGCAACTGTATCATCTGAATTGGGAGGTCTGTAAAAGGATCCAATTATTATTTGCATCGTAGTGAGGAAGGTTGTAGGCACCTTCCAGCCAAATTTCAAAGCTCTGTGTCGCAATGGGAGACGATTACGGTGGCTCAAAACAAGTGATCCTTTGTGCTGCCCTGTGCATGACCGGAGGGGTGTAATCGTGGGGGTGGGACGTAAGCCGGGGAAGGCGGGGGCTTTGTGGAAGGCGTTTAAAGTTTTATATTTCTCTTGAGCAACTCGAAATGCTTGACTTCACTAGGATCTTTTTTGCAGGAAATTTAATGCAGTTTAGTTTTATACTGGGAGACATCCACGCTAAAAGTCGTGGTTTTCCAGCTATTCCAGAAAAACATAAAAACGGAGATTTAGACTCCCCATACCACATTACAAAAATTTACCACTGCACTACCTTTTCCTCCAATTTTCCTTCGTTGACTGGGCTACTACGCAACGAAGTTGGAAATGCCCATAGGTCGTAGCACATGTCCTGTTAACCTGTCCCTTTTTCTGGTAAGGGCCTTCTATAGACTCCTATCAACCATGCTTTTAAAAAATTTTCATTTCTTACTTTATCCGATCGCTTGATTTTTAATTTTTTCCCCGAGAGCTTCACGACTGATATGTTTTCAGTTTCTTCTATCCTCGATTTCAAATGGTCCACATTTCATTCCTCTAAATGCTGGGCTCCAAAAGAAGATTTTAACTTTCATTCTCATTTTCACATCGTCACCTGATACCAGCAGAGGTCTTTTTCTACTTTTGATATTTTTCTTGCTTAGGGCATTCATTTCGTAGACGGGAGATTTCTTTCGCTCCTTACCTCAGAGGAACAAAGAGACAAATGTTCAATAAGGTGTTGAACGAGGACGTGCTGAAGAGCAATGCCTCTGAATTTTTTATTCTGTTCTCTCTATCGGCCATTCTTGTTACTCTGTAGAATTTCCCGCTTCGCCTCTACAAAGTTGCAAACCTCTGCTGTTAGAGAGCTCCTAATTGCAGAGTGTATAATGGCGGTGCGTAAGGTGACTGTGCCGGTGAGTGAGAAACAGCGTGGTCTAATCCCTCAGAAAGCTGAAAGCACGGATTCGAAGAGCTCGTCCACATGGAGAACCCTCTACGTCAGTCTAACCATACCTGACCACACACGAATACTGCGACATCTGAAACAGTCCAACGCCTTGGGTTCACTGTGATCTATCATCCTCCATTCCAGGCGATATTCTTCTGTTCCAAAAAATGAAACATCACCTCCGACTTCACTTTGATAGTGAGGTGAGTTCGTGGATCCGTGAACAATGTCAAACGTTCTACAGTGATGGTATCAACAAACTGGTATCTCGTTGGGAGAAATGTGTTCGACAGCAGGATGACTACGTTGAGAAATAAATATGTAGACATGTAGAATACAGATGTAGAATGTTAATAAAGTTAAGCCGTAAGAGTTTTCACATAAAAAATTCTTTAGACATTACTTTATAAGCACGTCCTCTTACTTTTCACAAACGTCAGTACAATATGTAACAAAATGATGTGAAAAATCTTTGACGTCTTACACGGGTATTGTGGAACAAACTGAGGATATATTCGGAAAAGTTATGAAACAACTCCTGCAGCTGGGCTACCCCTTCGGCAGCAAACGTGACTTCGTATGCAGACAGACCATAGGTACTGTTTTTGGGACATCTAACGTGCCGAATGCTGTCAGACCCGTTGCTACGTGTTCCGTCTGTGTATAAAAATTTCATTATCTGTAGGAAGGATAACCTAGCGCCAAACATTATCCACTACTACTCCCACGCTCTGTACCGTCGTAAAATGACATTTCATATCATGCAGTAGACTCCTGTCCTCAGTCTGTTGCTTAACAAACCATCTGCAACCCCTCGAAGTTTGTTGGTATCGTTTTGTTATTTCCCACACAAGGTGGCTTTCTACACGTTACAGGAAACTGAAAACCTAATTATTTACATACGAAGCTACGTTTTTATCAGACCATGTCGTCTCGATGCTTCAGTTTTTCATGAGGCATTGTATACAGGGTGAATCACCTAAAACTTGCACCGCAGATATTTGGGAAATGGAAAGTGCTATTGATGTGCGGTTTCCACAGGATGTATTGGCAGTCGGCGGCTCGTATTGCCTACATCTACGTCTACATCTACATGGATACTCCGCAAATCATATTTAAGTGCTTGGCAGAAGGTTCATCGAACCACCTTCATAATTCTCTATTATTCCAATCTCGTATAGCGCGCGGAAAGAATGAACACCTGTATCTTTACGTACGAGATCTGATTTCCCTTATTTTATATTGGTGATCGTTCATACCTATGTAAGTCGGTGTCAACAAAATATTTTCGCATACGGAGGAAAAAGTTGATGATTGGAATTTCGCGAGAAGATTCCGTTGCAACGAAGAACGCCTTTCAATTAATGATGTCCATCCCAAGTCCTGTATCATTTCTGTGACACTCTCTCCCATATTTCGCGATAATACGAAACGTGCTGCCTTTCTTAGAACTATTTCGATGTACTCCGTCAGTCCTATCTGGTAAGGATCCCACACCGCTCAGCAGTATTCTAAATGAGGACAGACAAGCGTAGTGTAGGCAGTCTCCTTAGAAGGTCGGTCAGTAAACACATTCTAATAATATTTAGGAAGTGTATTTTTTGTGCAAATATATGCTGTTGCAAATGAAACAATGCCTATTCAGAGTAACAAACTAAAAGTAGGGTCAGTGGTGTTGCTTGCAGGATTCTAGTGCGAGCCGTTTACAAGATATCGTATTTTGAGCAGTTTCCACACTGACGCTTGTACAGTACCTGTGATAAAACAAAGAACAACACAAGTGAAACTTCTTGGCTGATTAAAACTGTGTGCCGGACCGAGACTCCAACTCGGGACCTTTGCCTTTCGCGGGCAAGTGCTCTACCAACTGAGCTTCCCAAGCACGACTCAAGCCCCGTCCTCACAGGAAGTTTCATATCATCGCACACTCCGCTGCAGAGTGAAAATCTCATTCGGGAAACATCCCCCAGGCTGTGGCTTAGCCATACCTCCGCAATATCCTTTATTTCAGGAGTGCTAATTCTGCAAGGTTCGCAGGAGAGCTTCTGTAAAGTTTGGAAGATAGGAGGCGAGGTACTGGCGGAAGTTAAGGGGTGAGGACAGGGCGTGAGTCGTGCTTGGGTAGCTCATTTGGTAGAGCACTTGCCCACGAAAGGCAAAGGTCCCGAGTTCGAGTCTCGGTCCGGCACACAGTTTTAATCTGCCAGGAAGTTTCATATCAGCGCACACTCCGCTGCAGAGTGAAAATCTCATTCTAACAACAAAAGTACATACACTGGTTATGTGGATTCTAACCAGTAACGAAGCAACTGACCATGACAAGTTGTGTTTAAAATGATCACTGGTAACGGCAATGCACGGTTCCAGTCTGGTATGGAACGACTGCTGCACTTGCGCTAGTATGTCAGCGGAGATGTCCGAGCAGGTTGCAGTAATACGAAGTTGCATATCACCGGCTGTTGCTGGTATGTCCTTGTAGGCAGCGTCTATCAGCTTCCTCCGCAGGCGTCAGATCATAGGAAAGCGCCTGCCAAGGTAGAGGTCCTCTGCGTCCAATCCAACGACTTGGGAACAATGCGTGAAGGCATGGTGTAGCACTTCGTGCATCTACATCTACATCTACATTTATACTTCGCAAGCCACCAAACGGTGTGTGGCGGACGGCACTATACGTGCCACTGTCGTTACCTCCCTTTCCTGTTCCAGTCGCGTATGGTTTGCGGGAAGAACGACTGTTGGAAAGCCTCCGTGCGCGTTCGAATCTCTCTAATTTTACATTTGTGATCTCCTCGGGAGGTATAAGTAGGGGGAAGCAATATATTCGATACATCATCCAGAAAAGCACCCTCTCGAAACCTGGACAGCAAGCTACGACGCGATGCAGAGCGCCTCTCTTGCAGAGTCTGCCACTTGAGTTTGCTAAACATCTCCGTAACGCTATCACGCTTACCAAATAGCCCTGTGACGAAACGCGCAGCTCTTCTTTGGATCTTCTCTATCTCTTCTGTCAACCCGACCTGGTACGGATCCCACACTGATGAGCAATACTCAAGTATATGTCGAACGAGTGTTTTGTAATCCACCTCCTTTGTTGATGGACTACATTCTCTAAGGACTCTCCCAATGAATCTCAACCTGGTACCCGCCTTACCAACAATTAATTTTATATGATCATTCCACTTTAAATCGTTCCGTACGCATACTCCCAGATATTTTACAGAAGTATCTGCTACCAGTGTTTGTTCCGCTATCATATAATCATACAATAAAGGATCCTTGTTTCTATGTATTCGCAATACATTACATGCACTGTGGGATGCCATCATGATGGTACCACAGGTTCCTCCCAGTCTGCTGAGGAATGGTTTCTAACATCCATGGAGGGTGGTGTGTTAAGAGGCTTGGATACTAGTGCGCTTTCACGTACCGTCTGTGAAAAACGGCCCTATGAGCTGACGGTTCTCTATCCCACACCGCATGTTTACACTCCATTGACGCTGACGCTCCACCTGACGAAGCCAATGGCGATTGTCACCAGACCATTAGCGCATGGTCTACGGTTTACCTGGCCATGATTGGTAAATGTGTGTAAGTAGGCTGTTTAGGTTTCCTTATTGGTAACGCCGCTTATGCGCTCGGTATGAAAAATCACTGGCTGTGCTGTGCGCAGTCTGTGTTTAGTTTGCATTGTTGTCTGCCATTGTAGTGTCGGGCAGCGGCAGCTGGATGCTAACAGCGCGTAGCGTTGCGCAGTTGGAGGTGAGCCGCCAGCAGTGGTGGACGTGGGGAGAGAGATGGCGGAGTTTTGAAATCTGTAAGAATTGATGACTATTAAGGTAAATACATTGTTTGTTCTCTATTAAAATCTTTCATTTGCTAACTATGTCTATCAGTAGTTAGTGCCTTCCGTAGTTTGAATCTTTTATTTAGCTGGCAGTAGTGGCGCTCGCTGTATTGCAGTAGCTTGAGTAACGAAGATTTTTGTGAGGTAAGTGATTTGTGAAACGTATAGGTTATTGTTAGTCAGGGCCATTCTTTCGTAGGGATTTTTGAAAGTCAGATTGCGTTGCGCTAAAAAATATTGTGTTTCAGTTTAAGCACAGTCTTGTAATACTCGTAATTTTTCCAAGGGGACGTTTCATGTGGTTGCATCAATAAACAAGATGCATGATACATCTGGAGTATCCTGTCTTAATGCCCATGTACCGATGTTAACACATTCTCAGAATCGTTTCCATGCAGCTGTTCATGGAGAGAAATGTGCTAGTGATGGAACCTATTTCGATGGAGAATACGTGGGACACTTGCCTGTCTCATGCCACTTCATCATGCTAACGTGCGGATCAATTGCAACAGCAACAAGAACATCAATTTTCGTCCTTTTCTGTCGTCAATTGTTTCATTCTGTAGCGTTGTCTAGGTGTTACGCTAAAACTTTTACGTAATTTGCTGAAGAGGTTGACAAGTAATTGCCGAGACGGTTGATGTGTATTAGGATATCTTGCCGCATACACCATACAAGAACGATCTGCATTCTTCCTACACTCTCCATACACCATGAGCACGTCGGCTTTTTCTGCGTTGGTAAATTCCATCGTTCAGCCACGGCCTACTGTCTGGACTTCCACACACCAGCTAACTAACAGCACTATAGGACTTAACTGCTGAGGTCATCAGTCCCCTAGAACTTAAAACTACTTAAACCTAACTCACCTAAGGGCATCACACAAATCAATGCCCGAGGTAGGATTCAAACCTGCGACCGCAGCAGCAGCGCAGTTCCGGACTGAAGCGCAGAGAACCACTCGGTCACAGCGGTCGGCCAAGTCGCAACGCACTCAAGGAACACGCAAACACACTGTGAGCAAACATAACAACTTCATACCTTCAACTACGCAGGTTGAACAGAACAAAAAAGTGTCATTGTGAAAACTTTTCAAAATTTGATATCTCGTAAACCACTCGCATTGGAATCCGGCAACAAACACCACTGATATTCTAATTTACCCTGCTTTAGTTTGTTAATGTCAGTAAGCATTGTTCCATTTAAAGAACTGTATAGTTGCACAAAAAATACACTTTCTAAGTATTATTAGAATCCGTTGATTGGCTAACAAATAGAGACCCAGACTAATAATACATTCAATGAAAACCGCACATCAGTAGCATTCTCCATTTCTGCAATATCAGCCGCGCAATATTTTAGGTGATTTGCCCTGCATAGCCGGTTGCTGTGGCCGAGCGGTTCTGAAACCCTGCAACCGCTACGGTCGTAGGTTCGAATCCTGCCTCGGGCATTGATGTGTGTGATATCCTTAGGTTAGTTAGGTTTAAGTAGTTCTAAGTTCTAGCGGATTGATGACCTCAGATGTTAAGTACCATAGTACTGAGAGCCATTTGAACTTTTTCGCCCTGTATACTTTTTTCTGCGTCATTAGAAACAGCCGTAACAGAGGACTTCAACGACATAACAAGTGTGCCTGGGGTCAGGAGAAGGTGTGCTAACGTCTCCCTCGCCATACCAAATGTAAGCAAGTAAGAAACTTCGGTACAGTTCATGTGTTTACCCTTGCGCTTGAAGCGTATCAGTCTGAGTTAAGCTGTTGTAGCGATCAGACAACTGCCTTGAAGCCAGTGTGTACAACTGCAGAAAAATGAGGTTGTGGTTTCCGCTTATTGGAGAATGTGAGCAAACTATTGGGGCAGCTGTATGCTGAAAGACGTCTTGATAATGTCAAAATATGTGTTAGCAACATCATGATTAATACTTTTCAATCTTCTTGAAATGCTTAGAATAAGACACGCTGCTGAAAATAACAACTACTGAGATAAATGCTAGCAATATTTTAGCAGCGGTAAAAAACAGTTCACATTTCACTACTAGGCAGCTTAAAAGCGCGTGTGACATTAAGCAGAGCCATGTTCTACGTATACTACACTGTGCATAGCCCTTACGGTTACCCGAGCGGTCTAACGCAAGTGTCGCCTTGGGCGTCGAGCGAGCAGGTTGTCATTAAATTCCGCCTGTGCCGTAGCGCCGCTTGTGTCGGAGCTACTCCGTCTTGTTGGTGTATCGAACGGAGTCACATCGTAGTATCGCAGCGGAGTTTGTTGCCGTTTTCCTCTTGGCGGCGGTGTTTTCTGCCCGCGCCATGGTGTCTGTCGAGTCTCCTAAATATGTTCCTCGTCGAGCTACTGTTCGTTTCAGTTTTGACGAGAGTACGCGTCGTGTTCCACCTGGCTCCTTAGAAATTCACGATTGGTTGGCTGATGTTGTCCGTGTTACACCTGATCAGGTAGATACTGCTTACTTTGATTCTGATTTGTATGCATTCTTTGTGAAGTTTTATGATCCCGTTCAAATAGCAAGACTTCTCTCTCGAGTTGGTTCGCGATGGTTCCGTTAGTCAAGTCCTCCTTGAAAATGCGATTATACTCCGGTTCGAATTTATAATCTTCCTCCTGAAGTGGACGGTTCATTTCTTAAAACAGCGTTGCTTCCGTTTGAAATCATACGGCATATTCGATAGGAACGCTGGTCAGCACAACATCGCTTCCAGTGTTATAATGGTATCCGGACTGTGGACACGTGCGTTAAACACAATATTCCTTCCCACTTAACTGTTTGTGGTTACCGCATCCATGTTACGTATACAGGGCAAGAAGGAACATGTTTTCTCTGTAACGAAAGCGGTCACCTCAGATGTGACTGCCCGCGCCGTGCTACTGTTCTGACGTTGTCTTATCAAAAACGTCTTCCTTTTACGTTAGCAAACAGTAACATCGCAGTCAGTTGTCAGTCGGTCTCCATCTTTAAGCGACGTAGGGGCGACATTACCCCTACTCCTCGCGAATTTCCACCGTTACCGACGCGTCCCAGTGTGGCCTCTGTCCACGAGGGGATGACGGCTCCTCCAGCGCACGTTAAACGCCGGCGGACTGAGGACGGTACAGATTTCGAGGACGCCCCACTCCAGTCTCGTTCTTCTGACACGGCGTTGACAGAGGGTGCACTTCTGGCGGTAACACGTTGTCTGCTCTTCTTAATTGTGATTCCAGTATTACCAGAGAGGATTTAGCTGCTTCTGTTGATGTTGAAATGTGCATTCAATCTGCGTCCCCCACTTCACCCGTCGACGTGACGGTTCCCGTGGGTTCCGTTGTTCCTGCAGAGGCGTCGCCTGCTGGCCAGCCTTTACAGTGTTCTAGCGCAGTACCACCCCTTCTCCACGTTGAGACGGTCGAGCAACAGGAATCTACTGGTTCTCCTCCTGACGTTCAGGAAATGCCACCCGACACCGGCACTGCATTACCTGTCTCTTCTGCACCTGATGTTGCTGTTGATCGTACTGAGTTGTGTTCCCCGATTTCCGATAAGTGCGGTGACGATGGCTCCTCTAGCAAATCGGAGCTAGATGTGCCGCCAACCCCTCCACATCAAGAGTGTATGTTTTCACGGAGTGGTGTGAAACAGCGTTTTAAACCTGCCCGTGCCGCGGCGCGTCGTAAAAAGAAAAGCGAGGATTCCTCAGTGTCAGGTGGGGAGGACTAGCATTGTACTTTCTTTTCCCCGCCTCCGGACGTTGCGGAGAGACGGACGTGATAGTGCTTTTCCTTAATGTTGTTTTATTGACCTTACATGTGTTAACGGATTCAGGCATATACATTTCTAACCCTCAATGTTAATAGGATACGTTCCCAATTACGGCTTGCTGCGTTATGCCAGTTTATTTACGATTCCCAAGCTGATATCGTGTGTTTACAAGAGGTATTATTTGATGTGTTTTGTCTTCCTGGATATTCTATGTTTTTCAATGTCGCGCCTGAAAATTCTACCGATATGGCTTTCCTTTATCGAGATGGAATCCCGCTGACGGACTTCGAAACGCTATATGATGGTCGCGGTATAGGCTGTAGTTTTTATGACCTCACCTTAATTTTTCTTTACGCTCCGTCTGGATCCGGTCGTTCATCCGATCGCGCGAGGTTGTATAAGGAAGAAGTTGTTTATTTACTCCGACGAAACCCGCGCAAAGTTTTGTTAGGGGGCGATTTTAACTGCGTCTTACGTCGTGTTGATCAGACCCCCAATGATACATCCTTGCATTTCTAGGATGCCTGGGTTTGCAGACATCCTACATTGGTGCGATTTACGTTTTTTACAGCTACTTCAAGTAGCCGATGGGACCGCTTCTACACTCCTGGAAATGGAAAAAAGAACACATTGACACCGGTGTGTCAGACCCACCATACTTGCTCCGGACACTGCGATAGGGCTGTACAAGCAATGATCACACGCACGGCACAGCGGACACACCAGGAACCGCGGTGTTGGCCGTCGAATGGCGCTAGCTGCGCAGCATTTGTTCACCGCCGCCGTCAGTGTCAGCCAGTTTGCCGTGGCATACGGAGCTCCATCGCAGTCTTTAACACTGGTAGCATGCCGCGACAGCGTGGACGTGAACCGTATGTGCAGCTGACGGACTTTGAGCGAGGGCGTATAGTGGGCATGCGGGAGGCCGGGTGGACGTACCGCCGAATTGCTCAACACGTGGGGCGTGAGGTCTCCACAGTACATCGATGTTGTCGCCAGTGGTCGGCGGAAGGTGCACGTGCCCGTCGACCTGGGACCGGACAGCAGCGACGCACGGATGCACGCCAACACCGTAGGATCCTACGCAGTGCCGTAGGGGACCGCATCGCCACTTCCCAGCAAATTAGGGACCGTGTTGCTCCTGGGGTATCGGCGAGGACCATTCGCAACCGTCTCCATGAAGCTGGGCTACGGTCCCGCACACCGTTAGGCCGTCTTCCGCTCACGCCCCAACATCGTGCAGCCCGCCACCAGTGGTGTCGCGACAGGCGTGAATGGAGGGACGAATGGAGACGTGTTGTCTTCAGCGATGAGAGTCGCTTCTGCCTTGGTGCCAATGATGGTGGTATGAGTGTTTGGCGCCGTGCAGGTGAGCGCCACAGTCAGGACTGCATACGACCGAGGCACACAGGGCCAACACCCGGCATCATGGTGTGGGGAGCGATCTCCTACCCTGGCCGTACACCTCTGGTGATCGTCGAGGGGACATTGAATAGTGCACGGTACATCCAAACCGTCATCGAACCCATCGTTCTACCATTCCTAGACCGGCAAGGGAACTTGCTGTTCCAACAGGACAATGCACGTCCGCATGTATCCCGTGCCACCCAACGTGCTCTAGAAGGTGTAAGTCAACTACCCTGGCCAGCAAGATCTCCGGATCTGTCCCCCATTGAGCATGTTTGGGACTGGATGAAGCGTCGTCTCACGCGGTCTGCACGTCCAGCACGAACGCTGGTCCAACTGAGGCGCCAGGTGGAAATGGCATGGCAAGCCGTTCCACAGGACTACATCCAGCATCTCTACGATCGTCTCCATGGGAGAATAGCAGCCTGCATTGCTGCGAAAGGTGGATATACACTGTACTAGTGCCGACATTGTGCATGCTCTGTTGCCTGTGTCTATGTGTCTGTGGTTCTGTCAGTGTGATCATGTGATGTATCTGACCCCAGCCAGGAATGTGTCAATAAAGTTTCCCCTTCCTGGAACACTGAATTCACGGTGTTCTTATTTCAATTTCCAGGAGTGTATTTATCTTCCCCCATATGTAGTCAGCTTCTATCGATTGATGTAATTCCTGCCAGTTTCACTGATCACTGTGCTGTTTTAATGACTTTTAACCATGTCCCGCAGCGGGTCCATTTCTCGCGCCCTTAATGGAAGCTAAACACTCTACATCTCACGGACCCCTCTCTGGAAGGCATCATCGCAGACCTATGGCGGCGGACAACCCAGTCCCAGACGCGTTATTTCTCACTTCTCGAATGGTGGGTTACCTTTGCTAAACTCCGGATTCGAAATACACTCAAGCATTTTAGCGCTGAGAAGGCGGTTGAAATAAGGTCCAAGAGGGAATTTTATTATGCAGTCCTTCGCGATCTTTACGATAATGCTCGTGATGCCCCCTTGAGAGTCGTCGACGTCCACTGTGTGAAGGCAAAACTGTTCCAACTCAAACGTAGGCAAATGGATGGGGTCCGACTGCGTTACCAGCCTCGTTCAATCGTACAGGATGAGTTGACTTCTCTCTGTCATCTTCTCCGGCTTCACAAGCGATCTCAAAGGACGTGCCTTTCTACCATTCATTCTCTAGTTGGGCGTGAGTGGCCCTCCCAATATGATATCATGTGTGAACTTTACCAGTACTATTCCGATCTTTATGCTGAAGTGGATTCAGACGGTCCACCATCTGTTGATTTCAGCCCCCTCCTTTATCGTGTTGTTGCACGAACTCTTCGGGACCAGTTTTTCTCTGTATTCCGTCGCGATGATATACTTGATACTGTGGCTCGTTCTCCCTCCCACAAATCACCTGGCCCCTGGCCCAAGGAATTTTATATTCGATTTTGGCCCTTAGTAGGAGATATGGTAACTTCCATGGTGAATGAAGTGTTCCGCCGGCCGGTGTGGCCGTGCGGTTCTAGGCGCTTCAGTCTGGAACCGCGTGACCGCTACGGTCGCAGGTTCGAATCCTGCCTCGGGCATGGATGTGTGTGATGTCATTAGGTTAGTTGGGTTTAAGTAGTTCTACGTTCTAGATGACTGATGACCACAGATGTTAAGTCCCACAGTGCTCAGAGCCATTTGAACCATTTTTTTTAAGTGTTCCAGGGAGGCCTTCTCCCGCCCAGTTTTAAGGTTGCTAAAATAGTCCTGATTCCCAAAAAGCCGGTACGTTTCCGTGTGGATCAGGTCCGCCCAATAACCCTCTTCAAATATGATTATAAAATAGTGGCGAGAGCGGTCAATAGCCGACTATCGGTATTGTTGACTCGTGGTACCAAGTTATTCATGATATTGTACCTACCAACGTGCGACTTTTTCGTATTGGCCTCAGTGTAACGGATCGCTGCAATCATTGAGATGAAACTGATACATTGTCTCATCGGTTGATTTCCTGCGGCCATGAACATTGGAGATGGCTTCGCCGACAACTGGCTTTTCTCCTCAGGACGTCGGAGGCGGCTATGTCGGGGGAGATCCTCGTGCGTCCCGATTCAACCATCTTTCCTCGATAGAAGAACAATACCGTCATGTGGCTTGTTGGCCATTATGTCCACTACGTGATGGTGAGTGGATATGACGCAGATCCGTATGCTTTTTCCCATTATATGGCCACCGCACATTGGACGTGGCTCCGGATGCCTCGATATCGTGATTTTTTTTCTAATATGTTGTATCTTGTTTTTCATCGCCAAGGCGGGGGATGAGTTGCGTGCCCCCCTTTTTTTATTTTTGTGGACACTTCTAAGGATTTAGATGTTCTACGATGTAGAAGTAGCGGAAGAAAGAATGTGTGGGAACGCTAAAATTGACGCCCCATTCCTTCCTATACGCTTTTCTGATTTCACTCTTTTGTTTTTGTGGAAATGACTTCTTTTGTTTTATTTTAATTGATTGCCTTCAATTAGTGTTTTGGAAAAAACGAGAATAGTTTCGTTTTTTGAAGTAATACACTGCCATTTGAGTGTATATTTCGGTGTGTTCCCTGTGTGAAAAAAAAGGAAAAAAAGCAGCATCGGCAGCGTGATTGATAAATTATTGCATTTCATGGTTGGCTGGTTCATAAAAAAAAGAACCTCCCTGGTGCCAATATTATTTCTCTTTTTTCACTTTATTAAAAATTTTGTCTGTGTCGTGGTATAAATATTTATGTAAAAAAAAAAAAACAAAGAGGAAATCGTTGTGCATTCTGAACCTGTAGTCATGTTTTCGCCTCCAATAATATTTATTTTTTTCAGATTTCGGCAAAAAAACAAAAAAAGTGGCTCAGATGGATAGAGCGTCTGCCATGTAGGCAATTTTTTTTAAAAAAAGTTTGTGATTACTTGTTTGGTAAAGGTTCAGGGTTCGATTCCAGACCGTTCTTATGTTTTTACTGAAAAAAAAAACCGCAGGGCTTTCCGGAGCGGTAAGGAACGTCTGGTCCCCGGCACGAATCCACCCGGCGAACTTGAGTCGAGGTCCAGTGAGCCGGCCAGTCTGTGCATGGTTTTAGGCGGTTTTCCATCTGCCTCGGCGAATGCGGGCTGGTTCCCTTTATTCCGCCTCAGTTACACTATGTCGCCGATTGCTGCGCAAACAAGTTCTTCACGTACGCGTACACCACCATTACTTTACCACGCAAACATAGGGGTTTCATTCGTCTGGTATGAGACGTTCCCTGGGGGGTCCACCGGGGGCCGAACCGCACAATAAGCCTGCGTTCGGTGTGGGGCGGCGGAGGGGTGAAGTGGACTGAGGTAGTCGTGGAGTTGTGGACCACTGCGGCTGCGGTGGGAACGGAGCCTCTCCTTCGTTTCTAGGTCCCCGGTTAACGTACAACATAAATACACTCTGCATGTTTCATATCTTCCACATTTCGCTGCATCAACAACTACACGGCGATGACTTTCAAAATTCGGTTCTAGTTCTGTGAATGGTGTCCACGGAAACTTCAAAGTGATGCAGCCTTTCTAGGCAATATCTTGCTTGCGGATGAGGCGTCGTTTACAAAACGTGGACGAAGCAATCTTTGCAGTATGCACTACTGGACAGCTGAGGATCCATTCCGGCTGAGTGAAGTGCATGAACAGCAACAACTTCTGTCTGTCAAACTATGCAGCTGGCTTTTCAAGAGTCATATAATAAGTCCCTGTTTTATTATTGGATTTCCAAACAGCCACAGTTATCTGCAATTCCTAACAGTTGTGCTGTCGCAGCTACTGGAAGACATCCCACCGGACTTAAGGTAAAATCATGTCATACCTCCATTTCACGCAGATAATTACAGATACTCTTAACTGGATAATTAGAAGTCGTTAGAACAGTAGCGTGGAAAACTTAGTCAACCTCTGTGGTTGAGCGGTTCTAGGCGTTTCAGTCCGGAACCGCGCTGCTGCAACGGTCACAGGTTCGAATCCTGCCTTGGGTATGGATGTGTATGATGTTCTTAGGTTAGTTAGGTTTAAGTAGTTCTAAGTCTGATGGACTGATGACCTCAGATGTTAAGTCCCATAGTGCTTAGAGCCATTTGAACCATTTTGGGAAACTTAATGGCCTGTATACACAGCAGCGTTAATACTTATGAACTTTTTATCTGTGGGGTATGTTAAAACAATAGGTCTATAGGAAATCACCGAGGTCTCCCCCAGCGTGAGGTGCCATTTTAACACGAGTCTGCGCTGTGATTAGATGAAACTCAGAATTCAATATTATCCGTGCGGAAGTGTTGCACCTATTAGCGCAGAAGCCATCATTGTGAGCACCTGATTTTACATAACACATTGCTCTGGAGAAAACTTGAGGTCGAGATACATAAAGAAACATAACATGTTAAAGAGTTGGTAGAAATGAATAAAAGTACGGGAGTATGTTGCAAGAGGCCTCACACCAGTGTACACAAAGCTGGACATCACATGGCGAGAAACCTGCCAAAGGGAGCTGGACTCGCAAGCATGAGGCAGTTGAAGGAACGGGAAGACACAGTGTGTGTCAGTCGGGGAGCAGTTACGGCGCACTGTGGTTGTGTTCTTCACTACAACAAGGTCCAGAGACGATAACTGGATACTTCACATGGGGAGGAATCACCGGAAAACTGAAAGGATGACGAAATGCGACGAGGGTAACCCAGGAGTTTGATATTTCTTGGAGAATTGTTTCGGGTGCAGCCCGAACGAAATGAACGGTCGATCACGGGGAACTGAAGCGGCAGATAACCGCTACAGAGTGCACCAGGCAAGAAGGGACGCATGTGAAGCCGTGGCTGCAATTGCAACCACATTCAACAGGACTGGAAAGCACACAATCTCACGCACCACAGTGGCACAACGACTGTATGGCGGGGGTCACTTTGTCCAATGAACAATATGTTGTGTTCCGTTGACACCCGGCACATTGGCGGCACCGTGTGTGTTGGTGCCAAGACCATATGGACTGGAACAACGTGGATTGGGATCGCGTGCTCTTTTCGGATTCAGTCTGAATAGTGAATAGGGGGGGTACCCGCATATGACGAGAGATGGGAACGCGAAATCCAAAACTTTGGATACGGTACATTCTCTATTCAACGTTATGCGACACTGCACTCCTTCCAGGTGTGTGTCTTTCCAGAGGTGCTTTCTTTTTAATGGGTGGAAAGGCGCGACCGCATCGATCAACGCAGGCGGCGGAGCTCTTGGAACGAGAGGATATTCGGCGAATGGACTCCCCTGCGCGTTCCCTGACTTAAAATCCACCTAGCACGTGTGGGGTGGATTGGAGTGAGATATTGAAGTACGATCACGTGCACCAACGATCATCCATCAGTTGTCATCCTCGCTTATGGAGGAATGGAAGGCCCTACCACAAGAATTCCTCGCCAGCCTTGCCGCCAGCATGGGAACATGTTGCACTGCATGCATTGCCGGCCGTGGTAATCACACACTCCATTAAGAACCATGTTCCTTTTACCGCAAAGTCCAGAGGACTGCCATAAATCACTATTACTTCACTGTAATTACTGTCTTTATTTATGGTCCAAGTTTCATCCAGCTACACCGAAGAGCCCAAGAAACTGGTAGATCTGCTTAATATCGCGAAGGGCCCCAGCCAGCACGCGCAATTGCCGTAACACGACGTGGCATGGACTCGACTAATGTCTGAAGTAGTGCTGGAGGGAACTGACACAATGAATCCTGCAGGGCTGTCCACAAATCCGTAAGACTACGTGCGGTGCAGGTCTGTTCTGAAGTTGCAAGGCATCTCGGATATGCTCAACAATGTTCATGTCTAGGGAGTTTGGTGGCCAGCGGAAGCGTTTAAACTCAGAAGAGAGTTTCTAGAGCCACTCTGTAGCAATTCTGGACTTGTTGGGTGTCGCTTTGTCCTGCTGGAATTGCCCAACTCCGTCGGAATCCACAGTGGACATGGATGGATGCAGACAGGATGTTTACGTACATGTCACCTTTCAGAGTCATGTCTAGACATATCAGGGGTCCCATATCACTACAACTGCACACGCCCCACACCATTACAGAGCCTCCACCAGCTTGAACAGTCCCCTGCTGACATGCAGATCCCATGGATTCATGAGGTTGACTCGTTACCCGTATACGTCTATGTGATTGATACAATTTGAAACGAGACTAGTCCAACCAGGCAACATGTTTCCAGTCATCAACAGTCCAATGTCAGTGATGACAGGTCTAGGCGAGGCGCAATCATCAAGGGTATACGAGTAGACCTCATGCTCCGGAAACCGATATCGATGATGTTTAGTTGAATGGTTCGCACGCTGACACTTGTTGATGGCCCATCATTGAAATCTGCAGCAATTTACGGAAGTGTTGCATTTCTGCCACGTTGGACGTTTCTCTTCAGTCGTCGTTGGTCCCGTTCTTGCAGGAGCTTTTTCCGACCGCAGCGATGTCGGAGATTCGATGTTTTACCGGATTCCTGATATTCATGGTACACTTATGAAATGGTCGAACGGGAAAATCTCCACTTCATCGCTACCTCGGAGACGCTGTGTCCCCTCGCTCGTGTGCCGACCGCAACACAACGTTCAGACTCATTCAATTCTTGGTTACCTGCCTTTGTATCAGCATTAACCGATCTGACAAGTGTACCAGGCTCTTGTTGTCTTATATATGCGTTGTCGACCGCAGCGCCGTATTGTGCTTGTTCAAAATGGTTCAAACGGCTCTGAGCACTATGGGACTTAACATCTATGGTCATCAGTCACCTAGAACTCAGAACTACTTAAACATAACTAACCTAAGGACATCACACAACACCCAGTCATCACGAAGCAGAGAAAATCCCTGATCCCGCCGGGAATCGAACCAGGGGAACCCGAGCGTGGGAAGCGAGAACGCTACCGCATGACCACGAGCTGCGGACTATTCTGATTGTTTACATATCTGTCTATTTGAAGACACATGCCTATACCACTTTCTTTGGAGCTTCAGCGTATGTTGGCCCTGAGCACTATAGGACTTAACATCGGAGGTCATCAGTCCCCTAGAACTTAGAACTACTTAAACCTAATTAACGTAAGGACATCACACACACCCATGCGCGAGCCAGGATTCGATCCTGTGACCGTAGCGGTCGTACGGTTCCAGACTGAAGCGCCTAGAACCGTTCGGCCACAATGGCCGGCTCAGCGTATGTTACTGGACAGTGATGCATCATGCGAAAGTTATCTTCGTCCTTAAGCTTTGTACACCACTGTAATAACGACTCGTAAGTGAGTTACATGTTTTCCTACATTTGATATAGTGGGACAATCGTTTCCCTGTTTGATCAAGTTCCACACATGTCAGGCCATTGAAGTTCTCTCAAAAAGCTTGTCAGCGTTACAGAAAGTGCAGAGTTCCACTGAAAAATTCGGCAGCTATAAACGTTCCGCATTCGTCGGAATACTCGCGACATTTTTTGTTGCAACTTAGGTGAAACAGGGCGCTGAAATATTTACCTATTCTGGATATACTTAGGTGGCCTGCCCTACCTGCCTCGCTCTGTATAAATGCTGAGTTCACATCGATTACAGGGGGTGGACAAAAATATGGAAGCACCAAACCACAATACATTACCGTTCCTGCAAAATAGTAGCAAGTTAGGAAGTTGAAGCAACGATGTTGGAGGCAGATAGCGATCACACACTATTCTCTCCAAAATATGTAACAAAGGCTAAATCATACTGAGACCTGGTGACTGTGATGACCAAGGGAGATGTGACAATTCATCCTTATACTCACAAAACGAGTTCTGGACGATGCGAATTGTCTTAACAGGGGCCCTCTTTTCTTTGAACACAGCATCACCTCTGTGTAACAAACATTATACCATGGAACATACCTGATGAGCTAGTTATCCTTGGGGATAATGTGACCTTGCAGGATAACTATGGGGAGCACGAAATATCACTATATAGTGCCCCAATCATCACCAAAGCTCACCATGTTTCTCTCGTGGAACGTAAACTCAGCCAAAAGTTGGAAACAGTTTGGAACAAGACTTATCCGACCAAATTGCATTCTTCCATTGCTCCATAGTCCACATTTTACGGTCCTTCATCAAATTTTGCTGTTATGGGCATTTGTGTCACTGATGTGTGGTTTTGTAATTTCAGGCCGCCTTGCAGTTTCCAGCTTATGCAGCTCTCTTCATGTTATTTTCATGCTGAAATGGCGAGCGAGTGCGACTTTGAGTTCTGCAGAGATTTTTTCAGCTGTAGCCCTCTTATTTTTCGTCCGAATCCTCTTCAGTGGCCGGCCGCGGTGGCCGAGCGGTTCTAGGCGCTACAGTCTGGAACCGCGCGACCGCTACGGTCGCAGGTTCGAATCCTGCCTCGGGCATGGATGTGTGTGATGTCCTTAGTTAGGTTTAAGTAGTTCTAAGTTCTAGGGGACTGATGACCTCACAAGTTAAGTCCCATAGTGCTCAGAGCCATTTGAACCACTTTTTGACCCTCTTCAATGACCGTCCTTCACAGTCATTCAACATACACTTTCGTCTGCGTTGCGACTTAGAGGATGCCGGTTTTCCGATTTCTCTGTATGAGTTATAATTCTCCGACATGGTGCCTCTTTAAACCCCCTACACTTTGCCTACCGTGGATACAGAAGAAGTCGCAATAAATCACCAACAATTTGTGCACTCTTTTTTCTTTTTTCTTTATTGAGTTTCGATTCCCCCCGAAGGGGGCGGGCTGGCAGCAGCTTAGTATGACACTCTTCAGCCTACAGAATTTGTTTTCAAAAGATGCAGATAGTAAATAATAAAAACAGACGATAAAATCGGAGACTGAAATGGTAACATGGCGGCAAATCGTGGAACTTAAAACATAGAATAATGGGATGATGATGCTAATAAAATACATATGAAGCAGATGGGTAAAATAATAGACAGGCAATTAAACACGGCGACAGTCTGGTTTCTGTTTGCAAGAGACAAAATTTGCACCCAGCGACAGCATGATTTCTGTTCACAACACTTTGGAAAGACGAACGACACTGAACATTCACTTGAACACTGCACTAAATGGTTGGCAAATATGACATACCACAGCTGAGGGAAGATGGGGGGAACCTGGGCAGATGATGGGAAAGAAAAAGGGGGGAAGGAGAGGAATGACGAAGGGGGAGGGGGGAAAGGAGCTGATGGAGGATGAGGACCTGTAAGGGGGGGGGGGGGGTGCTGGGCAGAAGCGACAAGGAGTGGGGAAAGGCAGAGGAGGGGAACACAAAAGGACCCAGGGGGGAGGCAGGGAGAGGTTAGGTGATGAGAGGCCAGGATGGAAGGTCTGGGGGAAAGGGAGCCCAGGGAGAGGACAGAGACAGGAAGGGGAGGTGATGATGAGAGTTGATAGGGGGGATAAATGGAGGGAGAGAGGGCATCATCCGGGAGGGGGAGTTGACGGAAGCCACCTTGGGAAAGGAGATGAAAGGTGTAGGGATGGAGGGTAGAGGGGACACAGCAGTGAAGGTGTGGCAGGGTCGGGGATGGGAGAGGAAAGGAGCAACCAAGGGGTGTTTGCGCACGTTCTAACTCACTTTAATCCGACATAATGCAGTCACAACTCCACAGAACACTGCTCTGACCACAACTGAGGCTTCAAGTTATTGAGGACATTGCAAAGGTACCTTTCATCTTTCAGATATAACAGCGATGCCTAGCAACTGCATTTAGTTCAAGCATGCTTTCTGCGCAAAGCTTCCATATTTTTTTCCTACATGTTTGCGGGTGCGGCATTACGAGCAGAATACGGACCTGAGCACCTCCTGGTGGTGCCGCACGATGGCTCGCAGGTCGACGTCAGCGACTTGCTGGGTGAGGGCGCTGCAGATGGCGGCGAGGTGCGCACGTGCCAGCAGTGAGAGGTACATAAAGAGCCCCACAAAGGCGGTGAAGTTGCACAGCTGGTAGAAGACCACGCCTGTCTGCACCAGTAGCAAGACCACCTGGCGCGTGCGGGCGTCCTCCATCCTGTCAGCGAGTGGGTAGCGGACGTCTGCCATCAACTGCGCAAATACAGTGGAATGTGTTGGATCAGCGGTTCACAACCTGAGCCTAATTACACTATTGGCCACTAAAATTGCTACACCAAGAAGAAATGCAGATGATAAAAAAGTATTCACTGGACAGATATCCTATAACTGACACGTGATTACATTTTCACACAATTTGGCTGCATAGATCCTGAGAAATCAGTACCCAGAACAACCACCTCTGGCCATAATAACGGCCTTGGTACGCCTGGGCATTGAGCCAAACAGAGCTTGGATGGCGTGTACAGGTATAGCTGCCCATGCAACTTCAACACGTACCACAGCTCATCAAGAGTAGTGACTGGCGTCTTGTGACGAGCCAGTTGCTCGGCTACTATTGGCCAGTTGTTTTCAATTGGTGAGAGATCTGGAATATGTGCTGTCCAGGGCAGTAGTCGAACATTTTCTGTATCCAGAAAGGCCCGTACAGGACCTGCACATGAGGTCGTGCATTATCCTGCTGAAAGGTAGGGTCTCGCAGGAGTGGAATGAAGAGTAGAGCCACGGGTCGTAACACATCTGAAATGTAACGTCCACTGTTCAAAGCGCCGTCAATGCGAACAAGAGGTGACCGAGACGTGTAACCAATGGCATCCCATACCATCACCTCGGGTGATACGCCAGTATGGCGATGACGAATACACACTTCCAATGTGCGTTCACCACGATGTCGCCAAACACGGATGCGACCATCATGATGCTGTAAACAGAACCTGTATTCATCCGTAAAAAATGACGTTTTGCCATTCGTGCACCCAAGTTTGTCGTTGAGTACACCATCACAGACGCTCCTGTCTGTGATGTAGCGTCAAGGGCAACCTTAGCCATGGTCTCCGAGCTGATAGTCCATGCTGCTGCAAACGTCGTCGAACTGTTCGTGCAGATGGTTGTTGTCTTACAAACGTCCCCATCTCTTGACTCAGGGACCGAGACGTGGCTGCACGATCCGTTACAGCCATGAAGATAACATGCCTGTCGTCTCGACTGCTAGTGATACGAGGCCGTTGGTATCCAGCACGGCGCTCCATATTCTCCTCCTGAACCCACCGAATCCATATTCTGCTGACAGTCATTGGATCTCAACCAACGCGATCAGCAATGTCGCGATACGATAAACCGCAATCGAGATAGGCTACAATTCGACCCTTTTTCAAAGTCGGAAACGTGATGGTACACATTTCTCCTCCTTACACGAGGCATCACAACAACGTTTCACCAGACAACGCCGGTCAACTGCTGTTTGTGTATGAGAAATCGGTTGGGAAGTTCCCTCATGCAAGCACGTTGTAGGTGTCGCCACCGGCCCCAACCTTGTGTGAATGCTCTGAAAAGCTAATCATTTGCATATCACAGCATGTTCTTCCTGTCGGTTAACTTTCGCGTCTGTAGCACGTCATCTTCGTGGTGTAGCAATTTTAATGGCCAGTAGTGCACCTCACAGAAGAGGGTGTTCCACCTCGATGGTCCGTCCGCGGGCGGCAGGCAGGGGTGAGCAAACTTCACAGCTCTGTACCACAGCTACATCACCTGCGGGTTCATACCCGCAGGTATGGGTTGGCGTATTGCTCATCGATGCAGCAGAATGAGACATGAATATTGCGCAGTAAGGACACCTGACAGGTAGCCAGTAATACTACGTGCTCCTGCCTGGCGTCTGGGCTTTGGGCAATCCACTTTCGTACACCTGCGCCCCTCGGGTCAGAGTTGGAATAGCCTGCCCTGCGGGGTAGAATGAACTTTTATGGGGAACAATGCCGAAAAAGGTCCACATACACTGGGGCTCCCATTTTAATCTGTACCGGGTGATATCTCCAGAGTGGCACAATTCTGCAAAAAAAGTCTCTAGTAAAAATTGTAAGGTTTGAAGGGGTTAATGAAGTGGTTACCTCGAAATACCGTCTGCATTAGCGGACGATATGGAATTTTTCTAAATTTTTCTAATTCCTCTAACACACATTTTTAAGTCCATAAGTGAAAAATTTGTGAGAGTCACGCTAGTCAAGAATCATTCCAAGTGAGCACAGCCGGGAAATTTTCAGTGTGTCCAAAGATAAAATTTCTCTGAAACCTTAGTCATGATTTCAAATTCCCGGACAATGACGCTTCTCGTCTCTGATTGTGCTGGCAGAAGCACAATGCTGGTCTCTGATTCGGCAGCCTCCAATTGATGCACATTGGGTTCCGCTAATGCCGACTGTATTTGCCTTCAGGTTAATACCTACTGAAGAATTTCAAGGCCATTTCAAATTCGTGAAAGTTTCACCAGTGGACAGAGTTCAGAAAGATACAAGATTTTCATTGAAAATTTTTTCCGATCTCGCTTCGTTCTCGAGACACTGGTAACCTGGGAAAGGTACAATGAAGTGCCCCCTGGCGACAAACCACTGGCTTTTCGAAAAAAAATGTTTCCTTCAAACAATGTTTTTTTCACGTGGAATACAAGCATGGAATAAAAAATAGGGGTTAGCATTTGCAAAAATGAACTTGACCTCGGTTTGACCTTGAAGACAGGGTTCAAAGTCATTTCGAGGTAGCCATTCCATGACCGCCTTCCAACCTTACATCTACTAGAGACTTTTTTTTGCAGAATTATGCCGCTCCAGAGATATTGGCCGGTATAGATTAAAATGGGACGCCTTGTATATCCCAGTGGTCCACCTCCGCAATTACGAGGTCAGCACATTTGACTGCTATTCGCGGACCTGGGTTCGATCACCGGTACTGGCAGGGATTTTTCCTTGGTGGGAGGACTGCTATGGGGTGCATTCCAGCTCGTGAGGCCAACTGAGGGGATACTCGACCGATTAGCAGCGGTTCCTAGGTCGAGAAAACTGACAGCGACTGGGAGAGCGGTGTGCTGTCCACATGCCCCTCCATACCGCAACCTTTGACGCCCCTGGAAGAGAATGAAACGGCAGTCGGTCCGGCCCTTGTGTCCCGTCAAGGGCCACAACCCAGAACTCTATCTTATACAATATGTTACAAAAAGGTACCGCCAAACTTTCAGGAAACATTCCTCACACACAAATAAAGAAAAGATGTTATGTGGACATGTTTCCGGAAACGCTTCATTTCCATGTTAGAGTCCGGCCCCGGTAGCTGAGTGGCCAGTTGGCCTTTGGCTGTGCTGCGGTGAGGACGCGCTGTTTGTGTTCCTGCCGCGGAGCGAGCGCTTGTGTTGTTTACATCGTACTCGGCCGTTTCGCGCGTGCCGTACTCAGAATATAGATCACTATGGCGCACCAATACAGAAAATCTACGCTCAAATTTACGTTCCGCAACGAATTTGCACGGCCCAAAGCACTCGAAGTCGAACGATTTCTATGAGAAGAAGTTAAAATCCCGGCGACGGGCATTCTCGGCATTCACTTGTCCATTGTGAGTAGCATCGTATATGTCAAGATTATCAACGACGCAACATGTGAACGGATCCTTCGGGACACGAAACAGGGCCTCCGTTTCTGCCATGCCGATGGCAATGTGGGGACTGTGCACGTCGATTATTCTGGCATGGGACTTCGCACGATCAGAATTTTCGAACTTCCTTTCGAACTACCGGCGGAGGACGTCGAGACAGCGCTGCGCCCCTACGGCACAGTCCATGATCATATTGCGGAAAAATGTACGCAGTTACAGACGTAACCTGTGCTGAACGGAGTCCGCCAGGTCAGAATATAACTTAACAGACATGCACCTTCGTATCTGAATACCGGTGGCTGCCGTGCCATAGTCATCTACGATGGGCAGCCGAAGACCTGCTCTGGTTGTGGGAAGGAGGGACACCTCAGATCCGAATGTATCCAACGTCGAATCTCTCAACTGCCGCCGGCTGCCGAGGACCCGCCGTCGCAGCCGACGCTGCTTCCCGTGACTTATGCAGCAGCCCTCACGACAGCTACCACTTCACCACGACAGCCGACATCCACTGTTGGGTCGCGGCTCCATCCTCCAATACAGGGCGATGATGACACACCCGTACCACAAGCTACGGATTCAACTCCGATGCCGCCGCCCCCGTCGACGGATAACAATATACATGACGATAGCATGGCCGTAGACTCGCGTATTGTGCCTACGGCTGCCTTTGTGCCGGAACGTCGTGAATCTTTGCCATCGTCTGACACAGAAGGACACACCAGGAAGCAACGCTCTCCGAAGCTACGGAAGCGGAGGCGTAGAGCAACTTCCGAACGGGATGCGACAAAACCTCCAGAGGACGACGACTCCACCTTCAATGACGACGCTACCACAGAGGCAGCCGCCATTTGCTGCAGTGTGGCACCACCGAACGGAACTGAGGACAAACCACCTATATCTACAGTGGCAAAATCGGATGCCGATATGCAGGACAGATGCTGCCCACCACCTTCTGGAGTGCAAGCACCCATGCCGTGTCCTGAGGAAGCTAGGGAAGCCGATCTTGCTTTGAGTTCCCCGACGTGGGCGGATGACCACGACGACGATCGAACCATGCAAGTTGCGCCAACAGAGCCCACGCCGGCTCTCTAGAAAGGACTGCAGGTGAGGTTTGGGGGTCGTGGAGGTGTCAATAGTCAGATGCGCCATAGGTAA
Source organism: Schistocerca gregaria (assembly GCF_023897955.1). Classification (NCBI taxonomy): domain Eukaryota; kingdom Metazoa; phylum Arthropoda; class Insecta; order Orthoptera; family Acrididae; genus Schistocerca; species Schistocerca gregaria. The sequence continues at coordinate 122,982,555 of NC_064923.1, forward strand.
TTCCAGTCTTAATGGATAACTTAACACCTGCGGTTCGGCAACAAGCTTATCGTATCGCCACGCTTAACATCAACACGATACGAACGGCAGTGAAGATCCAGCTGCTGCGTGAGATGCTTCGTTCTTCGGATGTTGACATTGCCCTGTTGCAAGAAGTGTATATAGCGGCCCTCCCCGTTTTCTACGGTTATGTGACATATATGTCACCGGCGGACCGGAATGGCAGCGGTACGGCAATACTAGTGCGCGACGGAATTTGTCATAGAAGAAGTGACTTACCTTCCTACAGGAAGTGGGATGGCGATCACATTAACATTTACGCTCCATCAGGAACTGACCAACGCCGCGTACGATCGCTGTTCTACTCGGAGGATATCGCCCCCCCCCCCCCCTCTTTATCAGCCGCTTCGATCAATATATCTTCGGCGGCGACTTTAACTGTGTGCTGCACCCCAAAGACCAAGTCCCACATTTCTCGACTTGTCAAGAACTTCGGCTCCGGGTTCGAGATCTGCTTCTCACCGACACGTGGGAGACAGTGCACGGTGACCGTCTCGGGTCGACATACCTTACTAGTAACTCAGCCAGTCGCCTAGACCGCATTTATGTCTCACGAGCTCTAGCGCCCGGGAGTATTGGACCCCGAACGTTGGCCGCTTGCTTCTCCGATCATAGCGCCTTCATATGCACACTCACTCTACAACAGCAGCGGATGTGCCGCAGCCGAGGACCCTGGAAGCTGAATGTAGCACATCTTCAAGCTCCGGAATGCCGTCAGATTATCGCCAACATTTGGCTGGATTGCGAACGTCGTCTTCCCCGATACCCTTCGACTCTAGCATGGTGGTTGGACTGTGCGAAACCAGCATTTCGGCATGTGCTAACACAATTCGGAAAAGATATTGCAGCTTGGAATCGTCACACATTGGACTTTTATTACACAATGCTTCGCGAACTCGACAGCCAACCACCATCTACAAACCGACAAATGGAAAGCCACCGAATTAAAGGTAAATATTGTCTCTTACGAGGAAACGTTTGGAGGGGGTCGCAGTGCGATCGCGACGTCAAGACCGAGCGGAAGGAGAAACCCCGTCTATGCATCACATCGTGCTCGACAGCCGCCGACGCCGACAGCAGCTGATCACAGACCTCGTATTGCCAGGTGGTAGGGTCGTAATGACTCAGGCGGCGGTTACAGAGGCCTTTGCAGATCACTATCGCTGGTCTTACGACGAGGTGAATACAGAGGAAGCGGACGATCACGACATACTGCAGCACGTGTCGCACACCCTCGACAATGCAGCAGCGTCGACGCTGTTTGGTGGAATTACACGGGGCGACATCGAGGACACGCTTAACAAGGGAGCACTCAACAAATCTCCCGGGCCAGACGGACAGCCGCTCGAGTTTTATCGGACTTTCCGCGATCTAATGATGCCCCGATGGATCATCATCTACCAAGAACTGATGACCCCCGGTTCCCACGTGCCACCTGGATTCGTGGAAGGCCTCCTCATACCGATACACAAGCCTTCCCGAGGTCGGACGGTCGAGGACTACAGGCCCATTACAATGCTCAACTCGGACTATAAAATCTTCGCCCGACTACTCGCCAGCCGCATAAAGAAGGTTCTGCCCCTACTCCTCTCCATGGAGCAAACGACACAGGGTGGAGTGACCAACATGCAAACGGCTACCAGCGAATGCAGGGATTTAATAGCTATCGCCACATCCTGTCGCCTTCGAGCTGCTCTGATCTCCATTGATTTCGACCACGCCTTCGACAGAGTTCACCACAAGTTCCTTCTGTCCGTTATGGCCCGCATGGGCTTCCCGCCTGACTTTCTCGACATCTTTCAGCGCCTTTTCCCTGGAGCTGCATCCCGTGTACTGGTGAATGGACGGATTGCGGGTCCCTTTCCGATCCGGCGGTCAGTCCGCCAAGGATGCCCACTCTCCATGATCCTTTATGCGATCGCACTCGAACCACTTGTCGGAGGGTTGAAAAACAGGCTTTCGGGCATGCCATTGAGGGATCACACCTTTCACTGCAGGATTTATGGTGATGACCTTCTATTACTTGTCCGATCTGGTGACGAGGTACGCTCGGTGATACAATGGATCAATCGCTATGGATTGGCAGCGGGGAGCCTCATGAATGTGGCCAAGTCGGCAGCGATGCCCATTGGGAGAGGTCTACAGGAGGACGCTTTAGCTCCACTCCCACTAGTTACCAAGATCCGGTTCTTGGGCATAACATTCACACAGGATGTGCGCCGCACGGCTGCCATGAACTATGCACGATTACTACAGGTAATACGCACAGAAGTTCGCCGGAACTTACTTCGACGGATGGACCTCCTACAGCGTGTGAAATACCTCAACCTTCACGTGGCGACTAAGATGATCCACATGGCCCAGGTCCTACCGATATCGACAGCGATGGCACACAGACTGCAAGCAGCGTTTGGATATTACCTTACCGCCGGACACCTATTCAAAGTCCGCTACGAAACACTCACCCTCCCTCAGCGTGATGGCGGACTGGGACTTATAAATGTACGAGCGAGGGCTACAGCATTATACTTGTGCACAATGATGAAATTGTGGACCCACACAGATGCTTCCCTTACGGGACGTCTGTTAGAGGAATTGCTGCCGGCGTCTCTTCTGCCACCTGTCACGGTTGCGCACATTACACCCTCACTCTCGCACCTCTCGGCATTTATTCTTGAGTATAGTTACGTGCACCCAGACGTTCCGAACACTCGCACTCCCAAGGCGAGAGACGTTTACAGACTGCTGCTAAGGTCCATCCCTCGCAATGTGATTGAGAGGAAGAGCCCTACGACCCTGTGGCCCGCAGTGTGGAGAGCGGTCCAGAAGCCGTTCCTCCCCACGCGGGTACGAGCAGCGTGTTACCAGGTGGTGAACGGGAAGTTTGTAACACGACAAAGACTGCACGCTATTGGGATGACGGATTCCCCCCTTTGTCCACGTTGCCACCTTGTGGATACTGACGAACACCGTTTAACATGTGGATCGGCGTTAGAAGTATGGCTGTTAGTGCAGAAGATCCTCGCCTGCTACCTACGAATCGCGCCTCGCACAATTGAGCCACGGCTCCTCCTTTCTCCGGAGGATACTTATTTCCCACCTGCGAAGACTCACGCTCTCACATGGTTTAAAGGCATGTCCATATACTACCTCTTTCGAGATGATGAGAAGATGGTGCTTGATTACTGGCAATTTCTCCAGGACAGTCATAGCACACTTGAGTGTACACCCCGATACGGACAACTATTTGCGAACTATCTGTGCAGTGTCTTCGATAACCCCCCCCCCCCCCTCACAGTTGGGGAGCACCGGGCAGAGGACGACCGCCTTCATAGGGCTCCACACGCTGCGAAATGTTGTACCAATTGGGAACATGGAATCTGTACGCAGATGGGCCATGCACATGGAATGGCGTGCGGGATTTGGTTGCATTTTTCTTTCTTTATTATCTATCATCACACTATTAGTTTCAAAATCTATTTCATAGTTTAGAAGGAACTTGTTCTGTTGTCGCTACGGATGTAAATTCAAATTTTGTTTGTCGTAACTGAAAGAGGCCTTTTTCCATATAAATGTAAAAAAAAAAAAATAAAAAAAAGTCGTCAGCGTGACGGAATGTCAATCCTAAGGTCCCGGGTTCGATTCCCGGCTGGGTCGGAGATTTTCTCCGCTCAGGGACTGGGTGTTGTGTTGTCCTAATCATCATCATTTCATCCCCATCGACGCGCAGGTCGCCGAAGTGGCGTGAAATCGAAAGACTTGCACCAGGCGAACGGTCTACCCGACGGGAGGCCTTAGCCACACGACATTTCATTTCATTTTTCCACGTTAGAGCTCATTTTAGTTTAGTCCACCTACGCTCAATGGAGCACGTTATCATGATTTCATACGGGATACTCTACCTGTGCTACTAGAACATGCGCCTTTACATGTACGACACAACACGTGGTTCATGCGCGATGGAGCTCCTGCACATATCAGTCGAAGTGTTCGTACGCTTTTCAACAACAGATTGGGTGACCGATGGATTGGCAGAGGCGGACCAATTCTACGGCCTCCACGCTCTCCTGATCTAAACCATCTTGACTTTCATTTATGGGGGAATTTGAAAGCGCTTGTCTACGCAACTCCGGTACCAAATGTAGAGACTCTTCGTGCTCGTATTGTGGACGGCTGTGATACAATACGCCATTCTCCAGGGCTGCATCAGCGCATCAGGGATTCCATGCGATGGAGGGTGGATGCATGTATCCTCGCTAACGGAGGACATTTTGAATATTTCCTGTAACAAAGTGTTTAAAGTCACGCTGATACGTTCTGTTGCTGTGTGTTTCTATTCCGTGATTAATGTGATTTGAAGAGAAGTAATAAAATGAGCTCTAACATGGAAATTAAGCGTTTCCGGACACATGTCCACACAACATCTTTTCTTTATTTGTGTGTGAGGAATGTTTCCTGAAAGTTTGGTCATACCTTTTTGTAATACCCTGTATATGTTGTTTAATATACTTTGTCAGATAAAATTTATAACTACACCTGAAAATCAATTACAATAAGGTTAAAATGACGTGAAATGAACACATGTATAAGAAAAATATTACAAATCAACAATGAAGTCAAAGGACTGGTTGATGAATTTTTGCATTTAGCACAGTTGAATACAAGAACTAGATAGATAGTAAAAGAAGAAAACATAAGAATAAAAACGTTCTGAACTGTGTTTGCTAAACTAAAGAGCCGCACGGGATTAGCCGAGCGGTCTGAGGCTTCTTCAGTAATGGGACTTTACGGCTGGTCCTGGCGGAGGTTCGAGTCCTCCCTCGGGCATGGGTGTGTGTGTTTGTCCTTAGGATAATTTAGGTTAAGTAGTGTGTAAGCTTAGGGACTGATGACCTTCTTAGTTAGGTCCCGTAAGATTTCAAACACATCTGAACATTTTTTTGAAACTAAACAGTTTTTTCAAAGCTAGGAAAGTGATTAGTCTCAAAAGAGAAATGTTCCGTCAATGTGTATTCACTTAAGGCAGTGAGACAAGTACTTTCAATGTGAAAACTCTCCGTAAGCTGAGTTTCTCAGTGCGTTCTGTCAATGTGCATGTTCGGAATTACAGGAAAATAGAAAACAATATGAGGAAGTACTGGGGAATGAAAGATAGTAGACTGTACTGAAAATGAATTGGAGGTTGCATACATGGCTACGTGAAGCGGAAGATTCACTGCACAGGAAGTCTAGAGGAGGCTTTTATCCAGAACTGAATGCGAAAGGTCTAATAATGCTGCTAAAAATGGTGGTGATGGTGATCATGATGGTGGTGATGATAATGATATCATTATGTTAGAAACTGTGCAGTTCAAAAGTATCTTATTTTCGTGTTCCTATTCATAGTTCCCATTTATTTATGAATAAGTAATAAATTCTTTCTTACCATTTTACCTGTGGTTACTGAAACACAAATTACACCAAACGGTGTGACCGTCTCTTGAGTTTCTTCGATGTCAAAAAAATATTATAAGGGGGCTTGCGTCGTAATCAGATGTTTGTAATTTTGACTCATCCCTGGAAACATACAGACTTCACTGCTTCGTCCGTAAGAGGGGGACACTGTTCAGATTCGAGTAGTCAGTAGTCTTATTCCTAAAGACGGTAGTGATACTACTAAAAAATTCGAGCATCTTGTATGAACGACATGGGCTGATAACTGAGAGGTTTCTATTTGGGCGCTGTACCGTGAAAGAAACTCAGGATCAGTGGATAGTGCGTACGGCTACCGAACTTAAACGCCTCGATCGACGCTTTCTTCTCTTGCACAGACAATGAACTGATATGTGCTTAGAACAATTTTAAGTAATCAAGAGAGCACTACCGGTGTTTTAGTTTGAATTAATACGTATGTTTGCCACATAGCTTTCTTATAAGATATTTCATTATTCCCGTGAAACGGGTCAACAATCTACAAAAAATTCAAGGAGTCTAATTTAAATCAGGAGCCATGGACCGAAGTTGTCAACATGGCACTGTGCAAGCTGGTGGTGGCTCCATGAAGGTTTGAGCTGTGTTTACACGGAATGGACTAGAAATACAAGTTAGTTAATGATATAACTCAAACTTAGATTTTGGATCTCCTGAAGAGTCTTGATGGGCATTTCTAAAAAAGAGGTTGTAAATTGTGCATCTAAAAATTCGTGTTAATGCTATTGTAACAATATAGAGCCAGCAGTTACGATACTGAATCAGCTTCACTGCCAGGTCTGTAAAAGCATTATTAATAATTTTTGTAATTTATTACTGAATACGTGAAGTTCTTTTTAGTATTTTGTAAAAATCTTTTTATGTCGTTTAAATAAGATGCGCACTGGAGAGTGCCTCAGTCAGTCAGGATTAAACAACAGTTGCGAACTATCTGTTGAATGAATTTTCGGTTTAGCTTCCAAAGAGTAGGAGTCCTTAAGTGGTTTTCTCGTTAATTATTCAGATTATCGAAGTACTCTACTGGCCATTAAAAGTGCTATACCACGAAGATGACATGGTACAGACGCGAAATTTAACCGACAGGAAGAAGACGCTGTGATATGCAAATGATTAGCTTTTCAGAGCATTCACACTAGGTTGGCGCCGGTGGCGACACCTACAACGTCCTGACATGAGGAAAGTTTCCAACCGATTTCTAATACACAAACAGCAATTGACCGGTGTTGGCTGGTGAAACGTTGTCGTGATGCCTCGTGTAAGGAGGAGAAATGCGTACCATCACGTTTGGCGAATGCGGTTTATCGTATCGCCACATTGCTGCTCCCGTTGGTCGAGATCCAATGACTGTTAACAGAATATGGATTCGGTGGGTTCAGGAGGGTAATACGGAACGTCGTGCTGGATCCCAACGGTCTCGTATCACTAGCAGTCGAGATGACAGGCATCTTACCGCATGGGTGCAACGGATCGTGCAGCCACGTCTCAATCCCTGAGTCAAGAGGTGGGAACGTTTGCAAGACAACAACCATCTGCACGAACAGTTCGACGATGTTTGCAGCAGCATTGACTATCAGCTCGGAGACCATGGCTGCGGTTACCCTTGACGCTGCATCGCAGACAGGAGCGGCTGCGATGGTGTAATCAACGACGAACCTGGGTGCACGAATAGTAAAACGTCATTTTTTCGCATGAATCCAGGTTCTGTTTACAGCATCATGATGGTCGCATCCGTGTTTGGCTACATCGCGGTGAACGCACATTGGAAGCGTGTAGTCGTCATCGCCATACTGGCGTATCACCTGGCGTGAAGGTGTGGGATGCCACTGGTTACACGTCTCGGTCACCTATTGTTCGCACTGACGGCACTTTGAACAGTGGACGTTACATTTCGGATGTGTTACGATCTGTGGCTCTACCCTTAATTCGATCCCTGCAAAACCCTACGTTGCAGCAGGATAATGAACGACCACATGAAGCAGGTCCTGTACGGGCCTTTCTGGATACAGAAAATGTTCGACTGCTGCCCTGGCCAGCACATTCTCCAGATCTCTCACCATTTGAAAACGTCTGGTCAATGGTGGCCGAGCAACTGACTCGTCACAATAGGCCAGTCACTAATCTTGATTAACTGTGATATCGTGTTGAAGCTGCACGGGTAGATGTACGTGTACACGTCATCCCAGCTCTGACTCAATGCCCAGGCGATCAAGGTCGTTCTGGGTACTGATTTCTCAGGATCTATGCACCCAAATTGCATGAAAATGTAATGACATGTCAGTTTTCGTATACTATATTTGTTCAATGAATACCCGTTCATCATCTGCATTTCTTCTTGGTGTAGCAATTTTAATGGCCAGTAGTGTAGTTACAAATTGCCACTTCTGATTTTAAATTTGTGTGTTATGTGGCAAATATGTATACTGACTCAAACTAAAACACCAGCGTGTTGTCTTGATTACTTAAAGCTGTTCTAAGTACATATCAGTTCACTGGCTGTGCAAGAGAAGAAAACACCGATCGAGGCGTTTAAGGCCAATAATCGTACATATAGTTCACGAGTACTGGTCCAGCTGACTGGGAATGGTTCTGTTCGGCTACTTGGAGACCATTTTCAGCCATTCATGGACTTCATGTTCCCAAACAACGATGGAATTTTTATCGGTGGCAACGCGCCATGTCACCGGTCAACAGTTTTAGCGACTGGTTTGGAGAACGTTCTGCACAATTCAGACGTATGTTTAGACCACCGAGGTCGCGTGACATGAATCCCATCGAAAACGTATGGGACATAATCCAGAGGTCAGCTCGTGCACAAAATCCTGCACCGGCAACACTTAGCAATTACGGACGGCTATAGAGGCCATATGGCTCAGTGCTTCTTCAAGGGACATCCAACGACTTGTTGGGTCCACGCCACGTGGAGTTGCTGCATACTCCAGGAAAAAGGAACTCCGACAGGATATCAGGACGTAACTCATGACTTCTGCCACCACAGTGTTCCAGGCAGTGGTAATACACTGAAGAGCAAATAGAATACCTCCTGGTGCCTTTGTGAGCATGTGACGAGGTAAGGAAGTGTTCAAGAGGAGGAAACAAATGAGTAATCATTCTGGCGATGATAAAGAGTCGCAAATGAGGATGTCCACTGAAATAAGCGACTTTGACAAAGGGCAGATTGTTATTATCCGGCTCGCTGGATTGTGAATCTCAGGAAGGCGAAGTTGGTCGGATGTGGGCGTGTTACTGTCGCGAACGTCTGTGGTAGGTGGTTAGAGTACAGGGTGTTTATAAATGAATATCGGGGTTTTAACGGTTTATAATATTTATTACATTAAGCTTACAGTTATAAATGGTATGTCAACTCAACTCAGACAGTTTTGCCATGAACCTTATAAATGTTCAATGTGAGCACTATTTTTCACACGCCACACATCAAATCTATAGCCGAGTTCTTCCCAAACGTTGATAAGATTAGAGCGACAGCTGTTTCAATCTGGTTTCTTAATTCAGGGAGGTCTGCTGGTAGCAGAGGCACGCACACACGACCCTTGACAAAGCCCCTAAGGAAAAATCGCATGGCGTTAGGTCGGGTGAATGTGGAGGCCATGCAAAGCAAGCCCTGTCATTGGACCCCTTGTGGCCTATCCAGCGCTTGGTTCAAATGGCTCTGAGCACTATGGGACTCAACTGCTGTGGTCATCAGTCCCCTAGAACTTAGAACTACTTAAACCTTACTAACCTAAAGACATCACACACATCCATGCCCGAGGCAGGATTCGAACCTGCGACCGTAGCAGTCGCACGGTTCCGGACTGCGCGCCTAGAACCGCGAGACCACCGCGGCCGGCTATCCAGCGCTTGGGTAAAGTGAAGCTCAACCAACCACATACTTTGCTATGCCAGTGACGTGGCGCACCATCTTTCTGGAAAATGAAGTTCTCTGGCTCATCTTCTTCCAACTGAGGGAAGAGCCATTGCTCTAGTGTATAAAGGTAAGAAGTGCCAGTTATAGTAGGTTCACCAAAAAAGAAAGGCCCATAAACTTTCCTCGGGGATACGGCACAAAAAAACAGTCACTTTAGGGGAATCTTGTTGCATTTATACCACCTTGTGAGGATTTTCTGAGCCCCAGATGCGCACATTGTGAGTGTTAACATGTCCACTAAGGTGAAAAGTCGATTCATCACTGAAGACAACATGATCCAGAAAATCTTCATCGTCATGAAACAACATTTCGTTTGCGAAGTTGGCACATAATCCATAGTCTACCAGCTTTAGAGCCTGTAATAACTGTAAACAGTACGGACGTAGTTGTATAATTTTTCTTAAAATGTTACAAACAGTCGACACGGGAACTTGTAATTCACGACGAGCCTTCCGGACTGATTTCTTTGGGCTACGAGTGAACGACTCTCTCACTCGCTCAACAGTCTCTTCACTAACTCTTGGTCGTCCTGCGCTCTTCCTTTTACAAGGCAGCTGGTGTCTTCAAAATGATGATACCATCTACGAATGTTATTATCACTTGGAGTATCACAACCCAACTTCAGCCGGAACGCACATTGCACAGTAACTAGAGATTCGGTGTTTGCAAACAGCAAAACACAAAACGCTTTATGTTCACTAGACGCCATCTTCGCTACTACCGCTGTCTAGCGGATTGCGGCGGAAACATTGCGCGCTGCGTATGCGCACTGGTGCCAAACACAACTGTTTGAGTTGCTCTTCCATTAGACATATCATTTATAACTGTAAGTTTAATGTAACAAATATTAGAAATCGTTAAAACCCCGATATTGATTCATAAATACCCTTTTCATTGAAACTACTATTAGGCGACAAGGTGTTGGAGGTCCACTTCCATAAAATAGGACAGGCGGCAGATCTTTATCAGATCTGGCGACAGCGTATTCTGTTCAGAGCATTCCAGTCAGCGCAAATTGAGCAAGCTCTGCGGCAGATTGTAGGGAAGCAGCCCACTCACGTCATATAGAATTCATACGCTTTCCATTGTGTGCCAACCTAGTCCACTGTAACTGGCTATGACGTCGCGAATGTTGTGCAATACCTTAAAAGTAAAGTAAATCATCTGAAAAGTTAGTAGCATGTCAGAAATGATGCTAAAATGTAATGTGTTAAGTTTCAGTTTAGTAAATTTAACAGTATTTGAAATTTGGACGTTTTACATAAAAATCTTCGGCGCAACAGGAAGGAGCTAGAAAATTCAAAATTTATATTCTGATTCCTTTTTCATTGTAATTTAATGGAATGAGCATGCTGGATCTCACAAAGTAATATTTTGGTTGAAATTCATGATTTTCTGTTTTGTGTCCTAAGAGTAAGGAAGCAAGATAGATTAAGTGATTAGATAAAGCTGGGATGTTTAGATTTAGGTATAGTGGAGATACACTTTACTAACAAAGATGTGAGAAGTTTCCAAAAGGTAGCTATAAAACTATAGCTGTAGAGTCTCTCCAAATGGCAAGTTCAGAGCTCATCTATTGCGTGTAGTGCAACTAAAATAATTCTCTCGCCAAAAGTATTTAACCTAGCCACAGATTATTACAGATACCTGTGTGCTGATAGCACAATTAAACTGAGAGCTTCATTGGCCTTCAGCGAATGAAGCAATTAATTATTTAGTAACTTGAAGTGGTTCTTTGCTGGCCGAGCAGCTAGTTAGGAAGGCAAATGTTGTCGGCTGCGCTCCAGCGGTCCGCACCGCGGCTATATAAATAAGAGCGCTGCGAGCTAGAATCAGGCCTCAGTTCTCTTCTAGATTCGTATCAGCGCGCACTCCGTGTCGGAAGCCGCATCAAGTTTGTGTAGTTGCCGGGAACAGCCTTGGATGCCGTATTACGTATCTCGATATGCACGTAACAATGGGTTCGCATTGGGGTAAAGTGTTAATTGCCTAACGACTCCAGTGATTTATTCTCAGTTTGCGTATGTCGTATTTTTGCGTGCCGCCGCAGGACATACCTTCTATCGTTACTAGTGTGGCGTTTGATGAGTATTAACATCAAATTTTGGCGAGCATCCACTTTGAACATTTACGTCGATAACGATTATTGAACAGTTTCGTTACCTAGGGATAATAGGATCCGCGCAATAGAATCTCAAAAATGGCTCTGAGCACTATGGGACTTAACATCTGAGGTCATCAGCCCCCTAGAACTTAGAACTACTTAAACTTATCTAACCTAAGGACATCACACACATCCATGCCCGAGACAGGATTCGAACCTGCGACAGTAGCGGTCGCACAGTTCTTGACTGTAGCGCCTGAACCGCTCGGCTACTCCTGCCGGCCAATAGACTCTGAACAGCTCTGATAGTACAATAGCTGAAAGTAGCATTGCTTGGTTAAACTTTTATTTAAAACTTTACGCTTTATCGTTTTCAGAATATAGTGAAAATTGTTATAATAAACTGCATTTTCTATGAATCCTAGACATCATTCTAAATCCACAGAGTAATGTACTTCAATCAATAACTTTATTTCTCCACCAGAGTGGGCACAGTGAACTTTAATTACAGGCACCACGTTTTTGCTAATCACTTTCTGGTTGCCAACATTGTAGTTAGAGAGCCTATGTTGAGAACGGCAAACAACAGAAATAATAAATTTTCCACCTGCGCCCCACAAGATGACAATTACACAATCTCATGTTGACTCAAAGACATGATCAATTACGATTGCAGCGAGTACGGAATCTCCGATATTGGCTCGTGGATCAATACAAAAATGTTGCCCAGTTGCATGAAACGCATTTCTTGTTATACCAGGTCGATGGTCGTGTTCGATTATACCTTCATCCAGCCAAACAGCTGCTCGAAACATGCCCCACATCATGGACGTGGTCTTGGAGGCAGTATTATGCTAAGGCATGTTCTCCTGGGGTTCCATTGTACCACGGCAGCTGCGACTACTGTGGACCACCTAAAATCCTTCATTCCTAATGTCTGCCAATGGTGATAGCACTTTCATAACGGGTCTGTCGGAATATTACAATTTATTAGTACCAGTTTATGCAAAAATGTGACCGTGGGCATAGGACCAGCCAATGTCGTGCTGTAACTAAATTTCAAGTACACAGAAAAATGCTGTTTCTTGCGGATGTACTGACAATTTAGAAATCAGTAATAAAGAAAACTTGGAGAGTACTGGAGTGTTGGCAGAAGTCTACAAACGATACCTCATTACAAACCAACTTACAGTCGTAGTACATACAATAGTCACCAACATCATCACACATGCAGCAAAACTACTGATTATGAATTAAACAAGATACATATTTGTACAAGAAATTCTGTGTAGTTTTTGATTCTAACAATTTACTGCAATAGTAAAACAGTTTGTTCTATATGATTAAGTGCCAAACGTTTTATGAAAGTGGGTTGGAAAAATTGTCAAATAACACACAGATCAATCTGATTGATTTTAATGAACGGTAGTGCCTAAAATGACAATAAAAATATTCAGAAGCTGCGACATAGTCACGAATACAAACAGTGATCCAGGTAATGTCAAATGTTTTTTATTCCAGTCTTTGATCACAATATAAAGTGCTTCGACGATGGCCGGTTTTAGTCAGTAATGACCATCTTCAGATTCGTTCTACACCATGCCATAATGTGATAAAGCCGTAATGGCGTCGTCAAAACATATAAAAAATAAATAAAAAGATTTTTTATTTCTTGGTAAACTGCACTTTACAAAAAAGCCGCCTAAGTGTATTATCCTCGTGTGGGCGTGTTTTAGCGGCATATAACCTTGATGTCCTTCATCGTTAATTTTATGACAATGTCACATCAATGTTTCCATAGTGTCCCTCCTCCTCTTCTTCTAATATCCTCGCACAGCGCCGTGTTACAAGTAAATTTCCGTTGTGCTTTCCTTTTTCATTGCAAACGCATGCTTCAGCGGTATTCCGACCACATAACATAACAATAAACTGCCACAGAATGTAACCATATTCAAAGTTATTACAAAAATAAAGTCTTTGCCTAACGATAGCAGCACCCTTACAGCAGTACTAATTTTTTTACAAATGCTGCATATACTAATCTTTTGAAACAATTCATCACGATAATAGTAAAATCAGCATTTACGAGTTTCTTCATTCAAGAAAATGCCAACACTTGTGCAAATAGTTCTTTAAGCAATTAACAAATGACGTTACTTCTACATTCACAGAAAACTGGCGCCTACTTTCAAACACCTCAAAATCCGCTATGAACTGAAATTTAGAAATAAACGAATAAAATTTACGCTATGTCTTCATGTTCTAAAAGTTAGTGTTCTTAATTGAGTGTTACTGTCTTTATTTTATTGTGTCGTTACACCTTCCAACAGAACTGTCCATATCACAAGGCCGGAATCGTGCCACAGTGGATTGAGGGGCATGGAAGTGAATTCACATTGCTTCCTTTGCTACCAAATTCGGCTGATATGAAATCCACGGAATACGTCTATGACTCTATCGGACGCTAGCTACACACCGACAAACCACCGGCCGATAATTTACGGAAACTGAGTGACCTGTGAATATAAATTTGGTGCCACATAACTCCGGAAACCTATAAAGAACTTTTAGAATACTTACACCACCTGCATTCGAAGAAAATGCACACAAAAAGATGTGGAAATAAAGATTTTATCATTATTTTAATTAAAGATATAATTATTTAAGTGTAACGTTTGGGACAATCACCGTGCGTCAGGGCTGTTGTACAGAACTGTGTAACACCTTGTCAGTGAGTTCCATGTCTTCCTTCTCCATATTCCTGCGAGCACTGAGCATGAACAGACTGCTGAGCCCCATGTCTCCCAACCTAGAACAGTGCCACATCTAGACACCTCGTAACGTACTAATAAAACGCTCAATACAACATGTTGTCGCTGAAAGAGTCAGACCATTGCCTCGTACACTGCTGAGTAAAACGGATGGCTTATCAATCAAATCTGTCCGCTCCGTGGACTTATTGAAGGTCACATCACTCGCCTACCATAAAAGTACTGTATGTCTTGTACAACGGGTAAAAATGAATATTTATCTAATTTTCCTATATTTTCAGTGTCGAGCTAGTCAAGCGAAATTTTTTTGTGTGTAGAAGAAAATCGATCTCTCAGAGAGAAAATTATGGGATGAAGACAAATATTGTGAAGAACTATTCTAATTTGATCTGTAGCTCTACCTTGCCACCACTCTAGGACGTATAAATTCAACATCCAATTCTTTACAAGATGGCTCTGAACACCGTCAAGGTATTATCATGGCATGATTGAAGCACATCAGTCAAATTATTTATGTGGTCGTGAAATGTCTTTGTGTTTATATTTAATTGTTGAAGTTGGTTCCACTTGCGTTCGACTTTGGCAGAACAGTCAGCAATCACTAAGAGCGTCATAATGTTAGACTTGATGCAGTCGTGTAGGACTGATATGGTTTGATTTTCATGTTTATGTTTGATGCACTGCGCGACAGCTCTTCTATAGCTCGTATAACAGTAACAAAATTTCAGGAAATAAAATATCAGAAAATTTTCTGATACTCTTGCACTTTGCTGTCAAACGTGTTTCAGAGAAGGGAGAGTTAGTTGGCATTTTATGTCGCGCGATGTACTCCCTCTAAAAAAATGTATGATCTGTTGTCCCAGCAGCATTTCATACTACACTGACGTCGCTCAGGTCGCTGATGATACATAGGTTGCACAGTGGAAGAATAGGGCTGTAAGATACTTGTCTTTAATAATGTGTTGGACACGAACCGTTGACCACTCATTGCATCACAGCCATCGCATCTTTGATCAACAAGTTTATTTAAATTCAAATTACAATCTACTAGAAACTGAATAATAGTCCTTGAACTGGGTTTCGCGTTCAACTCTTGGAGCGGCACATATCCCAGAAATTCTTTACAAATTATTAGCTTTTTGTTACTTTGATCACAACGCAGATAGAAAACTTCCATCGCTAATTTTTGCACACCACAATGTCAGCAGTCTCGTCAGCTAAAAACTAAAAGGCAAAAGCGTGCTTCACCCCTTTAAATTATTTTGTTTCGTTGAATATCGCAACTAGTTTCTCTCAGTTCATTTTACATTTTATGAGATGTACAAAGAGTGTTACCTCCTGATTCTAAGTGATTTTTCAAAATGTAGTTCCTAGAGTCAGTTCGAAAGTGTAGCAGATCGGCGAAAACAGATTGTTGATAAATCGCCTGTTGACTTCTTTCTCAGGTTCTTGGCTGACATTTCTTTGATAATTTTTCTGGCGTTTCACCTTCATGAGACGCTGACATTGTCAAAGCTTCTCCCTCCACTGCTGGTGCTGGTCAGCTGAAGAATTCCAGACAGAAGCCAAGAGAAAATTTGTAAATATATTTTATCCTTAATGAGAAGTCTCGGCGGTTCATACAGCAATGACTATTACGTTTATGTAACTTTGTTGTCCACAAATACACAGACACAAATTTATTATTTGTAATAGAACAATGCTGCATTTTTTCTGCAGAGTAAAACTGACCCAATTAAACTCGTTCTTAACTCTGAAGCTATGAATACACTGACAACTTGCAGAATCTTGCCAACTATTCGTCAAAGTTAATATCACTGATGAATTAAGAGATATTTGTAATACGAAGATTCACTCCTTCAACAGGGATGGGAGTAGAAAGATGGTATGCTGTTTGCTGTACTTTTCCAAATGTAAAACTGAGGTATAGAAAGAAAATCCTTTGGTAAGTTTCACTCCCAGCTGTTCATTATTAAAGAACACTGGGTTACAGGATTCCCTTGAAATTGCAACAGAATTGGCAATTTGTTTTCTACAGAGAAATGTCATCAATGATGAATTTTGAGTAACACATACATTTATCTAATTGCCGAATTAAATTTTGCTTTTTTGCCAAAACACTGTATAAACCCCACAAAGTCATCTTGCAACAGCTATCACAACAGAATCTTGAACAAGAGTGTCTCACTGAAGAAGCTATAGGCGACCGGAGTGATCAATACTTTGTGGAAAACCTCATTGTGTCTCTCTTCTGTAACATGAGAGAAGAAATTTCAAATTTATTTTCATACTAGCAAATGCTTATCAATAGCTTTCAAAGACTCTTAAAAATTACAACACTGGGTTCAAAGAATTAAATAAAAACCATAGTTTCTGCTATACCAGCGTTGAGAAGAAAGTTCTGTATGTCAACCATATAGCAAAATGCTCTTCTCTTTGTGTGCTATCACCTGCAAAAATCTCGTATCGATGTCTCGAACAGTTTAGTATATATGAATGACATTATGAATATTTTATTCTCACATGCATAGAGTGAGAAGTGTATGTGCTACATAAATTCCATTTGCTTAAAGTTGGAAACAGTTAGAGACCTTCTCCCAAGTCTAAAGAAAAATGCAGTATCTTAGCTAAACCTCATAAGCAGCAAGCGCAAAATCATAGCGACCCATAGTCTCCATTGCAAAGTTTTTCGAATTTCGTGCAGCCTCTTACTTAAATAGGTATATTATAATAAGTATGACCATTAGTGAGATGATGGGCGTTTCACCACGAAGCTGGCATGTAAAGCTATATGTAACAAAAAATTAAATTTTTTAATAAATAGTTCATGTGAAATTATATGAGAAAGACTACAGAGCTAACTGAACGCACATGACAATCTACCTGTAGTGACACTGCTGACTAGTAGACTAACCAACGTTCTCTATATGCGCTGATAGCTGCATATAACTGCATTGGACAGTGCAGCAAGTCAGCACACAGACTACTAGCTTTCTTTCTGTTCTTACACTTTGAAGTACAGGTAGGTAGACTTTTGTGCTGTTTAAATTACACACTATTCGAATTTGAATCTTAATATTAATCTCTCACCTGCATCTGAATGTGCAGCTCTGAGACCCAACGCTGCTAGTATCTCATGCACTATGCAGTGTGTAATTTTGGGTTTGTGGGGTGACAGTTTGGGGGAGAGAGGGCTTGGCACAAAAAGTAAACATATGTTGCTTAGCCAAGTAGCTCCAAGTAATTGTTGTATATGGGTGTTTGTTTTCTTCAATTATGAGTGACATAACTTGTTTTCTGTAAAAAAGCGCAAGTTCAGCTTTAGTAATGATGATGATGATACTTCCCAAATTACAGCATCCTGTCCAGGTATGTTATGTTTGCATTTGCAGCCAAATTAATTTCTTTGTCATTATTGTCTCTACACATTTTAAGCTACTTTAAATGATGTTGTACACGTGATGGACCTCATGTGTATCAATTGCTTGTTACTGTTATGTTTGGTGAACAAGTGTATTGGTTTTAATTTCAGAACTGTGATCAGTAATATGGCCAGTTTCATGTCCACGACTTTCACTTAGGTTGGGAAGTTTTTCGGTTGTAATTTAAAAAGTATGATCGGAGTATGACGAGTAACATGGACTGAATTCTATAAAATATAGAAATAGGGTTTACTTTACATCCTTCTCAGTGCCAGCCAGAGTGGCCGTGTGGCTCTAGGCGCTACAGTCTGGAACCACGTGACTGCTACGGTCACAGGTTCGAATCCTGCCTTGGACATGGATGTGTGTGATGTCCTTAGGTTAGTTAGGTTTAAGTAGTTCTAAGTTCTAGGGGATTGATGACCACAGCAGTTATGTCCCATAGTGCTCAGAGCCATTTGAACCATGCTTCTCAGTAACAAAGAATATTCATTAGTTTCTGGTGAACACTCACTAGAGTGCAAGCATTCATAAGTTAGTCAGCAAAAATCTCTTCTTTTCTCTATAGGTATGAGTGAAGATATTCTACAAGACGCATCACTCGATTTCACTAACTATGGCACATCTAACTCATTATTAGATTTAGGGTTTTTCTGCAGTCCAATTATCAAGTCAGTGATGATCTACATTTGAAATTATTAAGAAATCCTTGTACACCTTGAAAAAGTACAATTTTAAAAATGAAGTGTGCCTTGATGGTGGACGAGTCTTTCGATCTGATTGGCTAACACTCTACCATGTCCTACACGACTACAGCTAAAGGACTGCTGTGTCAATTATGTGTTTTGTTTAGACCTCCAGTACAGTGCGATCTTGAAGGGCAGTCCATTTCTCCTTGCCTTAAATTTCAGAAGTGTCACAAAGCCCCACAGTCCATGCAAAAAGTGGCTTCGTGATGAGTTGGCTTCTTGAAAAACATCTGAACATGGCTGAATGCTCAGAATGCTTAAATACCACTCATCATGAGGAAGTTGAAGAAAACCATGTGAAACTTTGGTCAGTTGTATCAACAATTTCTGCACACAATACGACCTTCCACTTCATAGGTAGGTCTGCACAAATGTTCGCTGTTTGTGTATGAGTCTGGGGACCTGTCAAAGGGGAAAATGTGGGGGAGGAGGGAGAGGGGGAGGGTGTATATGCAGTGGCAGAGGAGCGGGGAAGGGGGAGGGAAGAAGGTGGGGGGCTAAGGGAAGCTCAGGAGGAGAGGAGGAAGGGAGGAGAAGAGGAGGGAGAGAAGGGAGAGAGGGTGCCTTTGGGAAAAACACAGGAGAGGATTAAAGTTGGTAGGAGAGGTAGATGGAGGGGATGAGGGCATCATCATGGAGGGGGAGTTGGTGGAAGCCACCTCGGGCAAGGGTATGGAGAGTGGAGAGATAGAGAGCGGGTGGGATGTGGGAATACAGGCGTGGCAGTGGACGGATGTGGGAAAAGATGGAAGAGACTAGCGAGTGAGGGGGATCAAGTTTGCAGGAGGTGTAGAGAATCCGTGTGGTGGAGGGGAAGTGGATGTGATAGGCGAGGCAGAGCGAATAGTATTCCAGGATTTGAAGGGATCTGTAAAAGGTAGGAGGGGCGGAGATCGAGGCGGCATGGGTGTAGCAGAGAATAGCGCAGACGAGGGATTTTTAGGTGTGTAGGACAGTTGGGAGGTCCAACCCCACGTGTGGCCAGAAAGGAACTCGAGGAAACGGAGTCGGGAGCGTGCCTCGGCTCAGATTGTCCGGAGATGGGGGATCCAGGAGAGGCGACAGTCAAGGTGATGCGGTATAAATATCGTGTAAGTGTAATGTACAGATCGAGATGCGAGCAGTATTCACGTAGTAGTGACCTTTGAACGAAACTGAAATGCTGCTACTGCCGGTACGTGCCTGGTCAGGGCCCCTGAGCACGCAGTAGGTCACCTGCGAGGTGCAGTGCACGCAGAGCATGGCGGCCGTGGCCATCGTGGCTCGGGCGACGCGCCTGCGCAACTGCAGCCTGCCGGGCACGGGCGGCAGGCGGCGCAGGCGGGCGGCGAGTCGCAGCAGGCGCCGCCGGCGGGCCAGCGCCCCCAGCGTGAGCAGCGCGTTGGCCAGCAGCGCGCTCGCCAGCGCCAGGCGGCCCACGACGCCGGCGGCGGTGTCGGCGCGGCGCGCGTCGCGCAGCATGAGCGCCACGGTGAGCGCGTCGTTGGCCGTCATGAGCAGGCGGTAGGCGCGGTGCCAGGCGGGCGCGCGGCCGCCCGGCAGCGGCCACGACCCCGCCGCTGCGTACAGCGCCAGGAACACGCGCAGGTCGCCGTCGCCGTCGCCGTCCGCCGCCTCCTCGCCCATCGCTGCCGACGGTCCTTTAAACGGTAGCACTTCTGTCACTGTGAACAAGATCTACTGTACGAGTAGCGGGTTCCAGTGGCAGGAGCGCTGCATTGTGAATGCTAATAAAAATCATCTCGACTGTCATTACATGTGTGTTTATCACATCACAGCCAGTTTCATACTACACTATCTCTCCCTCGACCTTGAATGTGCTGACGACCGTGTATGGCATTCCGGTCTCGTCTTCAAGCTCCAAACCTTCACCCTTCCTATCAACTGCATCCATCTGATCGGGTACTTTCTTTCCCATCGTCCTTCCTATGTCACCATCCATAACACAGATTCCTACACCTTCTATCCCTCCGCTGGTGTGCCCGAAAGTTCCGTCCTCTCCCCTCTTCTCTACCTTCCCTGTATGGTAGACATGCCGCCATCTTCACCCCCTGTCCACCTTCTCCAGTACGCTGATGACAATGCCTTCCTTGCTGTCGCTCCCACCCTGCAACGCTCCAAAATCCTTCTCCAACCCCATCTTGACCGGTTCGCCACTTGGTGTAACCAATGGTTGCTCAAGGTCAATCTTTCCAAGACCCAGGCGATCATTGTAGGCAAAACCACTCCTTCCTTCCATCTCCTCTACTTCTATATCGCCATTTATGGCCGTCCTATCGCCCTCACCCCCACCCTAAAGTACCTTGTCATCGCCCTAGACCGTCGCCTCTCCTGGACCCCCATCTCCAAACAATTCAAGCCAAGGCACGCTCCCGACTCCGTCTCCTCAAGCTCCTTTCTGGCCGCACGTGGGGGCCATACTCCAGGGGTCTCCAAACTTTTTAGTCTGCGGGCCACATTGACTTCTATACGAAGTCATAAGGGCCAAGATCTACCTAGTGGGATTAAAGCACCCTAGCACTCCATGATCACCGTAATGTAAGGCTAAAGGAAAGATGAAATCCCTAAAATCTAAGGTTGTGGGAATAGCTAGCACTGAAACGAACTACGATTTTTATTTAATTACATAATTTTGATTGGTGGAGTACCTGACCGAAATTCTGGTTTATTTTATTCTGGCTAATTTCACCGACAAAAGAGTATGTCACTGCACATTCTTCACGAAAGCGTCCTGCAAAGTTAACGAAATCTCAAAATCATTGTTAGCAACACTACTACTGCAAGACGTAACAGAGGTAGAGCATGACAACGCATTGTTATTCCAAGCGGCGCAACAATAAGTTTAGTTACGTAGTCTTGTAGCGATTAGCAGAGCCAGAGCATATATTTGACAGTTCTGCTGCGTGATTGTGTCTATGTTGCGAGTGTCTCACGAGTTTTTTAGTGTTCTATGCGCTCTACTAGTCGATGAGACGACGAACTGTCAGACAATTCGAAGAGACAAGGAAAATCTGAACATCGAAATACGTATAGCACGACTTGAGTATTTTTTCCCTGTATTTTTTGGTGGAACTACAGTGTAATTGTGAGTATTCAGTTTAGTAATTAAAGTACCTTAAAAATAAATTCATAGCATTTTGTTTAGGCAGACTACTGCCTAGTTTTATTAGTATTAAATAACACAATTTTATTTACACGTTACAATCTTTTGTAAAGTTCTGTACAAATATGGAAAAGAAACGAAAGGCTGACAGTGAATGTAGAATTTTTAAGATCAGTGGGGATGTCAATATTTCGTGGTGGCGTCAAGCAACAAACCAATGTGTATTATTTGCAATGAAGCAATATCAGTCTTCAAAGAATACAATATAAAACGTCATTATGAGACTAAGCACTCTCAGAATTACTCCAAGTTTACAGGATGCGAACGATTAGAAATGCACGAGTCTCTGAAACGCCTGCTAAAAACCCAGCAGTCGTTGTTTAAGAAAGTAAATGCTGAACAACATGCAGCAACTCGTGCTAGTTTTCGTGTGGATCATTTAGTAGCGAAACAGTGTAAGACATTTACTGACAGTGATTTAATTAAGAACTGCATTACTGCAACAGCAGAAGAAATGTGTCCAGAAAAAGTTAATTTATTTAAAAACATCAGTTTGTCGGCAAACACTGTGGCTCGAAGAATACAAGACATTGCACAGAATATATCAGCACAACTGCGTGACAGAAATGAAGACTTAGACTGGTTCTCTATGGCCGTGGATGAGTCAACAGATGTATCAGGTACTGCTCAAGTACCTTTTTTATTCGAGGGATTGACAAAAATTATGAAGTGTATGAGGAGCTCCTTGATGTTCACAGTATTCACGGGACGACCACTGGCGAAGATATTTTTAAACGAGTTGAAAGGTAAGTTCATAAAAACAATCTTCAGTGGAAGAAATTAAAATTTATTACAAATGATGGTGGCAAAAACATGTGTGGGAAAAGTGAAGGTGTTGTTTCTCTCCATTCTAAGGCTGTAGAAAATGATGGTGGCTCAAAACCATTAGTAGTGCATTGTATTATTCACCAACAGTCTTTGTGTGGAAAACATTTAGATATGTCAGAAGTTTTAACGTCAGTTATTTCAGTTGTTAATTATATCAGATTCCATGCACTCAGTCGTCGCCAGTTCCGCGAGTTTTTTGAAGATACTGAGGAAAGCGACTTGCCATATTATGCTGCAGTGCGCTGGCTTAAATTCAGTAATTTTGCAATATCTCATGGCAAAAGTTTAGCTTTTACATTAAGCTCATTTATTTCCCAAGAAGTAAAGCGTGTTTTTGAAAGATAATCATGACTCTTATTTTGATGAACAATAGAGTTGTATTTGTCATTACCTAAACTAAATTTGAAAAATTATCATACACACATGGAATTACGTTATCAAATTTGCACGATAACTAACCTTCGTAGCGAAACAGAAACAGAAAAATTTTAAAAAATGTTATTGGCTTATGAGCAAATTTGGGAAGATATAAACTTTCGTCTATACATCAGTCTATTACGTAATTATATGAGAAACGTGAATATCGTTCTATGTAGCTCAAAATTGGAATAAACATTACCAAAAAGAAATTGGGTCCCAAATTCTGGTTGAGCTACGGAGTTTCAGTAATCCTTGGTTTGTGATGACTTACCCAGAACTGTGAACACGGTCCACAGTAACAAAACTAACAGGTGTTTACTGAATGCCGTATCCATGGACGGTGACGGAGCAGTATGTCCTCATTTGTTTACTGCACTGTGTAGGTCGTTTCTAATAGCAAAGAGCTTGCAGTAGCAGTTACATGTTTCATAGTAGCGAAGATGAACAAGTGCTCATATCTCTTAACGTTTGTATTTTAGAACTCATGTTTATTAGAAATGTTTGTCTTGTTTTGATCCAGACTATGACCTCCATAAACGTGAAATACTTTGTCGTTTTTACCACATACAGCCACGCGGGATTAGCTGAGCGGTCTCAGGCGCTGCAGTCATGGACTGTGCGGCTGGTCCCGGCGGAGATTCGACTCCTCCCTCGGGCATGGGTGCGTGTGTTTGTCCTTAGGATAATTTAGGTTAAGTAGTGTGTAAGCTTAGGGACTGATGACCTTATGAGTTAAGTCCCATAATAATTCACACACATTTGAACATTTTACCCCGTACACGTGCACCGAAAAACTCACTAGGAACTGCCATTCCGGAACGCACTGTTTTTTTTTTTTTTGTGTCAGCTGGTCCTGCATTGCTGTTTCCACGAGATGGTGCTTGCAGCGGCCTGGCAGGGGAGTTCTCTCGTGACGAGCAGTAATTACTACGGAACTGGCAGGCTACTGTATGGGCCGTCTGTAGCGGTTGTGGTGATAGATTTTCTCTTTGTACCTCCGAGGTGTGAAGTCTTATATTTAGATGTTAATGTGACAGGATTTGCATCGCGCCTTCATGGGCAGCACAGTGAAACTGCATACTCTTTAGTGTTCTTTCAAGTAGCTGAAGTGCTTCAAATATTTTGTCCAGTCGTTCCATCGTGGTTACTCGTCGAATGTTGGAAGCACTGGATAGAATTATTACTTTCTGCCAGCTGTTGTGAGAGTTGTTTCTTGTTGAGACTTACGTCTCCGTGGGTTCGCGGTGAGTGTAGCGTGTTTTGTGTTCCAAGTCAGTCACTTGTTCTGAAATACGTTGGCTCCATTATAAGTGGTTCAGCAAAGGAAGCGTGGTTAATTATTAGGAATGCATTTTGAGTTTGATTGGTGTGCAAACCGCTTATAGGAATAGTTATTAGCGGCAGGTTCTCATTCAAAATACTCGAAAATTCAATTTTAATGGTATTTTAAGAAAGGTATATGTGTCTAGAATATTGAGACGAAAAGATTTTTCTTATCCGTGCGTTACAAAAGTAACTACAGCCCATTGTTCAAAGCAGTGTCACGGCCGCTGTGGAATGCTCTCAGCCGGAGACGCCCGGCTCAGGTAGAAAACTTGTAGCGCCTCTCACAAAATGAGCTGAGGAACATCGTGCGCAGGCTGCCGAACGCAGCATATCCAGCTCGGCTCAATCGGCTTTTCCCGCCAAGAAGAACGAACTAATTGTTCTCCAGGAACAATTCGAGTTATATTAATGGTACATGGTGCTGGAATTGCAGAACAAACGTAAGTAACGAAAACACTATTTTTTGGTCAAATTTTGGTCAAAACATAATTTTTGGTCCGCTATCATCCATTCTGAATTTTGAAAATCTAACTTCAGATTTGCGTTCAGCGGCATCAAAAATATACAGGGTGGGCCATTGATAGTGACCGGTCCAAATATCTCACTGAATAAGTGTCGAACGAACAAACTACAAAGAACAAACTTGTCTAGCTTGAAGGGGGAAACCATATGGCACTATGGTTGGCCGGCTAGATGGTGCTGCCATAGGTCAAAAGGACATCAACTGCGTTTTTTTAAAATAGGAACCCCAATTTTTTATTACATATTTGTGTAATACGTAAAGAAATATGAAAGTTTTAGTTGGACCACTTTTTTCGCTTTGTGATAGATGGCGCTGTAATAGTCACAAATACACTCCTGGAAATGGAGAAAAGAACACATTGACACCGGTGTGTCAGACCCACCATACTTGCTCCGGACACTGCGAGAGGGCTGTACAAGCAATGATCACACGCACGGCACAGCGGACACACCAGGAACCGCGGTGTTGGCCGTCGAATGGCGCTAGCTGCGCAGCATTTGTGCACCGCCGCCGTCAGTGTCAGCCAGTTTGCCGTGGCATACGGAGCTCCATCGCAGTCTTTCACACTGGTAGCATGCCGCGACAGCGTGGACGTGAACCGTATGTGCAGTTGACGGACTTTGAGCGAGGGCGTATAGTGGGCATGCGGGAGGCCGGGTGGACGTACCGCCGAATTGCTCAACACGTGGGGCGTGAGGTCTCCACAGTACATCGATGTTGTCGCCAGTGGTCGGCGGAAGGTGCACGTGCCCGTCGACCTGGTACCGGACCGCAGCGACGCACGGATGCACACCAAGACCGTAGGATCCTACGCAGTGCCGTAGGGGACCGCACCGCCACTTCCCAGCAAATTAGGGACACTGTTGCTCCTGGGGTATCGGCAAGGACCATTCGCAACCGTCTCCATGAAGCTGGGCTACGGTCCCGCACACCGTTAGGCCGTCTTTCGCTCACGCCCCAACATCGTGCAGCCCGCCTCCAGTGGTGTCGCGACAGGCGTGAATGGAGGGACGAATGGAGACGTGTCGTCTACAGCGATGAGAGTCGCTTCTGCCTTGGTGCCAATGATGGTCGTATGCGTGTTTGGCGCCGTGCAGGTGAGCGCCACAATCAGGACTGCATACGACCGAGGCACACAGGGCCAACACCCGGCATCATGGTGTGGGGAGCGATCTCCTACACTGGCCGTACACCTATGGTGATCGTCGAGGGGACACTGAATAGTGCACGGTACATCCAAACCGTCATCGAACCCATCGTTCTACCATTCCTAGACCGGCAAGGGAACTTGCTGTTCCAACAGGACAATGCACGTCTGCATGTATCCCGTGCCACCCAACGTGCTCTAGAAGGTGTAAGTCAACTACCCTGGCAAGCAAGATCTCCGGATCTGTCCCCCATTGAGAATGTTTGGGAGTGGATGAAGCGTCGTCTCACGCGGTCTGCACGTCCAGCACGAACGCTGGTCCAACTGAGGCGCCAGGTGGAAATGGCATGGCAAGCAGTTCCACAGGACTACATCCAGCATCTCTACGATCGTCTCCATGGGAGAATAGCACCCTGCATTGCTGCGAAAGGTGGATATACACTGTACTAGTGCCGACATTGTGCATGCTCTGTTGCCTGTGTCTATGTGCCTGTGGTTCTGTCAGTGTGATCATGTGATGTATCTGACCCCAGGAATGTGTCAATAAAGTTTCCCCTTCCTGGGACAATGAATTCACGGTGTTCTTATTTCAATTTCCAGGAGTGTATATGGCTCACAATTTTAGACGAACATTTGGTAACAGGTAGATTTTTTAAATTAAATACAGAACGTAGGTACATTTGAACATTTTATTTCGGTTGTTCCATTGTGATACATTAAAAATGGGGGTTTCTATTAAAAAAACACAGTTGATATCCGTTTGACCTATGGCAGCGCCATCTAGCGGGCCAACCATAGCGCCATCTGGTTTCCCCTTTCAACCTAGACAAGTTTCGTTCTTTGTAGGTTTTTCGTTTGACGCTTATTTAGTGAGATATTTGGCCTGGTCACGATCAATGGACCACCCTGTGTAATAACAAAGTTTTTATTGAAATTGTACTAACACAACCTATTAACATACCCTCGACCGTCGCCTCTCCTGAACCCCCCGTCTCCGGACAATCCAAGCCAAGGCATGCTCCCAACTCTGTCTCCTCAAGCTCCTTTCCGGCCATAAGTGGGGTCTGGACCCTCCACCATACTCCATACCTATAAATCCCTCATCCACCCTATCCTTTGTTATGCCCATCTGGCCTGGATCTCCGCCCCCCTATCTTTTATAAATCCCTTCAAATCCTTGAACGCCTTGCTCTCCGCCTCAAGTATCGCATCCGTCTCCTCTCCCCCACCCGGATCCTGTACGATCTCATTCCATTCCCCCACCTCCTCACCTCCTCCTTTTCCTTGAAAGGATACGGATACTGTACACTTCCCATAAACTTGGTCCTCTTCACCCACTTGTCTCGCCCATCCTCTCCCACCCCCGCCCGCTGCCACGCCTGTATTCCCATGTCCTACCTGGTCTCCATCTCTAAACCCTCCTTACCCTCTCCCAAGGTGGCTTCTGCCAGCTCCCTGATGATGTCCACCTCCCCTCCATCTACCCCTCCTATCAACTTTGTTCCTCCCCCTCCACTTCCTGTGTCCTTTCCTTTAGGCATCCTCCCTCCTTTCTCTTTCCTTTCTCTCTCTCCATCCCCCTTCCTCCACCCTCTTCCCCCAGGCTTTCCCATCCCCCTTCCTCCCTTCCCCCTATCTCCCCTGCCCATGGCATCTGCTCTCCCCTCTCCCTCCTCCCCCCCTCCTCCTCTCTTGGCAGGTCCCCGGACTCGTACATGGTTAGTGAACAGTCGCGCGCCGGGGATCAACGCCTTGTGTTTCTGTGTGTGCCATCCTTTTGTGCTTAAGTGGTTCAGTGTTATTCGTTTTGTGCACCTACGTTCACATGTGACAATATTCGTCTATGTATGTGTCCAAGTGTCTGAACAAATTTTATCTTGGACTCCACGCCCGTGAACGGCTTCATGTATTTTAAAAGTGTTAGTCTCCGTTTATATGCCCACCATATTTTTTCTCTAATTGTCTTCATTTGTATCTTTTGTGTTCCTCTGAGGCTAAAGGGCGGCGTAGTATGCTGCTGCTGGCCTGCCTGTAAACAGGTTTCAAAATAACAATAAAAAAACCTATTAACGTCTACCTGCGATCCTTGAAAAGTATTATTGTGTATTGAACCGGGGACCTAGAAACGACAGAGAGGCTGCGTCCCACCATAGCCCTCAGTGGTTCACAACCCCATAACAGGCCACAGCAGTCCACCCACCCCACCGCCGCCTCACACCGAACCCAGGGTTATTACGCTGTTTGGCCCCAGTGGACCACCTGGGAACTTCTCATGCCAGATGAGTACAGCTCCAACTGTTTGCGTGGTAGGGTAATCATGGTGTACGCGTACATGGAGATAGTGTTTTCGCAGCAATCGCCGACATAGTGTAAGTGAGGTGGAATAAGGGGAACCAGTCCGCATTCGCCGAGGCAGATGGGAATCCGCCTTAAAAACCGAACACAGGCTGGCCGGCACACCGGACCTCGACACTAATCCGCCGGGTGGATTCGCTCCGGGGAGCGGCACGGCTTCCCGCTCCAATAGCAGCGCGGCTAGCCGGGTGGGCCATTTGTATATTACATGAAATGTGTTAATATTGACTATTTTTTGTAAAGGCGTAAAGAGTGAAACAAACCTCCAAAAATTGAACTAGCTCCATGTCGCTAAATTTAAGGTTATTTCGTTGTGGTTATGCTAAACTCCCATAAATTTAATTTAGTATCGAGTGATGTTATCCATTTTTGATTTCAGATAACTCCTGAGGGGCTACACTGTACGCAGTCTGCATACATCAAATTCGCAGGCCCTTGATCAGACCATATTTACGGGAACCATTTTTTTGTATTGAAAATCGAAAATAAAGTTCAAAGTATGATCACTCTTGATCCCCCAACGCCTCCTTTGTATGCCTTTTCATTGTGTTAAATAAAACTTATTTTTTGCTCGTTTGTTTGAGAACGTGGTCTTTATATTTGTCGGTTCAGGTTTTGCACCAGCGAGCATGAGTGTTGCCGGCAGGTCTAGGCATCACGTCTAGTGAAATAGTTTTAGATCGTCTAGCGAGGTTTCCAGCGTGACGTACCGTTCCTAAAAGAACATTTACGTCTGCCACGCTTGCGAAGCGTTTGGAGGTTTAGTCCTCGAAAGTTTATTCCCGATGCTTGCTTTGTCAGCTGAACATTGAAATCTGAATTTCGCAATCCTGTGATTCGATTTCCTTAATAGTGATTGCATTGTTCGTATATCGAGATCAGTTATGTGCAACGAAAGCAGCATAGGACTAGATACACGCTTTGGCCCTGGGAGTGGGAGTGTTTTTGAACTGCTTTTTATCCGCTGCCACGTGGCTTAGTTACTTGCTTATGAAATTTGAAGGTAAGGGAGATAGGGGTTAACTGGGATGGTTTTCGCTTTTTTCTATTTTCTCTTGTAGCACAAACCGCCTATATGACCGATGTTGTACATAGTGGTATTTCTCGGCTATTAATTAATGATGAAAATATCACTTAGAATTGCACGCTGAATTCGTAAAAAATGTTACGAAAACTTTGCATCTATACCAACTTACTCCACATGTGGAGCAAGTTGGCACAGCCGCTGGGGAAAGCTGACATGGTTAATAAGTTCTGAGGAATAAACATCAGTTATTAACTACAATTTTTTATTTCAATACAGTATGAATGACAACTTACGTGCATGTTCAGCAACAATATTAAAATATTATTAAGTCAAAAAAAGAACAAAGCAAGGTTACAAGAAAATCAGACACAAAATAACAATGAAATCACGGTGTCACAACTTAATGTCCACCAAGAAAGCAGCTCGACTGCTCACTGGAACTGATGGTTTTAGTTTTCGCACAGTTTAGCTTCTGTTATACCAAATCGTGTAAGGAACTTCTGGCCATCTCCAAAATTTCTTTTCGTTCACCGTTGTGGAAACAAATTTTTGATTACCATCAATTTCCATTATCTTTCCGGGATATAGACGTGCACTATACTTCACCACCATTAGATGGCGGACGAACAGTAGTAGATGATGGCAAAAAGTAGAATTCAGGAAAGATGTCAGGGTTGACGGGGCAAATTCAGTTTACTCGAAACCCTGCGATGATACTGGATTGGGTTGTTCCAACCGGAAAAACTGTGTTCACGATGCTAGGTATGTCATAGATTAAAATCTTTTAGCCCGGATGATTACTCATCCAAGCATCACAGGCAGTACTGACATATTTTTTATGTGGCCCAAAAACCTCTCCTGCCCCGAGGCTGCAGTTTATGACCCCAGTGTGGGGGAAATGAGAGAACTATCACACCACTTTCTTTCAATAAATCAGGTGCTTTAAAAACAAATGAGAGTCGTGGTTGTCGTGCAACAGGAGTGTTCGGCGATCCTTCGAACTTCTAGAATAGCGAAAGGAGAGTATGGAGAACTTAATGAAATTTGTTTCTACCATTCAACCGGACTTGCTGGTATCACAGTCATAGTCAGCTGGAGCGTCTCGTACAAAACGTGGTTTGCATTTTGCTCTAGGAAATATGGAGAATGGAGGGATACATTATCTCCAGCTGATACGCATCTGGTTAGAACTATGAGGCTGCTTTTATCAGCATAGGTTATCCCTCCGATTTGTTTCAAATCTTTCCGTAATACCGCTCAGTCCGGTTTGTGCACGATTGTGACCCCCGTTTCATCCATATTCCATATGTCTTGAGCTTGAAACTCCAGTTTGTCTAAAATGTTTTTAAGGAGACTGAAGAAATTGTTCACATTTATTTAATTAAAACTGGTAGCCCTGGTTAGGCTTGTGGCTTCAGGTATTTGGATGGATAGAGTCGGATGGCTCTTCAAAAAACCGTTTACCACTCAGGTCCGCCATTTTCTTTTTCCCCAAGCAAAGTGGTACGTTAACTTAATTTTTGGTGGCGTGTTGAAAAGCAAATTTTCTTACCTACTTGGAGCTTAAGTTGAAATAAATATCTGAGGCTTTATTAAGGTGTTCACTTAACAGACGCCCCTGTTCAATAGACGAGACCTCTAACATAAAATACGAAGTATGTCAAAGTCGTGAATCAAAAGTTATGGTAGGTATGTGTAGTAGCTACATATAGGGCCTTGGAGTTCAAATAGGCCCATAGGTAAAAGCTTACATAGTTATTTTTTAAAAGTTATGTCACTTGGCTAATACATACCTTCCTAGGAGTTTTATATCCGCTTGAAACATCAGTACTTCATCCGAAACACACACTGTCTCACTACTGACTGCAGCAAATTTTTGTTTTCGCGTGCTCCCGCGCATAGGCGTGACGTCACATGTTTTGAATACGCGAGCGCAATTGGCCGTTGTCGGTTGCCGCCGTCCGCTGTTGCTATCATCCCATGGCGGAAGACTGGTACACATCTTCTTCAGCACCGGCATCCAGATGTCATTCAATTTCACGCCCTCCTCCTTCCTATTAAAACTCCTGGGGTGTTTCATAATCTCTATAGCCTCTCTGTAAAGCCTTTCATGATATCCGCTTGTGGCTGCCAGAACTTGAGTTCTATCAAAATAAATGTGGTGGTCTCCTGACTGCAAAGCGTGTTCCGCAACAGCTGATCTATCAATCTCTCCCCTTCTACAATTGCCCTTGTGCTCTTCTAGTCGTTTTTTGACCGTTCTTTTTGTGGTACCCACATATACCTCCCCACAACTACACGGGATCCTGTAAATTCCTGCTTTTTCCAGCGGTTTACGAGCATCCTTAGCCAATCTCAGGGAGCACGCGAAAACAAAAATTTGCTGCAGTCAGTAGTGAGACAGTGTGTGTTTCGGAAGTTAACAGAAGCCACGAACCCCCTTGAAGATGTCCTCCGCAGATGGGGACTAAACGTTGGTTTACAATGCGAAATCCATCAGACCACGGCATAATAGCCCGGAAAAGAATTTTATTAATCATGACAGTTCCGGCCGTGAAAGTTTACATTTTACAATAATGATTATGTTTCAAAAACACACTTAACTTCTTCAGAGATAAGTAATCTTGATGTAAAAGTTAAGTATATACGAACCTTGTGACATGAAATATCGTAAAATTGTTGGATTTCTTTTTGTAACTTTATAAATATCTCGTGTTTCTATAATATTTCTAAAAAAATTCTCATGAAAAATACAATTTCTTGTAAATTTTTCAGTATCCCAAAAAACAGAAATTGTACAACTCACTAATCTGATGCACTCAAATTTCTAGAACATTCTGGAAGCAATCCTGTTTTATGAATATATCGAAATAAGAGCCAAAGCACTAACTACGCTTCTTGTTAGGTCTCTGTGTGGACCAGCCAGGCTGTGATCTATAACGACTTGTGTAGCACATTTAGAACGTCTTTCATTTTGAAAAAGTGTTATGAAAATCTTTCCCCTATGACTAAAACCTGTATCTTGTGACTTTGTGAACAAACCATGTTATCAAAATATGTGATAGGAAATTGCCAAAATAAATATCTCAAAGTTAAAACTCAACTAAGTACTTCAGGACTGCTGTTGTGTGTTTTGGCTGTTTCTAAGGAACGAGGTTCTTGTTGCTCATATGGTGAAATTTATGTATACCTGTCTATATTTGTTATTTTAGCAACATGTACTTATTTTCACGAGGCAAAGGGGTTATCTACTCAGATCTCAGTCACATCTTTTGGCAGGAACATCTGCACTCTGCTTGTAGAAATATACAGCTTTTCTTTGCTTTGGTACCTGTTACCAGTTTTGCAAGTTAGTCTTTGGACTCAACATTTCATCATCTGCCTTTGTTCATGGATTGAACTCCAGTCTTCAAAAATGGTTCAAATGGCTCTGAGCACTAAGGGACTTAACTTCTGAGGTCACCAGTCCCCTAGAACTTAAAACTACTTAAACCTAACTAACCTAAGTACATCACACACACCCATGCCCGAGGCAGGATTCGAACCTGCGACCCTAGCGGTCGCGCGGTTCCAGGCTGTAGCACCTAGAACCGCTCGGCCACTCCAGCCGGCTATAGTCTTCCTGAAAGTTTGAAGGAAAGAATTACTACCTATGTTGATGATTTCCACATAGCAGGGAAATCATGGTTAGAACACAACAATAGTCTTAATTAACTGCTACAAGTATTTGCTTAGTTTGGCACTGCAGTTAATTTGGAAAAGTCATGATTTGGCAAATCTCAAATTAAATTTCTTGGTTACATCATATCAAATGAAGGAATTCAAGCTGATGCAGGAATGTTGGAAACTAGGTGCAAAAATGCCTTTACGTACAACTAAATGTCAGCTCAGAGGGTTTTTGAGGCTCATTAATTTCTAACACCACTTCATTAATTTGAAACATTTTACCACATCCAGGTTGTGTGAATTGACAGGTAAGAATATTGTGTGGTACTGGAACGAGGTAACTCAGGATGAATTTCAAAGTTTGAAGGATGCACTTCTTGCTGTGCATATATTACATCATCCAGATCTGTCACAAGACTTTGGGTATTTTTGCTGACAGCTCCAAATTTGGACTTGATGTGCACATTTTTCAAGAATTTGAAGTAACTGATGTCATTGCCCAAAGGACTATTGCATTTGCCAGTCACATTATATCTAAATCAGAATGTAATAACTCTGTGACAGTAATGGACATTGACTGTGATTTGGGTGTTTGCTAAATTCCTCTGCTTCTCGTATGACAGTCATACCAGGGTATATACTGATCACTGTGCCCTTCAGTTTCTCATGACTGCTAAGTTAAATAATGATTGCCTTAAGTGTTGGACCTTAACTCTGGAGGAGTTCCATTTTACCGTTGTTTACATTCTTGGAACACGAAACATAGTAGGTGATACTTTGTGTTGTTTGCCTGTTGATCTGGTCAAAGCAACTGAAGAAGATTGTCAATAAAATAACACTAGTATCCCAAACATTCAGAAGGTTGCATTTGACAGTTACATTTCACTAACACTTCCTGCATCGATAAGGAACAAGATAAAGATCCTATATGGAGGGAAATCAAAGAGAATTGGTATGACAGGAACAATTGTAGCTGTGAGACAATTTATTTGATGTGGAACGATAGTCTTTTCAAATGTACGACTCATAATAGTGAATTGTGGGTAGTATGCATTTCTGATGACTTAGACAACGAACTTGTGTTCTACATATACTTTAGTTACGCCCATTTTGGGGCCTAAAAATTGCTGTGCGTATATTACATCATCCAGAATTTTTACGACGCTTTCAAAACGTAAACTATGTCAAAAGACAAAACCTCCTACCATATCCCACTTTGCTCCATTGTTTCTCATAACTCCTACTATGTTAAGACAATTCACAGCTGTCAATTTATTGGGGCCCCTTTCCAGAACAAACAACAGTTACTCCTTTGTTTTGGTGGCAGTAGAACTTGTGTCGAAATTTTTGTCATTTACCCCACTGCTGCATAGAGCACCAGGAAAAACTATATCTGCGTTGGTTTCATGCACCACATGAAATTAAAACCTGTCTTTATTTCCTTTTTATCATGTATTTTCAAACCCTTGTGAACGCCAGATGAAAGTGCTTGGGAAACTCTGTAGGTTGTATTGTCACCACAAATACCACCATTGAGTTGGATATCTTCATTTGTTTCAGACTATATTGAATGAGTTGACAAATGATTCTATATCTTTGGCTCCCCTTCTGGTGTTAAAGAATAAGCAGCCATTTGACCTAGTCAGAGAAATTTTACCATTACTCAACAGAGACGCCTACATCATCATGAAGTGTTTGATTTAGTCTTAGCTAACATCAAGAGACCTGCTGAAAACAGAAATAAGTTGCAACGACATGTTAATATGCAACAGATGTATGTCGGCCAAAAGATCTTGGTGAAACCGTACCATCTTTCTCACAAGAGAACATCACTTTATGACAAGTTCTTTCTTCTACAGAATGGACCATTTTGTGTAGCACGCATTGTTGATAAAAATGCTGTGGAAGTAGAAACACAGACGGTGTTCATCATGTATGTAATATCAATATATTTAACGAATAATGTAGCTAGATGATCCATCTCTCTACAATGAGTATATCAGCTGGTGACTGATGCCTTCTGAAGCTGGGTGTTACTATTCCTTCCTTTAATATACATAGTGCACTTAACTTCGTCTACTGTTCTGTTTGGGTGATAAGTGGAAATAATTCTCTCCTACTATCCAAGAGTAAGTATAGTGAAGAAAGTTTTAAGACTGGTTGATCTTCCACTAAAAGAAATTAGTTTCCTAACTGGTGATAAATGTAGTTTGCTATGAACTTTTGATAATTTGTGGATGATGTTCCACAAATCTACTATAATGATGCCATTTTGAGGTCTTTGAAAATATTTACATGAAGTTAACAGTTCTCAGCTATTGACTACTTGACTACTTGTAGTACATACAAATGACCTTTCAGTTTCAA
Source organism: Schistocerca gregaria (assembly GCF_023897955.1). NCBI lineage: Eukaryota > Metazoa > Arthropoda > Insecta > Orthoptera > Acrididae > Schistocerca > Schistocerca gregaria. The sequence continues at coordinate 123,017,877 of NC_064923.1, forward strand.
ATGAATTTGTATATTGCATAAAACTGAACACAGTTTAAAGAATGACAGAAAAGGGGTATAGTATGATATTTGTGAAAAAGATAATGAGACCAATAGGTATGAAATTATGTGCTTATTATGTAGCTTTATTTGTGCGCTGAAATGTAAATGGTACTTACGCTGAGCAGTAATGAAATAATAATATTTATTGAATTATGATGTGTATCTAAGTGAAGAGATGTTTTAAAGAAGAAGTATTTCAGAAGCTAAGGAGGAGTAGAAGATGATGTTATTTCAGTAGCGATGGTGTATGTGGATGTTTTTATGGTTTATTATTTGAGGTAGCCAATGAGGGGTAAAGGAAGAGTTTTGTTTCACTAATTACATTGTATGTGGTTTAATAGTAACATTTACAATTCTACTACACAAAAACCAAAATACATTTAACTTGAACATTTTCTGTTCAGAATTGTGCTCTTTATGGACAACTTTGTGAGGAAATTACTGAACAGATAATAGAGCTACTTTGTAGCTGACACCCTATCTTTGAATCTTCAGGAACTTGCAGCTTGTTAATGAAAATATAGTTGACATGTTACTCTTTTATCGCCATGAATGACAACATTTTGGTAGTTATAATGATACCAGTGAGTTTGACTGCTAAGATGATGTCACATTTAAGGTTTTTGCTCAAGTTGTATAAGATGCTGACTGACGTATGACTGGCATTAATGGTACTTAATAACGTTTTCTGTTCTAAGGGTGTATTCACAATAATTAGCTATTTTGGTGATCACTATGCTTATTCCTGATGTTATACATTTGATATATAATATTTACCATTCTGGTAAGATAGGTAAGTGTATATGTCTTAAGAAACTGGATCCAAGTCTTTTCATTTATGTGAGGCACTTTAGAAATGGAGATACATATTCAAGACTGACATTTGACTGATGATTAACTGTTTACTTGTTTAAGTAATTGGTTGAAATGATAGCAGAGCTTCACTAATAAGCTATTTATATGATTCTCAAGTTATAAGATAAATATTTATACTCTATGTAAATCAGATGAGGATCTATGAATACAGCACATTTTTCAGGACAGTTGATTTTGGCAATAAAATGTGTATAATTAGCTATCTGATTCCTCTGTAAATTTGTTTCATGTATTCTGGAGACACATGGGAGATGGTCTTGGTTAACACATCCACAAGACTTTATGGAAAGATTGTGGTGGATGGCTCTACGCAATTTGCTGTGGCACTAAGCTGAGTGTCACATTAAGTCACAGCATATAAAAGATGTACCTATGGAAAGACTGCTAATTATGGAAATTGTACAGCAATGATTGTAGCTCGTCAAATTCTGCGTTGTCAGTGGAGGCTGTAACAAGGTACTTCATCCCCCCTGGATAACATACTTGTTTTGAGCTCTGCTGACCATCAGTGGAGGCTGAAGGCGAAGTACTATGCTCCCTGAGTCTACTGCAGGAGTATGTTCAAGCCTCCATGTTGGTGCAACTGAGAGAAGCGTGTGTGTGACAGAATAGTGATGTGTGTGAGATTCTGGTATGATATTTTTTCCTCCTATTGCATGACTTTGTCCTCACAGGTTTACTCAATAACTTTGCACAAACAGTTGCAACCATTTTTGTAGCATACTGTAAATGTGTGTATCTTCCTGTTTTATTGTACAGACAAGAATATTTACTTCTCTTCATAAGATTTTATTAAAAATTCGAAAAAAATTTCAACTGCTTGGTAAAGTTTTGTACCATGTTTCATGAAATGTGTATCTTTCTTACCTCATTTGAATTGACAGGATTTCTTACTTGTCCTTATGGTTTTTTGAAGATATATACAGCCAGTTTTAATGATTCTGTAATGCATGTATTTATGCCATTGTATTTGACTGAAATAGAGTATTGATTCACAACAGCTATCATTTTGTTCTACCATATCTTCACGACAAATATGCAAAATGACATTAGTGAAAACTTTTTTGCCTGTCTGTACTTTTATTTGTATTTCAACTTATGTACCATATTTGTATTACTCTGTGCCTGTTCGCCGATATTTTGTATACATTGTCACCAACCCCAGTTATTTGTAATCACACATTTTATAATATGCTTTGTGGTGGTTTATTTTGGAGAAATTTTTGAGTGACTCCTGCTATTCTATCAGCAGAAACCACTCTGCAAAATTCTTGTTTAATAGGAGAGCGGTGACGAAAGGAGGGCTGTCCTATTTCTCATGACGATTTTCAGAAGTTTTAACCTTAAATGTGAATGAAGTTGCGAATTTGATAAGTATACTCACACTCTGTAATATCACTATAACCATATTCTTTGTAAGATTGTGTTTGAGACCAGAAAGTGGTAGTTTGTATTGGACAGCCTGTCAATGTGCTTGGTTTGAAAACAATGGAAGCTGGCCTGCCGAGTAGTGGAGGCAGCATGATGTAAAAGGTATTTTGTAATAATATGTTTTGAGGGAAAACGTTGAGCAAATGAGATTATGTTAATGGAAAAATGACAAAAGCCAACATTGAAGAAACCAGTTCTTTTTTTTTGTATTTGTAATTGTGTGGTTCGTTATTGTTAAAACATTGCGTGTGGTTGAAGGTTGCAGCAGGTATTTTACAATGGTATTGACTCATAGCTGAAACAACTGTCAAGGAAGGCAATTGTACACAGGAGAGTTATTAAGAAATATTTTTGCTAACTTGTCTAGGTGTGTGAACTGTATGAAAAGGTGCATTGTTGTAGTGGCGTAGTTAAACATGCACATTTATCAGTCGTTAACATTAGTTATCCATATTCATTTTTTACTTTCATGACGCTGTACATTTGCATTGCAAATCGCAAGTAATGTACTGAGAAGCATTTTATTAAAATTGCTGAGATTCCGTCTTGCATTGCGCAACACAAGGATGGCAAATGAAATTTGATTTTTTAACGGTCACGCCACTATTCTAAATAGTAACAAGTCGCAGAGGGCTGATGAGCGTTCTGTGCACACAGATAGGGCAACAAATTTAATTAACATAAAAGTCCATGTCCACTGAAAGGTACAGTGATTGTCAGAGAGTATTTGTGAAAACAATATTATATCAGTTCCGAGGCTTTATATCAATAGAGGACAGTAAAATGCTATCGTGGGGATTTCAAGCACTTCGATCAAAAATTCAGATGCGCTAATTTTTATGTCCATTTACTGTATAATTACAGTAACAGTTGTGATCCAGAGACTGCTTGCAATACTAAGATAAGGACTAGCAATATTCAGTGCCAACAATTTAATCTGAGTCATTTTTTTTGCAGTCAGATTACATGTGCAAATGGACCAGCTAGTCTGTATTTCCAAATGCTTGTGTCAAAATTAAATTTTCACATAGTCCTGATTCGATATCAAATTAATTTTACACGTTCCTTAGATACCAACTTGACACAAACAGGAGTTTAAAAATAAGTAAGAAGCATTCATCCTCATGCCTCTAACCTTTCCCTAATTGTCCTTTTACAGCTTTATTAATTACTTTAATTTCATTTATTTTAGCCAGTGATTCATGATTTGATACTTCTGTTTGAATACTATGTTGACCACTCTTTCCTTTCTGTGATTTCATTGACTGAACACATTCTGTGCATTATTTGCAATGACTCATATTATTTGCAAATTTTGTTTTATTCATTGTACCAGTTACCATCACGATCACATTTCACTTCTCAAAAACTATGACAGATGCAGTCTTTACTAACAGGTGTGTTCCTATAAAAAGACTGATATGCAGATCAGGTGTTGCCATGTCAAAAACATCCAATACTGTTCCTTGATTTCTAATTTCTAATAACTGGAACGGCCTCCACGACCTTAAACCTTTGTCTTCACAATACTGGTACTCTTTCTCTGTTTATTACTTGATCATAAAGACGTTCGTCAATTGCACATAGTTCACTACTACTATTAATGGCCACTACTTTTTCAGTGTCACTAACCTCAGCAGTTACTTTTTTCTCTCACATCTATGGTTTTCTGTCATATCGTTATATTGTGTATGACCATGGAAGTGTAAATTTCCATACGTGTTTTCCTTGTCAAATTGTTTTGTTCTGCTACCTTGAAATGGTGGACTGTTTTGGTTCCCACCTATTCCTTTTCTGGCAAAACCAGAGTGCATCTTTCATTCTCGTTTGTAGGACAGTTCACATTGTTACTGTTTCCATTTCAGTTTTCATCTTACACTCTTCCAACCATTAGTTTTCGTTCTTTTGCTGACATAGCCACCATCTTATATAAGCCCATCAAAATATCCCTAGCTCTCTTTCAACGATTCCCTTTAGAAAGCACTTTTCTTTTAGTAACTACTTGGTACCTACTTGTAAATAGTAGTCTTCACTGACAACATTTCCACTATTAGTATTTGCTGTAACACCATTTTCGAATTTTGAATGTAACTTTTCTCTAAATTTTCAGCAAAAAGATTAGTGATTACATTATTACAATACTAATTTCGCAGAGATTACCGCCTATTTTCTGGAACATTTCGTTTGCTTGGTCAATAGCTGTGTTATTAACATCCTCTACTTTGACAGAAAATGTACATTGTACATTACTTATTTTATAATTTATATCAGAGACTGTGCCTTTACAGTTTTCAGTCTCCTCACTGTAATTAATTTTTAAGTCATTAATAGATTTCTCATTTTCAATGACCTTTTCACTGGGTACAGCCTGAATGGTTTCACTTGTACCTGCTCTGTTCACCATCACATTCTTTATTTTTTTTTTGGCTTAGATAAAGCTCGTGATGTTTTTCATTCGTCTTTTTAAAATTCTTGTTAGCATCCCTAGCAGGTACTTCTATTTCATTGCTAGTTTCCTTGATATCCTTTCTTATTTCATCAAATTTAATATTAGTGTCCGTTTTGCCTGTGTTCCTATCGATACACTTTTGTCATTTTGTCATTATCGTTCTTGATGTACTTAGTATGTCACGAATTTACTGCTTATTTCCCTGGCAGGTGCATTTAACTTTTTCACAATAAGTTTTCTGTGTACAGAGCGCAAAGAGAGACACAGCAATATCGGAGAAGCCACCACCAAACAAGCAAAACCGCTCGCCATTTGCCACCTCAGTTACAAGCAGTAGCCTCCAGACGCAGCTTGCTAATTGGGACTATCTCGGACTATCTCCCGTTTCTGCCCCACGCTCGTTAGCGTATCGTATTTGTCCGCCGATAGTTTTGCCAGCTGCCAGAGAGAGCTGTGTCAACCATGGACTAATTTTTTCTGTCGAGTACTGGGCATATGGGGATCTTTCCACTAACAGGCACAAAAGACGCCACGCCACCGACATCCACTCAATTCTCACAGTTCCCACAGCTGCAGGAGTTCCTGTATGTAGCACAGTTCTGGCAGTTCCGTTCAGAAGATTACAGTTCCAAGTTGGCATCCGCTGTTTACGAAGCAATAGGAACGGTTAACTATGAGTGTCTGCATAATACTTTCAGTCATAGTGACTGAATCATAGTTTGCCAAGAGACAATCAACTTTATTTAGATTTCATTCCTTAGGTATAATTAACTGAATGGTACACAATAAACTGTTACCAAAGTTAAATACAATTATGGATCAATACTATCACAGAACAAATAAAACTGTTTATTTCTTATTGTGTTGCCACATTTCTGTTCTAGTGCCACCCTGTCAACCAAGTGTATAATTAGTTTATAATTAGTTATTACTAGCGTGCATAGTGCCAACTTAGGTAGAATCATAGTGGAAATATTCTTCGTACTGTTGTGTATGTTTGGACTAAATTGATAGTAATATTCAGTTACAACATTCTAACAAGTGTGAAACATTTTCCTCATACTAGGATCCTTTTTTCCCTTATTAATAGTTATGTTGTCTGTGTTTATGCAGTGTCTCTATCTTCACATTACAATGTGCTTCAGACATACATGCATGCCTGTTTGTACAGTGTCTGTATCTGCACAATTCATTGTCTTTCAGACATGCATACGTGCATGTATGAAGGAGATTGAACTGTGAAGGTACAGACATTGTATGAACAGAGACATCGTAACCATCACTGATCTACCAGTGTATCAATGGGCTTAAATGACGATAAACTATTAGTCTCTCCCTGTGCAGGAATCACAAAATGCGTGAGTGTAAGGGTTGTGTACCCTGTGCTATATGTAAGTATGAATGGATCCTGTAGACATGCTCAGATAGCTGAAGTGGTTAAGATGACTACTCATGCATGACAAGTGGGAAATCCGAATTCGAGTCTCTATGCAGCACAAATTTTCGTGTGTCACAAACAGCTGACGATCAGATTCGCAAAATTCGAATCCATTTCGTAAGATCTATTGTCATTCCATGTAGTTTTATTCCCTTTACTTACTTCCTGAGTACTCACATCAGTAAACATTTTTTAAAACTTATTGTTCAATGGGGCAATTCCTGCTTTTCAATGTTCTCTGAATTACTTATTTTGCTTGCCATTATCGCTTTATGTCTACCATATATGATTATTAATATGACTATTTAAGCCTCATCATAAACAATGGGAACCTCAACGTATTTTCTGTAAGCTGTTGTGCTCTGCAGACGGTGTAGCTGGTTGAAAAAATTGCTGATACTGTGCCCTTGCAGTGAACTCTGGAGCGAAGCCATGTGGAACAAGCGCACTCCTCGTTGCTCAGGCTGTGACTAGAAATGCTTTCCATGCACTTCCTGTACACAGTGATTCTTACTCTGGATATGTGGCTGCCCTCACCACACCTGCTGCCACTGACTTACATCTCCTTCGTCGTGTTGCTCTCATGACGACTGTTCATGATATTCTACTTGAGAACTGTCTGTAATGATTTGGAGGTGAACTTAATTTTTCTGGGAAGCAAACTTATTACAGTCAGCAAAACGCGCTTTTCATACTCCACGACTGGCAGTATTATAAGGCCACATATCCACATACCTTAATCAGTGTTAATCCTGAGTTCATTTCCTGCTCCAGTTTCAGGTTTCCAAAAAATTACTATTCGCACTCTTTATCCTCAGCAAACGTATTAACAATAAATCGCAGTGAAGGGATACCATTTTGCAAGATCCCCTTGTGAAATAAACTTTATAAATGTTTTTAGTCCAGTTATGCGTCCGTACAAGATGACATAGGAAACGTACAGAAAAACTGGTCGATCCTGTTCACACGAAACAGCAAATTTATGGGTAAATATTCCTTGGATTACCTTATGAATCGGCGCATTGACCTTCTTCCCCTTTGTTTGTGCAGTGCTCTCATTCATATATAATCAATCAGATCTTATAGTGTACTGGAATCGCTTGGAGCCGCAAAGAGTCTAACTATGTGGCTATAACTGGATTTGCAGGTAGCTAATCTACCACAAATAATGCACTGGGATATCGTTACAGTGCTTTTATTGACGAACACAGTAAAATAATTTGCCGCAAATTTCCCACTGTTAACTTCCAGAATTTCTTAAACCTTGATTCACCGTCGTTCCCCAAATCCCTCAACAGCAAGCTAATCTTACATAAAAAACAGTAATCCACCACCTAAAATGTGATCCCGACCTTACAATCCTATCTGCTGGCAAAAGCTCCACCACAGTGGTTTTAAGCAACAAGGATTACTTGGCAGAAGTACTCGGCCAGCCGTCAGATTTGTCCACCTACAAACCCTACCACACTCACTATAATCCAAAAATCCAGCAGGATCTCCAGTCTCTACCCAAATCCTTAGGCTCATCCCAGCACCTCTCCCCACAGTCTATCACTCTCCTACCTTTATATGCTTCCTACAGTCAAACTCAACCACTCTTGACGCCACATTATGCCTAGTTACTGTGCTCCCACTGAGAGAATCTCTGCTCTCATAGACCAACATCTTCAGCCTATTAACTGCAACCTATCCTCCTATATAAAAGACATCAACCACATCCTCCAATAACTCTCCACAGCTACAGTTCCCTTACCTCTATTGATACCACTTACCTTTACACTAACATCCCTAGTGCCTATGGCCTTACTGCAATTGAACGCTACCTTTCCCAATGCCCAACCAATTCTAAACCAACAGCCTACTTCCTAGTCTCCATGACCAACTATATCCTCACTTACAGTTACTTCTCCTTTGAAGGTATCACTTAAAAACAAATCCAGGCTATTGAAATGGGCACCCAGACAGTACATCCCAAGCCAATATATTTGTGGTCCAAGTGGAGGAATCCTTTCTAACCACCCAGAATCCCAAACCCCTCACTTGTTTCAGATTCATGGATGACATCTTTGTGATCTGGATCGAAGTGAGGACACACTATCCACATTCTTCCAGAACCTCAATACTTTCTTCCCCATTTGTTTCAACTGGTCCTCCTCAACCGGGCAAGACACCTTCCTCGATGTTCCAATTCAAAGACGGCTACATCAGTATTTCCATCCGTATAAAACGTATCAGCTACAAGCAGTACCTGAACTTTGACAGTTGCTACCCATTCCATACGAAGAAGTCCCTTCCAAACAGCCTAGCCACACATGGACACCAAATCTGTAGTGATGAGCAACCCCTCTTGAAATATACCAAGGGTCTGATTGAGGTCTTCACAGACTGACATTATCCTTCTACTCTTGTATGGGAACATGTATAGCGTGCCTCTCTTCAGTCACCCACCACCTCCCAAAGTCCCACCTTCTGGCCACAGGGGAGCATCCTCCTGATAAATCTGTGCCACTCAGGACTGGAACAACTGAATCACATTCTCTGCCAAGGTTTTCACAACCAACCATTGTGCCCTGAGGAATGTCCTACCCACTATCCTTCCCACTCCTCCCTCATTGGTGTTCTGCCACCCATTGAACCTTCGCAGTATCCTTGTCCACCCCTACTCAACCCTTATCACAACGCCTTGCCTTATGGATCATATACCATTAACAGAGCTAGATGCAAGACTTGTCCCATCATTCTCCCACCACCATCTATTCCAGTCCAGTCACAAGCACTACCTATCCCATCAAAGACAGTGCTACCTGTGAAACCAGTCATGTGATCTACAAGCTGAGCTCCTACCACTGTGCTTTGTTGTGCGTGAGCATGACAGCATACAAGCTGTCTGTCTGCATGAATGGTCACTCACAAACTCTGTCCAAGAAACAGCTGCCTAACACAATGTTCTTCACTTGAAGGGGCTCTTACAGCCTGTGACTCGTCGACCCTTCTTATCAACACCAGCTTTTCTCAACTGCACAGATGGGAACTCTCACAGCATCATACCCTATGTTCCCATAAACCTCCTGGCCTCAGCCTTCATTAGTCACTATCTTTCACCCACCTATTCCCTTCACTGTTCTAACTCCAGCGCTACACAGACTTATATTCCATCAATGCAACCACTGTCTTTTTACTTCTCTCCTTTTCCACCCCCTACTCCCAACCTCTGTCTAAACTCCCGAGTGCAGTTTGCTGGTCTACCTTCTCCCCACCTCATCCCCGGGGCGTCCCACAAGCACTTCATCGTCCTTCACCCCTACACTGCTCTCCCTTCCCGTTCCTCCCCCAGCCTCCTCCCTACCCCCCATCATCCACACTGCTTATCATATCATGTGTTGTTGCTCGCAATCTGGCCTGGACAGCCAGAGACAGTGGTCATGCGAATGTGAGTTCTGTTTGCGTGAATGTTTGTGTGTATATTGTCTAATTCAGTAGAAGGCCCTTTGGCATACAGCTTACTTGTTCAGCAGTCTTTTTAGTGTCTCTGTCTGCTACTCAACATCTCCATTATATGGCGAGTTCTAACATTCATGGTGGTGTCTGTTTGTTCTATATCGTGTCTCCCTACCACTTTCGCGCAACGACGCTTTGAGCGTGAGGGAATTGACTAGTTTGAACCTGGGACCTGTTGCTGGTAAGGAGACGCCAGACCACACATGACATGTAGAATTCAGAAGAGTTCAGTGAGACTATCGATGATATAACCAAATACTTAATGATCTCAGCGTCATCTCCACTGCACTCCCTGTAAAAGAATCTTAATACTCACTAAATTTAGTGGAAGGGGTTCAAGGCTTTCTTATTATTAGTTAGATTGTAAAATAACGTCGAAAAATCAGTTAAATTTACCATTGGAAATTTTATTCTACTCTCAAAACATTGTTTATAAATTGCACTATTGATAAAAGGAAGTGTTTTAATACAGGATGGTAAAAACCAACTGCGTTTAACAAAAATGTGAACGAATATTCCCTGTATGGGTTTCCAATTTCTACAATGGATCGAAGGATGACCTATGCCATATCACATCTAGAATCTAGGTTTAAATTAAGTTTCACAAAAGAGAAAACTGTCAAAATGGTCTACAGTGACCCTCAATTATCTTTAATCACTTATCTAACTTGTCGTAAATTACAGTGGCTGATGTGGCTTCTCAATAATTATATAACAGAGAAATCATCGCGTTTCAGATTTTTACTTCAAGTGGCAAATGTGAACACCATGAGCTTTAATTTACGATCGACACTAGTATTACGCAAAAATGGGGTGTAACAGATGAGACTTCTGCAGTTCTGAGTGAAGCTTTATGCGCTGTTATGCGGCATCACATGCATTCATTACCTTGTCGTTGGTTAGGCAGCTTCAAGGGGGCAGCGGCCGGCGCAACAGCCATCCAGCTCGTCGTCTCGGAACTAACTAACTTCTCCTTGCTACCATTTACCGAAGTTGGTTTAAAAAAACTATCTGGCTGTGTTTTCATCTGACCAATTAGGGTCTCAGTGTTAACCTTAAGCTCCGCCTACAAAAATTCTGTCTCTCCAATGAGAAACGTTATACTTTTCGTGATGGGGCAATGTTTTTAAAGTTTGCAACGTAACACAGACGCGAAAAAGTCTCACGCTAAGACTTGCAGCTGGTGTGGTCCTTTTAGCGTTATCGTAAGATCTATACTGTTCTTCTGGAGGGCTCTATCTTTTAACATGGGCTGGGCGGTGGTCCTAACGTAACGGAGACGCGAAAAAGTCTCACGCTAAAACTTGCGGGTGGTGTGGCCCTTTTTGTGTTATCGTAAGATCTATACTGTTTTTCTGGAGGACCCTAGCTTTTAACATGGGCTGGGGGTGGTCCTTGACGTAACAAAGACGCGAAAAAGTCTCACGCTAAAACCTGCAGCTGGCGTTGTCCTAGTGGTTAACTATCGATGTGGGTGTCCAGTCCGTCCCTTAACGTAGGACCTTCTAGCTTCACACAGCTCTGCTCTCGGCTTCTGTTCTCGTTTCTCCCCTCGGAACTGCGTCTGTCTCACGGTGGGAAGGTATGACATGCATTTAGGCATTCTTGTGTTAGTCTGTGGTATTCCATTTGCTCACTCGTTACTCGTATTACTTTGGTTACTTTAATGTCACGATTTATTCGGAGCTTTGTCACATACTACTGGATTTGCTTATCATGTCAGGGTTTTCATGGAAGGTGTTGGATTTGCCTGACACCTTACAGAGTAGCAATTTATTCTTTTCATAATAAATTGTCATTATACAGCCTGGATTTTCCATTGTTTGATTTGTCTGAAAATATTTGATACATAAAATATAAGAGTTTTGCACTTAAGTGACAAGAGGTCCTGGGCCTTTAAGATAGCAAAGTAAGATATGGTCTCACGTATTACTCGCTCCATCATCGCACTAGCGTACTTTCATCGTTACCAGCAACTGTGGAAACTGCCTGCGTAGTCGTCATTGCATCGATCTATGTGCTTGTTCAAGAAAGCGACTTACTCATGTTAACTGCAGCATTCAAATTCAATGTTAAAAATAGTAAAATATGTAGGGTCTGAAATAAGGGGAACCTTACAACGTTTACGAGTTAACACAACTATTTGTGATTTTCAAGGTAATTGTGAAAGGTTTACATTTTAGGAGAAATTGCTATGAAAGATGTATGCAGCGTGAGAAATATCAGCTTGTTTGTTATATTTGAGTTTTCTTGGAATGTTTACGACTTTGAGAATCTTTGCACGCCGAGCACATGACTACCACGGGTTGTAGGATTACTGAGTAGAGCTTGGGCGAGAAAAGGAGACAGACACAGTTGTCGGCCAGAGAGGGAGAGAGAATGTTGTGTCGTGGCAGACTGAGGAGCTGGGATACCGTGAATGAGGATAGAGGGTGATTTGATTCGGTTGTATAGAGAGACGGCTTATTTGTATGAAAGGTAATCTGCATTAACTTTATTTTCCTGCAAACTCTAGTTTTAGTGTAAACATTTCATTGTGTTTAACAATACCTGAGTGTTGATATACAAGGAGAATTATAGGTCGTGCGATCAGTATTCGTATTAGTTTCTCCCTCCAAGATTAATCCAAAGATATTTGACTAGAAAAATACATTTTACGTGATTTAAAAAAACGTGGTAATACATTTTACGTGATTTTAAAAAAATAGTTGTTAAAAGTATTCAATGTGAAAGAGTTCTTGCTAATTCGAGTTTTTTCTGTGTTGTTGAAAGGTTTCAGTCTACTCATTAAATATCCTATAACTTATTTACGAGACATTTCACTGAAGCATATCCCCACTGTTTAGAAAGACGTTTTTGTAATAGGTTGCATTGTCACTCGTTACACCATTGCGTGAACAGTAATCACCATTTTTGAAAAAAACCAACAAAAAAATTTAATTGCTAATACAGGCTGGGAAAGGAGTTAAAACGGCAAACTGGCACATGGGGATATATTTCAGCTCATCATTTTTACAGTGCAGACAGAACAGGATCAAGTTATCCTTTGCAAGGTAATAATCTATCCTGGGCTTAGATGAACTTTTTGAGGGAGAATTAATATCAATTATCATTCCCAAAATTCAAGATGCCTTTTTATAACAGGCAGATTTTCGCTAGGCAACAGTTAGCCATTACGCGTGATTGTTTCACAAGAAAGCCATTTTCAGAATTATTGACATTCACTCTTTATTTTCCATTTCCTTTACAGACATATTTTCAGTTTCACATACAGACAGTCAGATGTGTTTCAGTTTAATTAAAACACATACCTAAAAAGTAAGTTCGTGTTCAAAAATGGGATATCAAAGACAATCGTAGGTCACACTGTAATCGGAATTTAAAAGCACTTGTTTTAGCATAACTAGCGAGAGATTTTGGGACACACTTTCCAGTCACTAACTAAAAGTAGAAGAATATTAGTTTCAAATCGTAGCCTATTTAATCAAACCAGCCAGTATTATGACAGCATGACGTCAGTTATAGAGATGCGGCCCTCTAGTGGAAACTTGGATCTTCTGGCTGTCGAAACGTTTTAAACATTCTTGATGAGAGGTAGTTTCGATATGTGCAGTGTGCGCGTTATAGAGTATTGCGCTGTTGTCTGGTCCTTGAGAAAAGTCTTGCGGTATTCTGATTGAGCTCCCATTTTCAGTGCTCAATCGAATGTCCGTCCATCGTGTGTGAACTGGCCAATAGATACCTGTGACGAAAGTATCAGACATACTAAGAGTGCAAAGCACAAACAAGATGGCAAGAAAAACTATAATAACAAACTTTGAGTGATTTCACAGGGTTTCTTAAATAAAGTGAGGAAAGTAACCCAAGTCCAGAAACGTTATCCAGAGACGGTACGGAGTGTTGGATTTGAAGGAGCAGTCGTGCCGCTAGGCCATCCCTGTAACAGCAGACAACTTGGGATAGGCGTGAACGCATTGATCGCTATCCTGCTGAATGCTGCGAGGCATACAGTAAGAACTTCGGCTTTATCTAGACTCAAGCATTGGCATCTGTAAATTCCACGTTCTGAAGAGTCGTTGGACAACGTCTCTCTAGATGGGTTCCTGTCTTCAGTTTATTTCTCTAGGCAACCTCTACAATCCAGTTTGTCAGTCTCGTTTTGTTACACCCTCTATACAGTGCAAATATTTGGACTTTATCATAAGCAGCCAAGATACTGAAGTAGACTGCGGCGATGAAACGGCGCCATACTGAAGTGGGAAAGGTGTTAGTCGATAACACTACATAATTATTACAGGTGCCCCCTTATACTGAAGCGCTTTCAGCTGCTTGGAAATGAGTAATTGCCTTCCAGGTACGATTCCACTCGTGTACCAACAATGCTTTAGAGCGAGTGGCCGATGTAGGAACTGTAGTACAGGCATGGCCAGGTTCTTTTCTTCTTTCAGCATGGGTACGGTGATGGTATGAATCTTGTCATTGGGAGCAATCCTGTAGCGCACATTTCATTTAAGGTAAGTGACAGATATTGTAATTGGCGATTTATCTGGTAATAAATATGCAATCAGTCGCTTTTTTACGATTTATTCAACCATGCAGCCACTGCAGGCTCTTCATTAGATGGAGGTGCTACAAGAACATTATGTTGTAGACCAAATGTAGCATCTAGCTATAGTCTGTCGGTAAACTGAAGAGCGAGCGAGCGAGACCCCACACTGTCAACCCAGCTACGTCACAAGGCGCTTCTACAGACTGTTTCACAACATAGTATCGGCCCTGCCGCGGCGCTCGGTTCAAATCTGTGGCGAATCCGTGTACAGATACGTCTCGGCTGTGTTTATTTTTAGACAAATGGATTAAGGCCATAAGAAATACAAAAAAAAAAACGATAGCTTCTTCCGAAACACAACATTATAGGGTAAATAATATTAACATAAGAACGGAAGTCAGGGTTCTACTACAAACATAGAACCAAATGCCTGTTCATGTGAATGTATGTTCCTCTTGTGTTATTCGTAAAACGAACCCAATATGATGCGATCAGTCTGTAGAATTTAAGGCTTGTTCTTACTTTGTGTTTCTACTAAGAGGTGGAAGTTTTCTGTGAAGGACTGCGTTAGAATTTAACAATTTTTATAATTTGATGTGTTGTATTAGTTCGATTTGCAATACTTTTTGGCACTGTCTTCCTAAACATGCCTCAAAAGCATGTGTTCAATGTTATGCATATTGGGTATTTACTCTGTTGTCATCTGTCAGAAAGGTTACGTGTGTTTTGGTAGCATCAACGATTATTTGTTTTGTATAAAAATAAATTAGAGAATCTGTATTAAATTTTGTTATCAGGCTGCAATAAAGTGTATCAAATTTTTAGAAATGGTAAATATTGCTTATGGTGAGATTGTTGTGAGTAAACCAAGGGCAGACAAGTGGTATAAACATTTCAAAGCAGACCTTAAAGGACAGCGGTTTTACAAGCATGGATGAGATACCTGTAAACTATTCCGAAGAAACTGTTCCTAAAGTGTATCGGCAATTGGAAAAATCTCTGGCATAAGTGAATAGTATGTAGTGGGGAATATTTTGAAGAGGATGACATTACTGTAGATTAACAAATAAAGTTCTTATTAGAAAATAAAAATTAATATGTGACCACATCTCGTATATCAAGCTTTCTGCTTAGAAGTCCAGAATCGGTGTACATGTTTCGTAGGAAATTTCAGCAGTGTTTAGAATCGTTATTGCGCACATGTTTTAAGCAATATGTCTTAGAATCGGGTGAATAGTGATCGAGATGAATTTAGTGTTCCATAAGCATCAAAGGGTTTACGTGATTTGGAAACTATCTATAACGATGGGTTTCCTCCCAAAATTATTAGTTTTCCTTCGTGGCGATTCCAGTAAACCACGCGGCTTATTTTTCCATTCCTTGCTTATGCGTCCTATTAGGTGAGGCTGACGTTTGCATAAATTGCAGCCCTTTGATTGTGACTGGTAATATTAACCAACAGTTCTTTTTGGGTCGCCTCTTTAATACACGCTGGAATAACATTAGAGACGATCGAACGCTCGTTACTCCGCAAATACCTCCTCTTCTTCGTATTCTGCAAATTTTCTTGCAATGCTAGACTTCTATCCTTCACTTTTGGATAGCGAAGTATATCAGTAAGTACACAAAGTTAATTCACTGACACTTGCAGCTACGATCCCACGAACAGAAACGGTGTATATCACTGCACGCCGATCTACACAGCTAGACAGACAACATGCAAGAGATTTTGAGTGCCCCTGTAGGCCGGTGGCAGCGTTCCTCCAGAAAAGGCCACTTCCCCCACCAAAAGCGCTGCTCGCTCTTTGTTTACAGACAGACTATACGCTTGGTCCACAACATAATGTTCTTCTAACACCCCTATTAGATGATGAGCCTGTGGCGTCTCGAAAACATATTCGCGGTTGAATAGATCCTAAAAAAGCGACTGGTCGCATATTTACTATCAGATAAATCGCTAGTTGAAATCACAGTCGCAGTTTGTCATCCACAATGGACATACTGAAGATATTGTAATATTTCTGATGGGAAACTTGCTGGGACTGGGCAGCAAAAGTTTCCATTCTTGGGAGCAGTTTTAGGATTTCCGTTCATTGCTATCTAAAGTTGATGGAATCACGGTGCGACAAGATTTCTCGATCCGTTGTTTGGAGTCATACTCGGTTAGACTGTAGGGTGTATCCTTACACTGCTGTATACGAGGGAGTCCGGAATGCACAAGCAAACAAAAACACTTGAAACAACGCACCGAGAATGTCACTGTGTGACACCAGAAAATTTACATCTCGTCCACAGGTCATTTAGAAGACATATTTAGTTGTACGTTCAGGTAAATGGGCACCAATTTGAATACCTCACTTAAATTAACATTCCTGTACCATTACGTCCAAGTGCACGCAGCCAATTACGTACAGCATGTTGCGCACACTCCCAGAACTTTGAACGTGTCTAGATCTGTAACTGAAATTGATAGAAATTTGATCTAAATTGGTTTGTACACATTTGGTATAAATACTTGACAGAAATAATGTTCTGTACAAAAAGTTATTATTCGTTGAAGTAAGTCTCTGAAAATAAGTAAGGAAAACTATGTTCATAATTCTGCAGAAAGAGTAACCTTTCTAAATAAGTAATCCTTTCACTTATTATTTTGTAACTTACAGAGAAATTTTTTTTTATTTCAAACACTCGGTAAAAATCGCAAGCAACATTAGGGAGAGTGACGAACTTATTCTTTGTTCAGGTACGAGAGAGGTTGCGAGTTTGAGAGAATCTACGTGAATGAGTCGCCTAGTTCTGTTGACAAGTGACTGTTAGGCCCACTTTATAATAGCAGGGACTGTTATTCCAATACCACTATCTAACAGGTACATTATAGATGCAGTTAAGTTTGAATGACGCTTCTTCAATCTTCAAAGTCGATGGATAAATAGCAAACACTGTTTGGATGGGATTTCTTTATTGCGTCTCACTTATTGTATCTTCCATTAGAGATTTCAAGTACCGTTTATCAAGTTACAGATACGGCCGCCGGCCGGGGTGGACGAGCGGTTCTAGTCACTACAGTCTGGAACCGCACGACCGCTACGGTTGCAGGTTCGAATTCTGCCTCGGGCATTGATGTGTGTGCTGCCCTTAGGTTAGTTAGGTTTAAGTAGTTCGAAGTTCTAGGGGACTGACGAACTCAGGTGAGTCACATAGTGCTCAGAGCCCTTTGAAATATTTTTTAATAAGACCCGTGGCATTTAGAACCAGTTAAACGTGGGAAATCAGATGTGTTAATGTTTAACTAAGACTGCATATGTCGTCAATCAAACCATAGGTGTATTCAGAGCCTGAGTACTGTCTCAAACGCCGGCCGCGGTGGTCTCGCGGTTCTAGGCGCGCAGTCCGGAACCGTGCGACTCCTACGGTCGCTGGTTCGAATCCTGCCTCGGGCATGGATGTGTGTGATGTCCTTAGGTTAGTTAGGTTTAAGTTGTTCTAGGTTCTAGGGGACTGATGACCACAGCAGTTAAGTCCCATAGTGCTCAGAGCCATTTGAACTGTCTCAAACGTGCTCTGCATTTTGCCGAAGAGCTACTCGAAGTTGTGCCATCTCCTGGGTTGTGGACAATATCTTGTGTGAATAAGACTCTATCCACTTGTTAAGCCAGAAAATGTATCAAGCTATGTGACAGTGTTGTACCTTGATGTCCTCCTCGTTCCAGTGGATCCGTAGTGAGATCCTCCAGGATGAAGAACGTGTCAGGAAAACAAGAATACACAAACAGTATTTTCGTATAAAAACAAATATGCCAACGTACCATACATAGAACCCAAGTGAAATGACCTTCATGGATGAGGTATAAGTTGAAAAATCTTAAACGCTTAAGATAGTGCGCCTAGCAAAAGATGATGTTTGCTGGTTGGTGTTTCAATCTGGTGACCTACTATATGTTGTCTACACAACAGAAAGGCAGGGGGGCTACAGAAAGGTGTGGCAACTACCATCATAGGAAAGCAGGAGCAGAAATGATTAACGAAAAGTTAACACAACAAACAGATTTACTGAGCCGTGGCTGGCTCATGCTATGCGCTGAATTAAACCTTCGTTGCTATTCTGTGTTTAGTCTCCCGCAGTTATCGCGATTATGCTGTTATCCTCTCCTTCCGTGGGTGGCATCAGCGGTGTGTATCGATATTAGGACCTTGGACTATCTTTGACCTGGCGCTTATAGTTTTCCGCTGGGCAATGTGTGACCAGTTGGGCGGTTGGCGTGGAGCAGTGAGGAATTCTTCCTGGGACGTAGTTTGGCCGGGGTCGCTGGTGGTCTAGACGCGGTGTCGGAGTGTGTAGGGCTGTTCCCATTGCTACCGACCCTGGACACGAAGGTTGAGTTTTGATTTAATCTACCAGCAAGTCAAGACTCTTCACATTGTGTCGTTTGGAGTTCGTTGTCGGCTGTTGGGATATTTCCGCGAGTAACAACGTGGTTTTCAAGTTGGAGAATTCTAGCCACCCTCCGGTGGAGATTCACTGTATTTGGTTATTTGAACTGAAGTACAGCAGCGGAATCTTCCGCCTTGTGGCTGTTAACGTTCCGGTTACGTGCCCTGTCCGTTGACGTAAATTTCAGGCATTGTAGTTTTCTCATCGTCTTGTCGCTGACCAGCACGGTGTGTAGTTTGACAGCTCCTTGTATGATTGGTTGTGGGCGCCAATATCTTCTACGTTGTTGCGTTGAACTCCCTGATGTGCCCTGGTCGGGGGAAGTGGAGGTTATCTTGTCGGTGAGTCCGTTGACCGTCGGTCGGTTGGGTTGTCGTCGGATTGTGACTGGTTTACCCGATTGCCTGTGTCATCTAAGCGATCGTTAGTGTTTCAATTCCAGGCCGAGCAAATGATTCAAATGGCTCTGAGCACTGTGGGACTTAACTACTGAGGTCATAAGGACATCATACACATCCATGCCCGAGGCAGGATTCGAACCTGCGACCGTAGCGGTCGCGCGGTTCCAGACTGTAGTGCCTAGAACCGCTCGGCCACTCCCGCCGGCTCCAGGCCGAGCCTCGAACATCTGAGCGCCCTTGGATGTACTGCCTGTTTTTAAAATTTGTACTTGTTGTTTGTACTTGTATGGATTCTAGACGATTTAAAAAAAAATTAAGGTTGTTTTGCCCTTAAGGCGTAAGATTCTTTCGGCCTTCAGCCTAATTTGAAGAAATGTTTCACGTAAGACCTTTGGTATTTTAAAGGTTTTAATGCTGTTGAATTTTAAGTCTTGGGCCTTTAGCCGATTTTGAGTTTGAGTTGTTTTGCTCTTAAGGCCTTCAGCCTACATTAAAGAACTGTTTTACGTAAGACCTTTAGTATGTAAAAGAAATCAATGTCATGGAGTTTTAAGTCTTAGGCCTTCAGCCGATTTGAATTTAACCTGTTTGCTCTTGAAGTGTCTGATTCTTTGGGCCTTCAGCCTAACTAAAGAACTGTTTTACGATAAGGCTTTGCCTTTTAAATTTCTGTTTTGGTTGAGTTTTGCCTAATTAAGAACTTTTTTACGTTAGGCCTTTGTTTTTGTTTTAAAGAAAGTTGATGTTGTTTAGCCTTAAGTATTGGGCTTTCAGCCGATTTTGAATCCAAATTGTTCGCTCTGAAAAACTCATGTTCTTTGAGCCTTCAGCCTAAATAAAGAACTGTTGTAAGATAAGGCTTGCCTTTTAAATTTCTGATTATGCTTGCGTTTTAAGTTATTGGCCGTCAGCTGTTTTTAAATTAAAGTGGCTTTCAGCTGGTAATTAATTCCCAAAGATTAAAGTTGTATGTTTAAAAAAAATTCGGCTCTTGCAATGTTTGATCAAATAATAAAGTTTTATGTTCAAGTATAACTGACATCTCCCTGTTTTGGCCCCTTTCCACAGTTTAAACTACGTGTCCTGTCCTGCAGCCAAAGCTGGCGTCTCATTTACTTCACTTGTTTTTCTCCAAGTGTATGAAGACTTATTACAACTAATTCAGCACGAATCAGAGTGCAACTCATACAGTCGCAACTAGAATGAACTTCGCTGTACTACGCTCGAACGATGGTGTCACAGCGATGAGTCTCCAAGTGCAAAAGGGCCGTACAGCTGCTACCGGCCATCCTATATTACGGCGGCAGAACGCGCTTCTGGTATGGAGCTGCTGCAGTCGTGGCTCAGCCAGCACACACCATTGCGTCCACCAGATTCCGCACGACTGCTGTCGCCATTGGATGGAAACTTGAAGTTCCACTGCCAACTCTCACGCCCATGGTGAGGTATCGATACGTGGTATCCCATTTTGTTGTTGTTATGGTCTTCAGTCCTGAGACTGGTTTGATGCAGCTCTCCATGCTATTCTATCCTGCGCAAGCTGCTTCATCTCCCTGTACTTACTACAGCCTACATCCTTCTGAATCTACTTGGTGTATTCATCTCTTGGTCTCCCTCTACGATTTTTACCCTCCACGCTGCCCTCCAATACTAAATTGGTGATCCCTCGATGTCTCAGAATATGTCCTACCAACCGATCCCTTCTTCTAGTCAAGTTGTGCCACAAACTCCTCTTCTCCCCAATCCTATTCAATACCTCCACATTAGTTATGTGATCTATCCATCTAATCTTCAGCATTTTTCTGTAGCACCACATTTCGAAAGCTTCTATTCTCTTCTTGTCTAAACTATTTATCGTCAACGTTTCACTTCCATACATGGCTACACTCCATACAAATACTTTCAGAAACGACTTCCTGACATTTAAATCTATACTTGATGTTAAGAAATTTTTCTTCTGCAGAAACGCTTTCCTTGCCATTGCCAGTCTACATTTTATATCCTCTCTACTTCGACCATCATTAGTTATTTTGCTCCCCAAATAGCAAAACTCCTTTACTACTGTAAGTGTCTCATTTTCTAATCTAATTCCCTCAGCATCACCCGGCTTAATTCGACTACATTCCATTATCCTCGTTTTGCTTTTGTTGATGTTCATCTTATACCCTCCTTTCAAGACACTGTCCATTTCTTTCAACTGCTCTTCCAAGTCCTTTGCTGTCTTTGACAGAATTACAATGTCATCGGCGAACCTCAAAGTTTTTATTTCTTCTCCATGGATTTTAATACCTACTCCGAACTTTTCTTTTGTTTCCTTTACTGCTTGCTCAATATACAGATTGAATAACATCGGGGATAGGCTGCAACTCTGTCTCACTTCCTTCCCAACCACTGCTTCCATTTCATACCCCGTTTTACACTCACATAAAGTAATGTGGACTAAAGACTGACATAACCAGTTTACAACATTTTCTACAGTTTTTGTTGTTGTGAGACATGAGGTTGGTTTGTGTGCTTAAGTTGCGAATATTTTCAGTTATACACATTTAACTGCTGTATGATAAATTGAAGCTATTGTCAATTCTTCAGTTTCAGTATTTCATGCTGAGTAAAATTGTGTTCATTTTTAAAAATAATTACGTAAAGTCATTGGTGATGCACCATCTTATACCTTGATTTGAAATAAGGTTGGAACGTCTCTGTGAAGTCGTTTCATAAGACGCTTGTCGAATTCGGCACAACTTATTTACTTTACTACCTGATTTTAGCTCAATTCATGAACTCTTCCAGAAAGACTGAGCACTCTAATAAGGCCTATTGAATATGAAAATGGCTCTGAGCACTATGTGACTCAACTGCTGTGGTCATTAGTCCCCTAGAACTTAGAACTACTTAAACCTAACTAACCTAAGGACATCACACACATCCATGCACGAGGCAGGATTCGAACCTGCGACCGTAGCAGTCCCACGGTTCCGGACTGCGTGCCTAGAACCGCGAGACCACCGCGGCCGGCTTTGAATATGATATGTGTGTTTTAATGTGAGGTTTCAGTTTTGTTTTGTGGGAAACACTGAGTTGGTCATCGCCTGCTGGGAGCCGACGATGTTGCTTCTCGTTCGAAGGAGAGCACAGGATGACCAACTTAGGTTTCCAATACCTGAACGGAGAGGGTTACTCATCTTGGTCGAAGGCTGTGTAAGACTGCTTTTGTGTGTGAGGTTGGTGACGGAGGGCTATCCCTCTGGTAGCTTCCGCTGCACGGGGAGCTTGGTATTCTGGAAAGAGGAAGCGGCACTCTTCGGTGAACGCTTGGTGAGTACTGATCGTAGCTCTTAAGGGGGGGGGGGGGGGGGGGGGTTCAGGTGATAGGAATCAGGTTCAGTTAGGAATTCGTTATGTTTAAATGGTGAAATACTTAAGAACGCTTATCTGAAGCGTGTGAAGCGAGTTATTTTTTTAATGATTTTTAGTTTTATATTTTGTGGAAATTGTTTTTGTCTTTGTGTGTCGATTTTGTGCCACGTGTTTGGTAATCAATGACCCTTCTGGTTCACCACGGCACCGCAATAGGCTTTATTTTAACAGTTTGCTTGTTTAATGGGCTACAACTTCTGCAAGAATATCCGTTCTTTCGTTCGCTTTCTACAAAGCAGCACAACAGTTTGAGTCAGAATGCACCACGTGCTCTAGTTCGGCCGTTTGCAAGCAGCAGACGCCGTTAGTATGTTAAATAATTATCGCACAGCCTTGTGTATTGATTAAACCTCTGTCCAGAATAGAGCATGCGTAGAATCGTAATGCAAATCTCACTGAGATATTTTTATGGTATTAATGCAAAGGAGATGATATTGTAATTATCTCCCCCCCCCCCCCCCCCCCCCCCAGTCTTTTGTGTATCTTCTTGCTATAGTTAAATAGTGCTCTGTTTCATTCTCACGTAATTCTTACTTAAATATTTCGAGTCAGGAACCAGTTATGTGTAGATAGGATGTGCAACTAAATATTTAGTTACAATAAATAATTTACGTGAAAGATAAATTGTTTGGTGTCGATCTTACCCCCTTACTCTGATTTCCATTCCTGAATTAATCAAATTGCTTCACGCACGACATGGAGTGCTATTTATCTTGCTACTTAAGGAAATTTGCGTACTTGTAATTAAATTATTAAAGTAATTAAACCAATAATTTTCCAGATCCGTTTTTTTTTTCTAAATGGTTAGGAAGGACTTGGGCTGGTGGCGATCCTGAATTTCTGAATTTTTTATCATTATTTGTGTGAGAGAAGCAGCTAGAAATGCGAGATAACGTAAATGGCTCGATGAGCAACGTCGTAAACATAGTAATACGTTACAAGGTATTGTACCATGTAACATGTGATATTTGCGAATAAACTTTCCTGAATAACTTAACAATTTCACCTGTCTTGAAAATGGAAATTTGTGTCAGTTTTTAATGGCTTCTATTTAACACTTATTTAGACTGAAACGAGTTTTTGACAATACTTTCACTTAATTTTATTTCACGTACTGGTTACTATGAGGGCCGTTCAATAAGTAAAGCAAAACATTTTTTTTCTAGGAGCCGGTTGGTTTTATTTAGAATGCCAATACACTATATTAATCCCCACTCTGTTGGCTACAAAACCCCATTTTTCAACATTATCTCCGTTCACTGTGATGCCCTTACTCCACCTTACTGGGAGGGCCAGCATGCATGCATGATACCACTCTACTGATCAACGCTGGATTCAACATCTTGTTGCATCAGTAACTTCACAATCAGTCTTGTAACGCTCAAGCAATTCCACACAGATCGTTGACCACAGCTCTTTATGTTCTTCTGTTAGGTTTCGAGGAACCCAGAAGGCACACCGTTTTGAATATCCCATATGGTGAACGAGTGTGTCAGCACTACCAACAGGGACGTTCAGCTGTGCAGCGAGGGGTTTGATTGTGATATGTCGATCAACTCGAATGAGAGTGTTCGCACGTTGCAACATTGCAGGAGTCACAGCTGTGTGCGCCCAGACGGAATGCTGGAGGCCGGACGTGTTTGCACGACGTTGTTGGGATGATGACAAACCCCTTGCCCAGTAACTCGCCATGCTTTTGTTCACTGCCAGATATTAGCAGACACTCCGCAAGCGTCTGTGAATACCTGTGACGCTCTGGTTTTCCGCGAAAAGAAACTCAGCGACAGCTCTCTGCACCTCCATTACAGATGCCATTTTGAAGGCTACGTATAGGCCGCCATCTTTCCGAACTTCATGAAGGTGTACGGCCTGAAGCGGGAATATTGAGCAATCTCTCGCAACAAATTCCGCAATTGTTTGAGGCGAAACTGTCCGGGAAGAAAGTGTTGTATTACTTACTGAACGCACCTCGCAGCATGCAGCACAAGATAATGTAACAGGTAGAATAACAGACTATTAAACACGGTGCTTGTAACGTTTTACCGAAAGCAGTACTTTTAAGTTTCAATAGAATATTTTGTTTCTGGGTACGTACATGTCCATACATCACCTTCACATTCGGAACAATCTTAATTTACCGGAGTAATTTTTTAAATTTTGGAAACATACTGCAGCACACAAAACACTTAAAAAATGGTGTAAGAAAATAATCATAATCTCCTACTACAGATCTGGCTAGAGGCGAAATTTTGGAAAGAGTTCATTTTTTACAGAACTATCCACTACACGATATCTTCTCACTTGTTTTCCCACATCCTTAAATGAAATAATGTGGCCGTTTATTACACTTGTGCTCCTCCATAGATCGGATGGTGGCAACTGTGGCCACCGGGGTAGGCGCTACTAAGATGTTCGCCGTTCTCCACTGAATGTCAGCTGACCAGTCGACTGATACAAGTATCTGAGTGCAACAATCTGTAGAGACATGACATGGGATGCTCACATAGGCTCAGCTGTAGGTAAAACAGTTGGTTCACTGGTAGGATACTAGGGACATGATATCAGTCTAAGGAGATTCCTTGCAAAATACTTGTACCACTCATCCTTGAAAACTGCTCCGGTAGAGGGACTTATATCAAATAAATTTGTTTGACCCATGGGAGAGCGTCGCGGAGATGGTGAAAAAACTGAGCTCGCAGACGTTAAAAGCTAAACGCAAAATATACAGAGAAAGCGTACTTGCAGAGTTTCAAGAACCAGCTTTATATGATAAATCTAGGAATGAACTGCATCATCTTTTGTGTCGTTCCCGTAAGAATCACGAGGGCAAGATTAGGCTAATTATAGCACGCACGGACAGTCTTTCTTCCCGCTCTACACACGTGAGTGGAACAGGAAGAAGCCCTAATACCCGGTACAGTGTCAAGTACTCTCTGTAGTTTAGGAAAATTGAAGATGGAATTAAGGCCAAGATTGAAGTGCACTGCGACACAATCATAAAAAAGACGCAATGAGAGGACAGCCAATCTTTGGAAAGCAACAGCAAGCAGAGAAAGGGAAGCAGAAATGTGAGTCACGTACATAAGTTTTACGATAGGTCAGTTAATCTAGAAGACATTATTTTTACCAATGAAGAACGGAACTTCTAAATAAAGGGCTTAAGCACAAGCCGTGGCCAAACTTGCGAGAACACGATATCGAGTGTATGACTGCAGAAGCGAAAGCAGCATGCATGGAATCTAAATCCAAGAGACATGTATCGCATTAAAAACTAAAGAGAGCATTGAATGCGAAGAGAGAGTAAGAGATATTAATCATAGGTAACTTAAATTAATAAAAAATTAATTTATAGTTACATTCTACTGGTGTAATCGTAATTAAATCAGATAAAGAAAACACAACCATAGTAATCTAAGTAATGATTACGCAGTTTCTTACAGGAGAATTTAATTAAGGAAATTAAAAGTATATGGCGAAGAAGTTCCAAGTAGAATTGGAGGACAAACTAGAAGGAGTACAATTTTTGTTTACTCTGAGAGAAAAATTTAAATTAATTAGGATGAATCTGAAAGCAGCAGCAGCAAGAGCGGTAATAAAGTTCCACAAAGATAATAAATTTATGCAGGTTATTCGCAGTGGTACAGAAATCGTGAATGAGCTCTCGAACAAAGCTTTATACCGTAATTTGAAGTCGGCTTACAGGCTCTGTCAGGAATTTAATATCATCAGTAGTGTCTGCTTTGCGAGCGAAGTAAAAGACATAGCGTCTCTAGAGGACGTCGTCCTGGTCTCTTGAGACGTTGGGAACCTCTACACCAATATACCTGCCCCAGAAACTACAGAAATTATTGTGAATAATTTGATAAGAAATATTGCAACGAGTACGGTTGAAGTATTTGAACTTTTGAATTTGCTAGGAGTTCATATTGGCTTTTAACTGTTCTATATTTATCGACGAGATTTTTATACGAGATGAAATTTTATCCATGACGGAAATGTTATATACGGCAAGTTGAAAAAGAGAGAGTGAGGGTGAAATTTTCCTCCTTCATACCTCCTCTGTGTTACCATAGATGACGTGTCACTAATCTCATTTGTGCTAAGATTGCAGTACAGGCGAGGTGCCTGTTTGGTTCCACAGCCCTGAATTTCTAATTAATGTACACCAACGTGCAGTCTTCTATGATGGTTGTCCGCTGCGCAGAAAACAGCACGTAGTTCGTGAGTCCATTATCTTGAGGCTGTAATAAACTCTTAGCGAGGGACTGATATTGTATGGATAGTAAAATTTTCAATTAATTTGTTAATGTGGGATGCCATTCGATTTTTATTAGCAGAATACGAGAAATGGCACAATTATATTTCACTTTATGAATCACTAATGATTTCAATTCTTCATACGTTCAAAAAAAAATAAACAAAACAATGAACTGCCTATTTGCCTAGTTACCATTAAATTGTTTGCAGTTACATGTCCAAACAACCAGAGATTGCTAATTAAGTTCTCATGCGATACCGGTCAAGGCATAAAACATATCTTTCTTCTCACAATGCCGAACCATCTCACACATTTACAAACTAGAGATTGTTAGTAAAGTCTTAACTGACACCGATCGCGGCAGACAAAATGTCTGTCCTCCGAGACTGACAAACCAGCTCTGATCTTACAGTCGAACCATTTCACCCGCCATCCAAGTTGGGCGCTGTCCGATCTCCGAAGTGCATTTTCGTTTAGTAGTTGTTTGTTATTCTGCTAGTTATTAACGCTTTTGAAATAAAGGAATGATAGCTTGCTATTGAGAGAGGCTTCTACATGAAATGCAAATAAATTCACTGTCTAGTTTTTCTAATATTAATAACGGAAGTTTATCATTTTGCGGCGCTACTTCCGAAAGCAGCAGCCAATCGCGGCGAAAGGCCACAATTTAGGCGGTCTTTCTCACGATACCCATACCGAACAAACTGTCAGTCCCCGGTACTTCACACCCGATTACGTCATCTTCCCTCTGCTGCCTTCTCAACTGTTCTAAGAAGAGCTTTTGGTAGCTGAATATGATTTCTGCGAAGCCAGAAATAATACAATCAGCAGCATCGAAAAACGTGATTCATATTAGATACTGAGAAAAATAGAGCAATTAACTTTTCAGATTTGACCGTCAAAGAAAAGAATGCTTGTGTATTGAACTGGTAACCTAGAAACGACAGAGAGACTTCGTTCCGCCGTAGATCTCAGTGGTTCACAACCTCCACAACAGGGCACAGCAGTCCACCCACCCCACCACCGCCCCACACCGTACCCAGAGTTATTGTGCGGTTTGGCTCCAGTCGACGTCCTCCCCACCCTTCCCCCCGCCACGGAAACCAGACGAGTGTAACCCCAAATGTTTGTGTGGTAGAGTAATTATGATGTACACGTATATGGAGACAGTGTTTGCGCAGCAATCGCCGACACAGTGTAACTGAGGCGGAATAAGGGGAATCAGCCCGCATTCACCGATGCAGATGGAAAACCGCCTTAAAAACCATCCACAGGCTGGCTGGCACACCGGACCTCGACACAAATCCGCCGGGCGGCTAGCCGGGCAGGCTAGAAGAATGCTTATTCAGGTAATATTGCAGGAGAGGCCGCTTGACATCCAACTAACCAAATCAGAGAATACCAATCATATGAGAAGAATTAGACAGAAAATTAGGTATTATTAAACTAGTAGAGCAGCAAATGAATCTAGAACATGTCACATGGTTGTTTAAAAAAAAATCGAAAACTTAGGTCTCAAAGCAGATAGGAAAGTATGAAAATTTACATCAAATAAGAAGGCATTTGTAACTCATGCATACAAAAGATTTGTGCCAGAAAGAACAAATGATGCACAAATTAAGGCTAAACTCAGGATAACAATAAAGAATAAATATAATAATTCCAGGGTGCACAAGATTAAATGTGCAATGTGTAATAAATATTATACAGGCCAGACTAGACGAAACTTTGAGATCCAGTATAAGGAACTCAGCAGACACAGTAATTGGCAGTTTGAGTTGCACATAAAATATAGCAAACGTGAACTTAGCACAGTACACATTCCAGTGTTATCTACACAGCAGTTCGGTAGTATAGGGCTCCCGAGATATCAGACATTACCAATCTTTTCCATCCCCACAACCACCCCTATCGAACAAACCAGCAAAAACAACGAGTTTCCATTGGATTGTCATCCAGTTCTGTTAAAAATTTCAGGTCTCTATCTCATCGAGAAGTTTGTTTAAAATCAATTAGCAAATTTGCACTGAACCGACATAACGACTAGAAGGCGACTTAATAAAAAAGTGGTTAAAACAGCGATCAACAGACAGAAAATGATTATGTTTTGCAGTGATCATACTATTTTAGTTCGTCAGTATTTTAACGACAGCCTTGCTTCATAGTGCAGGAAAATTCCAGATCTTGTACCGTCTCGAAAAAGTGGTATTTCATGTGTCGGCCAGCATTTTCAAAACATGGTTCAAGTGGCTCTGAGCACTATGGGACTTACCATCTTAGGTCATCAGTCCCGTAGAACTTAGTACTACTTAAACCTAACTAACCTAAGGACATCACACTCATCCATGCCTGAGGAAGAGCGGCTCCGAACTGAAGCGCCTAGAACCGTTTGGTCACCGCGGCCGGCTGCCAGCGTTTTCCTCATACCATGTGCTGGACTGCAACGGCAATGGTCAGTACAAAGTCAGGGGACGTCCAAGACACGGGGACACTCCGAAGTTTTCTATTCCCCAGTCCAATGCAGCAGGTATCGCCTATTTAATTGCTCACGAATGTATACCTTGAATCGCAAATCGGCCCATGTCTTATTGTGTACTTACCAAAATGTTCTCAATAAGGGTTAAAGTTGAAGTGGATCATTGCCAAGAAGAGTGAGGCCAAATATTAACTGGGCCATCAGTGTTGTCGTAGCCGCGCGAAGTGACCGCGTGGTTTGAGGCGCCATGTCACGCATTGCACGGCCCTCCCAAGGGAGGTTAGAGTCCTCCCTTGGGCGTGGGTGTGTGTGTGTTGTTCTGAGAGTAAGTTAGTTTAAGTAGTACGTAAGCCTAGGGATCGATGACGTCAGCAGTTTGGTCCCTTAGGAATTTATACGACTAGTGTCGTACTAACCGTTGAAAGCAGCTCTATAGCCATCTCTAGATGAGATTCGTTTGTGGAACCACTTCCAAATCAATAATGTTTTCTATTTTAGCAAAACATGCACATCAGGGTTTTTGTTAAGATTTAGAGTAACTGATAATTGCTTCTGAACGGGGAGATAAGCCTCATAGCAGCGTATTTCTTTTTTCTGGTTGTACTCCCCTCGGATGGTTGTCTTTTCCGCGCACAAGAGTCACCCCACCCTAGAGGGGACCTCGCCATGAGACACCTCAGGTGTCCCAGTCGGTTATTATGCTATGCTGGCAATGCCTTTAACAAGGAAAGTCCATCTTCTACAAAACCATGGAGTCGGAAACCTGTATAACAGAAGACTCAGGAACAACGACGACGACCCGTAACATAAAAGAAGCCAGCCCCGTCCACGGGCCACAACCACGGCTATCTATTTGCAGTTTCGCACCCAGAAAAGATAGCGGCCGTTTGGTCTGGAGCCGACTGGAAGTTATAAACCAGAGAGTCTGGAACTACAGCATCGATCTCTAATGCGAATTTCTCGGCCTTTGATATCGGGTTTAGTTCACAAGTAAAACCTGCACAGAGCCAATATGAACATAAGAGCATTTAATGAATTCGAATTTAAAATATCGTAGACCGATGCCACAAAAATAATAAGAAGTTTTGGTCTTAACACAAAGCTGATAAGCGAACAGAAATAATCTGTGAAAGCGGCAGAAACGAAAGATGACAGAACGTACGCCGAAATACTGAATTCAATATTTCGAAATTTATCGCCAAGGAAGATCGTGAGTCTATTCCTCCTTAATTGAGGAATAGAGTATAAATTTAAATCATTAAGTAGGCAGGTATCCGAACGAGATAACTGTGAAACTCTATGCAGGGTGGTGCATTGACCGTGGCCGGGCCAAACAGCTCACGAAATAAGCATCAAACGAAAAAACTACAAAGAACGAAACTCGTCTAGCTTGAAGGGGGAAACCAGATGGCGCTATGGTGGGTTCGCTAGATGGCGCTGCCATACGTCAAGCGGATATCAAATGCGTTTTTTAAAAATAGGAACCCCCAGTTTTATTACATATTCGTGTAGTATGTAAAGAAATATGAATGATTTAGTTGGACCACTTTTCTCGCTTTGTGGCAGATGGCGCTGTAATAGTCGCAAACATATGGCTCACAAGTTTAGACGAACAGTTGGTAACAGGTAGGTTTTTTAAATTAAAATGCAGAACGTACGTACGTTTGAACATGTCCTTTCGGTTGTTCCAATGTGATACATGTACCTTTGCGAACTTATCATTTCTAAGAACACATGCTGTTACAGCGTGATTACCTGTAAATACCACATTAATGCAATAAATGCTCAAAATGATGTCCATCAACCTCAGTGCATTTGGAAATACGTGTAACGACATTCCTCTCAACAGCGAGTAGTTCACCTTCCGTAATGTTAGCACATGCATTGACAATGCGCTGACGCATGTTGTCAGGCGTTGGCGGTGGATCACGATATCAAATATCCTTCGACTTTCCACACAGAAAGAAATCCGGGGACGTCTAATCCGGTGAACGTGCGGGCCATGGTATGGTGCTTCGACGACCAATCCACCTGTCATGAAATATGCTATTCAATACTGCTTCAACCGCACGCGAGCTATGTACCGGATATCCATTATGTTGGAAGTACCTCGTCATTCTGTCATACGGTCAAACATCTTGTAGTAACATCGGTACAACATTAGGTGGGAAATCAGCATACATTGCACCATTTAGATTGCCATTGATAAAATGGGGGCCAATTATCCTACCCCCCCATATTGCCGCACCATACATTAACCCGCCAAGGTCGCCTATGTTCCACTTGTAGCAGCCATCGTGGATTTTCCGTTGCCCGATAGTGCACATTATGCCGGTTTACGTTAGCGCTGTTGGTGAATGACGCTTCGTCGTTAAATAGAGGGCGTGCAAAAAATCTGTCATCGTCCCGTAATTTCTCTTGTGCCCCGTGGCAGAACTGTACACGACGTTCAAAGTTGTCGCCATGCAATTCCTGGTGCATAGAAATATGGTACGGGTGCAATCGATGTTGATGTAGCATTCTCAGCACCGACGTTTTTGAGATTCCCGATTCTCGCGCAATTTGTCTACTACTGATGTGCGGATTAGCCGCGGCAGCCGTTAAAGTACCTACTTGGGCATCATCATTGGTAGCAGGTCGTAGTTGACGTTTCACATGTGGCTAAACACTTCCTGTTTCGTTAAATAATGTAACTATCTGGCGAACGGTCCGGATACTTGGATGATGTCGTCAAGGGTACCGAGCAACATACATAGCACATGCCCGTTGGGCATTTTGATCAGAATAGCCATACATCAACACGATATGGACCTTTTCCGCAATTGGTAAACGGTCCATTTTAACACGGGTAATGAACCACGAAGCAAATACCGTCCGCACTGTTACGTGATACCACGTACTTATAGGTTTGTGGCTATTACAGTGCCATCTATCACAAAGCGAAGAAAGTGGACCAACTAAAACATTCATATTTATTTACGTACTACACGAATATGTAATAAAAATCGTATTTAAAAAAACGCATTTGATATCCGTTTGACCTATGGCAGCGCCATCTATGGGGCCAACCGTAGCGCCATCTGGTTTCCCCCTTCGAGGTAGACGAGTTTCGTTCTTTGTAGTTTTCTCGTTTGACGCTTATTTCGTGAGATACACTCCTGGAAATGGAAAAAAGAACACATTGACACCGGTGTGTCAGACCCACCATACTTGCTCCGGACACTGCGAGAGGGCTGCGCAAGCAATGATCACACGCACGGCACAGCGGACACACCAGGAACCGCGGTGTTGGCCGTCGAACAGCGCTAGCTGCGCAGCATTTGTGCACCGCCGCCGTCAGTGTCAGCCAGTTTACCGCGGCATACGGAGCTCCATCGCAGTCTTTAACACTGGTAGCATGCCGCGACAGCGTGGACGTGAACCGTATGTGCAGTTGACGGACTTTGAGCGAGGGCGTATAGTGGGCATGCGGGAGGCCGGGTGGACGTACCACCGAATTGCTCAACACGTGGGGCGTGAGGTCTCCACAGTACATCGATGTTGTCGCCAGTGGTCGGAGGAAGGTGCACGTGCCCGTCGATCTGGGACCGGACCGCAGCGAAGCACGGATGCACGCCAAGACCGTAGGATCCTACGCAGTGACGTAGGGGACCGCACCGCCACTTCCCAATAAATTAGGGACACTGTTGCTCCTGGGGTATCGGCGAGGACCATTCGCAACCGTCTCCATGAAGCTGGGCTACGGTCCCGCACACCGTTAGGCCGTCTTCCGCTCACGCCCCAACATCGTGCAGCCCGCCTCCAGTGGTGTCGCGACAGGCGTGAATGGAGGGACGAATGGAGACGTGTCGTCTTCAGCGATGAGAGTCGCTTCTGCCTTGGTGCCAATGATGGTCGTATGCGTGTTTGGCGCCGTGCAGGTGAGTGCCACAATCAGGACTGCATACGACCAAGGCACACAGGGCCAACACCTTGCATCATGGTGTGGGGAGCGATCTCCTACACTGGCCGTACACCTCTGGTGATCGTCGAGGGGACACTGAATATTGCACGGTACATCCAAACCGTCATCGAACCCATCGTTCTACCATTCCTAGACCGGCAAGGGAACTTACTGTACCAACAGGACAATGCACGTCCGCATGTATCCCGTGCCACCCAACGTGCTCTAGAAGGTGTAAGTCAACTACCCTGGCCAGCAAGATCTCCGGATCTGTCCCCCATTGAGCATGTTTGGGACTGGATGAAGCATCGTCTCACGCGGTCTGCTCGTTTAGAACGAACGCTGGTCCAACTGAGGCGCCAGGTGGAAATGGCATGGCAAGCCGTTCCACAGGACTACATCCAGCATCTCTACGATCGTCTCCATGGGAGAGTAGCAGGCTGCATTGCTGCGAAAGGTGGATATACACTGTACTAGTGCCGACATTGTGCATGCTCTGTTGCCTGTGTCTATGTGCCTGTGGTTCTGTCAGTGTGATCATGTGATGTATCTGACCCCAGGAATGTGTCAATAAAGTTTCCCCTTCCTGGGACAATGAATTCACGGTGTTCTTATTTCAATTTCCAGGAGCGTATTTGCCCGGTCACTATCAATGGACCACCCTGTATGCCCCCCACTACCTTTGGTGCCACCTGCCGTCTGTTAGTGATTACTGCACGTTGACGTCGAACTTACTAGGTGGTCACGTTAATGTAACTGGTGCGTGTATACGCAAAATGATGTACATGGTGAACAGGAATGTGTTTACAGAATGTTAAAACATTTAAGTAATGAACATAAATATTAAACTTTCTTTCATATGTATAATGGGAGACACGTTACTAAAACTTCTGGCAAAACTCACACTTCAATGAACAATGAAAAACAAATATAGAAAGTTGCATGAATAGAAATACGCACGATACTGTTGTGTGTTTCCATTCATAATGTGTAAAATATCCAACCAAGAACCGACGGAACAGTCAATCAAAGTAATATATAACCATTCCGGATGTAAAAGTGTTTAGAAGATATCACACTAGAAGAATTAAAAGATATTCTCAAAATAATAAAAAGTAGAAAAGCCATTGGTACAGACGGTTTCACTACCGAAATTTGGAAATATATCGGTACGTCTCTGAAACTCTTACATCTTGTTAACAACTACTGGAAGCAGAGAATAACACCCAAGTTGCGAGTCGTACAAAGATTGTAGCGGTATTCAATGAAAGGAATAAAACGGAATGAAACACCTACTAAAGGATAAGTGTACTGATCATTGGATATATGTTCCGTGCCAAAATAATCGCCATACAATTCTAGTGGACGAAGAGCAATATGGGCTCCGAAAAGATGGTTAATTTTCGACATTGTATCCACCATGCAACACATAATAGAGAATAAATTTAGAAAAAAAACACTTTGGATCAACTGGATAAACTAAAGCGTTCGGTAGAGTTATGAGACAAAAGCTGACAAATATGATTCCTGACAAGTGGTTTCCAAGCCATATCACAGAAGATGTAAGAAGCAGCCTGCAGATGGACAGCTATTTTAATAGACGGAAAATATTGACATATTAATAAGCTGAGAGGTTGAACACACCTGCAGTCTGTCACCAGTATTGTTTTACATGCTGAAACTGTAGTTCAAGAATGGTCAGGAGAAGACAGCGAATATCCTCTTATTCGCAGGTTATTAGGAAGTTTTAGCAGCCTCAGAACTTGACCAGCGGATATTCGTTTACTAGCTAAAGGCAGTTCTTGAAAAGAAATAACTGTAAAATACCGACAGCAAAAAACAAGACTGTATCATTTCGAGAGAGAGAGAGAGTCCATCGATAAAGAACCGAAGTTGCGGATGTGACACTAGTATAGATCTCACACTTAAAATAGCTGGGTTTAATGCAGCGCGCCAGTTTATACCGAGACAGGACAAAATTGCCATTAACTCTCAAATCTGTGACGCAGAACAATGGACGCTGGGAATGTACTGCAGAAGAACAGGCAAATTACACTAGAGGCCACTAAAATTGCTACACGACGAAGATGACGTGTTACATACGTGAAATTTAAGCGACAGGAAGAAGATGCTGTGGTATAGTAATGATTAACTTTTCAGAGCATTCACACAAGGTTGGCGTCTGTGGCGACACCTACAACGTCCTGACACGAGGAAAGTTTCCAACCGATTTCTCATACACAAACAGCAGTTGACCGGCGTTGTCTAGTGAAATGTTGTTGTGATGCCTCTTGTAAGGAGGAGAAATGCGTACCATCACGTTTCTGACTTGGATAAAGGTCGGATTGTAGCCTATGGCGATTGCGGTTTATCGCATCGCCACATTGCTGCTCCCGTTGCTCGAGATCCAATGACTGTTGGCAGAATATGGAATCGGTGGGTTCAGAAGGGTAATACAGAACGTCGTGCTGGATCCCAGCGGCCTCGTATCACTAGCAGTCGAGATGACAGGCATCTTATCCGAATGGCGGTAACGCATCGTGCAGCCACGTCTCTACCCCTGAGTCAAAAGATGGGGACGTTTGCAAGACAACAACCATCTGCACGAACAGTTCGACGACGTTTGCAGCAGAATGGACTACAAGCTCGGAGACCACGGCTCCGGTTACCCTTGACGCTACATCACAGACAGGAGGGTCTGCGATGGTCTACTCAACGACGATCATGGGTGGCAAAACGTAATTTTTTCCGATAAATCCAGGTTCTCTTTACAGCATCATGATGGTCGCATACGTGTTTGGCGACATCACGGTAAACGCACATTGTAAGCGTGTATTCGTCATCGCCATACTGGCTTATCACTCGGCGTGATGGTGAGGGGTGCCATTGGTTACACGTCTCGGTCAGCTCTTGTTCGCACTGAAGGCACTTTGAACATTTGTGACACCGATGTGTTACGACCCGCGGCTCTACCCTTCATTCAGTCCCTGCGATACCCTACATTTCAGCAGGATAATGCACGACCGCATGTTGCAGGTCCTGTACGGGCCTTTCTGGATACAGAAAATGTTTGACTGCTGCCCGTGTCTCCCCAACTGGAAACGTCTGGTTAATGGTGGCTGATCAAGTGGCTCGCCACAATACGCCAGTCACTACTCTTGATGAACTGTGGTATCGTGGTGAAGCTGCACGGGCAGCTGTACCTGTACACGCTATCCAAGCTCCGTTTGACTCAATGCCCAGGCGTATCAAGGCCATTATTCCGGCCAGAGGTGGTTGTTCTGGGTACTGATTTCTCAGAATCTATGCACCCAAATTGCGAGAAAATGTAATTACATGTCAGTTCTAGCATAATATAGTTGTCCAATGTATACCCATTTATCATCTGCATTTCTTCTTGATGTAGCAATTTTAATGGTCAGTAGTGTAAATAGTAAAAAATTATAGCTACCTCAGCTCTGGTGTTTGGGAAGGAGACATCGATGCTAAAACTGAGAAATACGAGAAGTGTTCAATAACAAATGTTTTTTTTCTGAAAGCAGTTGGTTTTGTTCAGGATTCCAATACTTCCATATTATTCCCCACGCTACTAGTTATAAAACCCTGTTTTTCAACATAATCTGCGTTCAATGTGACCGCGTTACGCCATTTTACTGAGAGTGCCTGTATGCCCGCGTGCTACCATTGTAATGGTCGTCGCTGGAGCCAACGTCTTGCTGCATCAGTAACCTCCCCATCATCCACGTACTGCTTCCCGTGGGGTGCATCATCCTTCACTGGGCCACACAGATGGAAGACGGAAGGTGCGAGATCCGGATTGTAGGGTGGATGAGGAAGAACAGTCCAATGTAATATGCGAGATCCTCTCGCGTCGGCAGACTTGTGTGGGGCCTTAGGTTTTCATGAAGAAGGAGAAGTTTGTTTGCGTTTCTGTGGCGACGAACACGCTGAAGTTGTTTCTTCAACTTCCTGATGGTAGCGAATACGCTTCACAGCTGATCATTGCACCATGAGGGAGGGTATCAAACGGAACAGCCCCTTTAGGGACCCAGTGTCTGTGATCCCACGATCACCTAGGATGAGAGTATCCGCACGTTCCACACTGGAGGAGTCACAGCTGTGTGCGGCCGGACGGCACGCGGGACATCGGATAGGTTTGTCCGACCTTGTTCTATTGATGACAGATGGCTAGCCCAACGGCTCACCGTGCTTTTGTTCACTACCTGTTCTCCGTAGACATTCTGCAAGCGCCTGTGAATGTCTGCGAGTCTGTGGTTTTCAGCCAAAAGAAACTGAATCGCATCTCTCTACCCCTCCATTACAGACGCCATTTTGAAGGCTACGTTTAGCCCGCCACCTATCAGAATTTCATGAAACTATCGGGTCTGAAGCGGAAATATTTCACAATGTCCCAGAACAAAAGCTTCATTTTTTCAAGCGAAATTGGCGGAGAAAAAACAGTGTTGCATTGTTTATTGATCGCCCCGCGTAAATCGCACGTCCATGTAACAGAAATGAGGGTCCTATGCACTGTTAAGCATTCCTCCAAAAAGAAATGATGATATGAAAAGACAAGACATACATTCTGTAAGAGCAAAAAATAATGAATACCAAAATAAAAAGTTAAAACGAACACTGAAAATGCATGAAAATCGCGTACCAAAATTAGCTGTCCGATATCCACCCGAAAGAAAACTCACTGTCGTATCTTTCGCAAACAGATGGACCGTTAAAACGGAATAAGGCCTGATAGCCTAGCAACACAATACGATAAACAGAAAATTACTTATAAGCAAGACTATGGATAAATCACATAGACACTTCTCATACGCTATTTAACGATGTGGACCAATAACAAAAACATAATGTCTATATGGTTCTCCGCCCCAGGGTCTCATAAAGGCAGCGCCACGCAATGTGGGCCTTCAGTTTGCCTTATCGGATAACACTTGTGTGGGAGTTAATAGATAGGTTTCTTACGAAGCCGTACCGCAATGCCGTTTCCCTACCTGTGTGCGAAGAAGTGCGGGCAGTCTCGTACCAGATATGTTTCTTGATCCTTGAGGATCACCGTCTTCGGAGTCAGACACGCCAGTGCGTTCGCTGTAAGCCTCTTCGACGCAGCCGTCAATTATTCGTGCGCTGGCAAACTCCGTGGCCACAACAGTTGCACTTACGTAACTGTCTTGGTAACTCTTAAACTCTGTCGAAATTACACGCCTGAAGTCTTCTGCGGCAAAGATAGGCTGTCAATAATGAATTGTAGCGTTCGCATGTTCGAAGCAGAACACGAAACTAACTTCATTCGAAAGTAAGGGCTCAAGATGTCTGGTACAGTTTCAGAACGAGCAGTGAATATTTCCGGCGTTTTCAGCAGGCTGTTACAAGTAGAAGCTTTTACATAACCTACAGTGAGGTTTTGAAAAGAGCAAATTTTGTTTGTAATTAAAGTGTACAGTTGTATGAGAAGACAATCTCTATCAGATCACTATAGAAACTTTCCCAAAGCTGCTCCTGTGAAAAAAAATTAACGTTGCTTCTCTGAATACTAGTTTGTGGTGTGATGTGATGGTCTGTTCTACGCTCCGTAGTTTCATGCACATTGAGGTGATAAAAGCCATGGGAAAGCGATATGTACATATATAGGCGGCGGTAGTATCGAGTACACAAGGTATACAAAGGGCAGCGCATGGGCAGAGCTGTCATTTGTACTCAGGTGATTCATGTGAATAGCTTTCCGACGTGATCCTTGCCCCACGACGAGAATGAACAGACTTCGAACGCGACCCATGGGACATTCCATTCCGGGAATCGTTAGGGAATTCAATATTCCGACATCCTCAGTGACAACAATGTACCGACAATACCACATATGAGACATTAACTCTCACTACGGACAACCCGGTGGCCGACGTTCTTCACCTAACGACCGAGAGCATCAACGTTCGTATAGAGTTGTCAGTACTAACAGACAGGCAAAAGTACGTGGAATAGTAGCAGAAATAAATGCGAGATGTACGGCGAACGTATCCGTTAGGTCAGTGTGACGAAATCTTGCGATAATGGTCTATAGCATTAGACTACCAACGCGAGTGCAGTCCTAACAGCACGACATCGCCTGCAGCGCCTCCCCTTGGATAGTGACCGTATAGGCTGGACTCTAGACCACTGGGAAACCGTGGCCTGATCACATGAGTCCCGATTTCAGTTGGTGAAAGCTGACGGGGTAGGGTTCGGGAATGGCGGAGACCCAAGTTGTCAACAAGCCACTGTGCAAGCTGGTGGTGGATCTGTAATGGTATGGGCTGTGTTTACATGGGATGGACAGGGTCCTTTGGTTAAATTGAACCTACCATTGACTGGAAAATCTTTTGTTCGGCTGCTTGGAGACCATTGGCAGCCTTTCATGGACTTCATGATAGCAGACAATGATGTAATGTCTCAGGACCATAACTGTTTTGATGATCCTTCTGGACAATTAGAGAGAAGGATTTGGCCGCCCAGACCGCCTCACATGAATCCCATCGAACATTTATGGTACATTATAAAGAGGTCAGTTCTTGCAAAAATCCTGCACCGGCAACACTTCCGCAATTATGGATGCCTATAGAGGCAGCATGGCTCAATATTTCTGCTGGGGACTTCCAACGACTTGTTGAGTCCATGCCACGTCGAGTTGCTACAATATGCTGGGCAAAAGGAGTTCTGACACGGTGTTAGGAAGTATCCAATGACTTTCGTCGCCTCAGCGTAATGTGCTTGGCGTGCGGTGCTTCATTCCAAAATATTAGCCATCCCGTATCGTTCTAGATTCTCGTATGCAGAGATGGTCGGAGTACGGTCTATTTGCCGCTGTGTGCGCTCTGGTCTCCCTTATCAGCAGTCTCACGAGCGCAGTGTGAGTTGTACGACGGAGGCGAAATAATTGTTAGTCAATCACCTTCGAATATCTCTCTTCCAAATCTACCAAACAGGATTCGTCGATAACAAAATCGACTTTCCAGTTTTATATTATTTTTTAATTTTCAAGAAAGCTTTAACTATCAAGAATATCTCACTTTCGAAAATGAGTTTCACTTTAGTTTTTAGTGTGTTGTGACTCTTCACACAAGCAGTACCTTGGCTGGGTTGAATAAACTATCGCACCTCATTGAACTACCACCAAAAGGAAAATCTCCACAAGAAGAGTTTTATTTTATCCGAGCACTGACGATGACGAAGGTGAATTACGACGAGTGCAAGGTGGATTACTACAGAAGGAGTGACGCACAATTATTTTCCTTAGGAGGTCCCAGGGTATTTTACTGGCCTTGCCGAGTCTTACATCTCTGTGAATATGAATACAACAGCAAAGGCATGACACATTAAGCAGGAGTTGTAGTACTAAGGTACGAAGATCAAGCCAAGCTTCACCCCTTTGAGTTCCAGTGCATCTTCATTTCAGTCCACCAACCTATTAAGATGCTACCAGCCTTTTTCTGAGTTTCTTTGATGTCAGCTACCATACCGATCTGATGTCTTCCAAAAGCAATACTCTCAGATAAGTCATGCTAGTTGTAAGATATGCACACAAATGGATAAAACATCTGAGCTGTCTTCTCAAGCCCAGGGTGTTAAACAGACGTTCTATATAGATATGAATCTGGTCCTGTAAGGCCGCTAATATTAGGTCAGATTGTAACAAATTAATTAGAAATACTGCTGCCACATAACTAGAATGCATGAAATAATAAAAGTGAAAGTTTGGGATCTATTCTAGAAAGACAAAACAGTTGTTTCCCTTTTCATTCTACATATAATTTTTCAACTGTGCTTTCAGAGATCAAGTGATACACAACAATCATGTTCAGTTACTTTCGACACTCAATAACAAAATATTTAACTCTTGGACTTATCGAATTGGCAATTATTAAGTCGTTATCTCTAGAAATAAAAATGTTGTCACAGGCAAGAATGATCAGAAATCTTCAGCTATTAAATTTACTTCTATGACATCGTAGCTGGTCAATGCACTAAGCTGATGGAGAATAAATTTACCTTTTAAACCAACGAAAAAACTCTCATGTACTCAATGTGCGGGTAGGTTAGTATCCTAGTTTTTGATATTCAATAGTCAAAGTGTACACAGGTTGGAGTGAGCAAAATCTCAACTCACCATTTACTGTGGCCTAATGCGCTATAGTTGTTTAGCAATTGGGATCTGCAACAGCATTGTCTCCATGCTGGATCTGAAATGCTAATTCCGTACTCTGGCCTTGACTGAATTCATTCAGTCTCAACTTTCATGCATTCCGTAGAACGTTAATGTTTCCCTAGTCGAAATAATGGTTATTGCACACTTGCTAAGGGTTGCAGTGACGTGCACAATTTCATTGCCTGCAAATTTCCTTCAGGAATAATTAACTACCTCTTTTCTGTCTGTTTCCATGATACGTGAAGCATATCGTCCACACTTCGCAGACGCAAAGCTCTCAACACCCTCGCTATTTTCCACACATTTGTGCGGTCTGCCACAAGATGACAGAGATCTAGAAATTTTTAGTTTTCAAAATGCTTTTATATAATGGAGGTCTCTCCACCACGTCGCGTTTACATCGCCGCTGTCTCGTCAGAGGCGAATTTTTGTTTTTCTTGCCGGGCCGCCGCTAGCCCTTTTAAAGCCATATTTAGGTTAAAAGGAATAATGTATTGTTCTAGCCTTATCCCTTTCTGTGCTGAAGCTCAGCATTCCCTTGTTAAGTGGGTTTACCAGTGCCATTAACCAACTGCTCCGTTCGTGTCCAAAATGCGTTTCACTTTAACTTATTTATGCATGCCCCTGTCCTTATATTCGTAGATATTGTTTTGTTAGTTTTCGGGACATGAGATTACTTCCATTGCATTTTATTGATAATATAGTTTTCCGAGCCTCTCGTACTGTATCATACTGTCATTATGGACTGAACTCACGTAAGGTTCATAAAACCCAGATGCCTTACATAGTTTTGTGCAATGGAATATTTTGCAATCAGTTTCCCACTACATTTAAGTCTTCTATTCGCCTTGCCCTTACTGATAGCACACTTTTTTTCCATTTTTGATTCTAATTATTTTGTCCATTGCATTCCTTTACAAAAAGCACTTCTGGAAACTGGAGTAGTCGGTGATCCGTCAAGTATTACCACATGAGTTCTAATTTTTGTGACTTCTTCTGTGAATCTGCCATGAAAGAACTTATTACCATCTTTTTGGGCTTCTTCTTTCACTGTTTTGTCATCTTCCACATGCAAAAACATTTCTGAAAGGCTGATGAAGAATAGCGAGAGACTGGAAGCTGAAAGATAATGAGAAATTGGAAGACGTTGTGGGGATAATAAATGCAACGGAATGTATATATACAACATCTTAATAATATTATTTAAATATATAAAACATTGTTTACATTACAAGAACATATTTTTAAATGAAATCAGTTTCATACTTATCTGTGGTCTGGGCATCTGCAGCTGTGGTAGTACATTTTGTAGCAACAACTCCCCAAATAGTTGAATTTGGAACCAATTTTATTAATGCACAACAAAGTAAGACTGGAGCCATTTATGAGAATATATTGTGTTGACTTGTTAGTAAGTTGTCTGCTTCTTGCCTCATCATTGTGTTGCTTTTAGTCCAGTTTCCCACATTCGCTCTTTGGTTATAAGTGCGTCCTTGTTCCATGACATTAGATGTTTCCCGTTGCCCAACATTTTGTTCATTGACTACCCGCCCTACGGACATTATGGTTTTAATTAGGAAGATTGAGCCTTCTACATTCTTCACCTTGTTGTGTACCATGTTTGTAAGTACATTTGTATTTTTATCAATACTCATAATTAGGTACTTATGGCTCTGGTGTTTCTTTGATGTATAGGGGTTCAATCACTACCATTGTTTATTTCTTGTTGTTTAGACATGCTTCTGCTGACGTGCCACAAGCCACAAAACCGGTAGTGCATTCATGAAACTAGTATAAAATACTGCTGTTTCGGAGTTCTTGCCACTTTTTTAAAAAGAGTTTCTAGTTCTCATAGTTCTCAAATACAACTGTCTGCAGTGTTCTGCTTTCTTTCTTTCTTTTTTAAGGTCTTTTTGTTTCTTCAGTCTGCAAGGCCTCTGATCTATAAATGCGTAAATGGTGACGAGCAGTTTCTTCAGGTTACAACATTTCGTTACAAAAGATATCTTTCCTCTCAAAGGCTTTAGGAGATCGAATCCACCAAGTCTTATGACCTTTTGGTACCCAATTTCGACTTGTTAGAATATCTCAGGCTTTCAGATACAATGACTAATCAGTTGTTAGCACACAAGCTTCCTGGTGCAGTGCTTCAGTATCTTTCACCGCTTGTATAAAAGCTTTGAAATGGTGTCGTAGTTACTAGAAGGATTGTACATAAATGGCTTGCAAGTACGTAAATTGATTAACCAGAACATTGTAACAGATTAATAGCGTGCTGGACCACCTTCAGGGTTTAATACAGAAGTGTTTTTGCGTATTATGGATTTGACAAGTCCTTGGTAGGTTTGAAGAGGTATGCGGTAACAGATGTGTACTGCTGCACTGTTGAAGCCACCATAGCACGATTCCGGCATGTAGTTATCCTCCTGGAAGATTTCATCAACGTCGGAGAATACATCAAATGTGAAGGGATGATGCAGGTGGTCCACAAACAATGTCAACACAGTCAAGATGTGCCATGACGCCTTCGATTACAGTCATACGTCCTATGGAAACATAGGTGGGTGCCCTCGTATGTAATATGACCGGCGTCAATGTCGCATTGCATATTTCGAGTAGCCGTTCGTCTGGATGACGGCTTATCCTGACACGATCACCGAGCCGGTACAACAAGAAACGTGGTTCATCCGTTTTACAGAGTACGACGTTATTTATAAATACCATCTGGTAGTAATCGAGGTTTCTTAACCTGAAAACATAATTGTAAGTGTTTCGGACAAGAAAAGTTATTTTAAGTGATTCAGCCAATCAGGCGACACGCTAGCATTAATCCAATCTCGATCATCCAGTGCCAACTACAATCGTAAATCATATCATCACGGGAACGTGTACTGATCATCTACTGCGAAGCCATATGGTCAACAATGTGTGACCAACAGTGCACTACGAAGCACTTGTGACTCTACCAGCATTGTGCTATGTCGCCAGATCTGTCTCAGTACGTAGCCTACCTTCCCTTACAGACGGCCCAAGACTGCTATTTCCAAGTTCTGTGATGAGGCATGGACGCCCACTACATTCTCGCCTACTGGTCGTTTCACTGTCTTTCAAACACTTCCCATATACGCGAACAGCTGACCTGCTTCTGCGTTTACGAGATGCTGGTTTCGAGGTGCTGGGCCATAACAACTTCCTATGTCAAGGTCGCTGACATCAGTTGATTTCCCGATCCGCTGACGGTACCGTCGCTAGAATGATTACCCATTCGTTTCTGTTCCGCTTATACTGGGTGGTCAGGAAGTAAGGATGTTACAGGTTAGGATGTGCTGAGAAATCATCGTTAATTTCGGTACTTCGCACCGTTACCAATTTGATTAACACTGAATCTAGCCAGCAGGTCATTGCGCGCACAGATTCAAGCTTTCTGCCATATACACTCCTGGAAATTGAAATAAGAACACCGTTAATTCATTGTCCCAGGAAGGGGAAACTTTATTGACACATTTCTGGGGTCAGATACATCACATGATCACACTGACAGAACCACAGGCACATAGACACAGGCA
This sequence comes from Schistocerca gregaria, assembly GCF_023897955.1. Taxonomy (NCBI): domain Eukaryota; kingdom Metazoa; phylum Arthropoda; class Insecta; order Orthoptera; family Acrididae; genus Schistocerca; species Schistocerca gregaria. The sequence goes on from NC_064923.1 coordinate 123,062,847, forward strand.
ACAGAGCATGCACAATGTCGGCACTAGTACAGTGTATATCCACCTTTCGCAGCAATGCAGGCTGCTATTCTCCCATGGAGACGATCGTAGAGATGCTGGATGTAGTCCTGTGGAACGGCTTGCCATGCCATTTCCACCTGGCGCCTCAGTTGGACCAGCGTTCGTGCTGGACGAGCAGACCGCGTGAGACGATGCTTCATCCAGTCCCAAACATGCTCAATGGGGGACAGATCCGGAGATCTTGCTGGCCAGGGTAGTTGACTTACACCTTCTAGAGCACGTTGGGTGGCACGGGATACATGCGGACGTGCATTGTCCTGTTGGAACAGCAAGTTCCCTTGCTGGTTTAGGAATGGTAGAACGATGAGTTCGATGACGGTTTGGATGTACCGTGCACTATTCAGTGTCCCCTCGACGATCACCAGAGGTGTACGGCCAGTGTAGGAGATCGCTCCCCACACCATGATGCCGAGTGTTGGCCCTGTGTGCCTCGGTCGTATGCAGTCCTGATAGTGGCGCTCACCTGCACGGCGCCAAACACGCATACGACCATCATTGGCACCAAGGCAGAAGCGACTCTCATCGCTGAAGACGACACGTCTCCATTCGTCCCTCCATTCACGCCTGTCGCGACACCACTGGAGGCGGGCTGCACGATGTTGGGGCGTGAGCGGAAGACGGCCTAACGGTGTGCGGGACCGTAGCCCAGCTTCATGGAGACGGTTGCGAATGGTTCTCGCCGATACCACAGGAGCAACAGTGTCCCTAAATTGCTGGGAGGTGGCAGTGCGGTCCCCTACGGCACTGCGTAGGATCCTACGGTCTTGGCGTGAATCCGTGCGTCGCTACGGTCCGGTCCCAGGTCGACGGGCACGTGCACTTTCCGCCGACCACTGGCGACAACATCGATGTAGTGTGGAGACCTCACGCCCCACGTGTTGAGCAATTCGGCGGTACGTCCACCCGGCCTTCCGCATGCCCACTATACGCCCTCGCCCCGTCAGCTGCACATACGGTTCACGTCCACGCTGTCGTGGCATGCTACCAGTGTTAAAGACTGCGATGGAGCTCCGTATGCCACGGCAAACTGGCTGACACTGACGGCGGCGGTGCACAAATGTTGCGCAGCTAGCGCCATTCGACGGCCAACACGCGGTTCCTGGTGTGTCTGCTGTGCCGTGCGTGTGATCATTGCTTGTACAGCCCTCTCGCAGTGTCCGGAGCAAGTATGGTGGGTCTGACACACCGGTGTCAATGTGTTCTTTTTTCCATTTCCAGAAGTGTATAATTAGGGTCAGGTCTCCTAATAGTTTAGATGACAGCAAAAAGACTGCTCAGCCAATGGCTCGGTTTCGATCCTTACCACCGCCGTATGTCCAATTTTTGTCTCGCTCTCTTATTCGGTTTTAGGAAAACTAACGAAGAACACGTTGTCAACACCCTCTTGGCAGGCCGTTTGAATATGCGCGCGCAACGATCTGACTTCCCAATTTCAATGATAGTTAAATCAGAAACGGCGCAACGTATCGGAGTTTTTTTCTTAGCAATTACTTCTCAACATAACCTGCCCTGTAACACCATAAAACGCTTTTCAGACTGTGTCTGACCAATCTATACACACCTTTCTAAAAGCCACCAGGCGGCATCCATTCTCGCGGTGGGCAGCGGTCACAGTGTTTTGTCTCATCAGTGTGGGCTATTTGGAGGCCTTAGGCGACTTCCACCAAGAATCCGTTTCATCCTGAAATACCAGCTAAGGCCTTGCTTTCACTGTAATGCCATAGTAAGTCAGATACGCAAAAAGAGAAAGAGCCTCTGAGAATTCGTAAATGTTAAATATGTCTTTCATCTGCATCGAAGGCAATCCTATAGTATTACAGCGCTCAAAAGCTAATAGCTCTACAAGTGGCCTTAACTTACACTGTCGGTTCCTTTTGTAAGGTAGTATTTTGATCTGACAAAAATATACACCATATGCAAAGTGATGTGTGTATTGATTGTCCAATCAAGTAATACAGGTAAGTTTGTGAATAAAGAGAAGAATATGTGTCGAGTAGCGGAATACCCTGCGTTACCCGGTCATGTATTTATTTCGGTTCTAATTGTCTCCTCCATCACCCTCTCTTTGTTCATCTACTCTGCTCCGCTCTCTGCTAGTCCTCTTCTCCCTCTTCTCTATGTACTCCCTCCTCTCTGTCCGTCTCCTCTCTCCCCCCCCCCTCTCTGTCTGTCCACTTTTTCCTTCCTATCTCTATCTCTTCTTCCCTCCCCTCCTTGTCCACCTCCTCCTCTTCCTTTTCTCTGTCCATTTCCTCCTCTCCTTCTCTCTGTCTTACAATGACATAACTCTGCAGGTACATTCAGTGGCACACGTGGACACTGTCTGCAAGATGCGTCGCGAATAAAGTTAGCAGTAAAGAAGTAATAAATTACAGTATCATACCCGATACGAAGATGAAGACCGTAAAAGTAGGAAGCGATTAACCTTTTTCTTTTCACTGTTGTGTGTGTGGAGTGTCAGCGAGAAAATGTTTCCTAAAGGTTTGAAATAACGTGTAAAGTTTGTTTCAAGTCACTAAGTGCTCTCATTCCGAAATACTCAATGAATAACATCTGGATATTCGCGCGTCATGGCCTACACTTCTTTTAGACAATCATACCTCCCCCAGGTGGGTTGTTATTACCCCCACAGCCATTCTTTCCAGACAGTAAGTGATATGTGTACCGCATATGGTTGAAATCGGTCGAGTGTTTTCGGAGGAGATGTTGAACATAGATATACTGACGTGAGAGTCACAACACCAAGGAGTTGTGAGTCGTAAACGTTGGTAGGCGCGTTTCTACATCTGAAAGCACACAATGCATGAACCCGCTGTAATGCTATTCACGAATTGCAGCACAACAGGTCGAATCACCAGACGACACACAGTTTTGCAGTTGGGGTTCATGGGATAGCCACGAGAGTGCTCCTGCTGTCATACGAAATCACACGCTCCAGGAGTTGGTCTAGTGTTTCTAGCACGCAGATAGGTTGGGTGCTGGTCCTTAACTGTCCTTCCTCCGACCAATACACGGCCATTACTGGCACCGAGTCAGAAACACGTTTCAGCAGAAAACGCACCAGAACTGCACCCTGCCCTCCAATGAGCTTTCTCTAGACACCTCTGAAGTCGCAAGTGGCAGTGGTTTGGGGTCAGTGGGAAGCATGCTACATGGCGTCTGGCTCGGAGCTGTCGTTGAAGTAACAGTTCGTTGTGTCACTGTGGTGCCAACTGCTGCTCAAATTGTTGTCACTGTGGTGTCAACTGCTGCTGAAATTGCTGCTGCACGTGCGTTATGCTCCGGAGCTGTACGCTGAACACGATGGTCTCCTCTCTGTCTAGTGCCACGCCGCCGTCCGGAGACCGGTGTTCTTGCGACTGTACTTTCCCCTGACCACCGCTGCCAGCAGTCATGTACCTCCCAAGTCTTTCTACAGTATCTCAGAGCCGTATTATACGACCTTCTTCAAATTCAGTGAGGTGTTGATAATGGCGTCTTTGTCGCCTTAAAGTGCGGCTGGTACCGGCGGAGGTTCGAGTCCTCCCTCAAGCATGGGTGTGTGTGGTTCGTCCTTAGGATAATTTAGGTTAAGTAATGTGTAAGCTTAGGGACTGATGACCTTAGTAGTTAAGTCTCATCATATTTCACACACATTTGAACTTTTTTTATTGGTCGCCTTAAAGGCGCTCTTGACTAACATCAACTGACCACGTCCAATCACATTTGTAACAGCCTATCTCACGCTTACTATAACCTGTAAGCTTGGAATACAAATCACTTAAATATGTTACAAAAATATGATCAAATGTGAGTGAAATCTTATGGGACTTAACTGCTAAGATCATCATCCCTAAGCTTACACACTACTTAACTTAAATTATCCTAAGGACAAACACACACACCCGTGCCCGAGAGGGACTCGAACCTCCGTCGGAACCAGCCGCATACTAAATATGTTACACAGAAATATTTATTCCCGAATTTCATTCCTCTCATTGACTGTATTTTGGTGCTGCGAATTTTTCCCATCAGCGTACATTCATGCATTTTGCTAATCTTTTTTTCCTTAGCCAAGTTTGATGGTTTATACGGTGCTGCAAGCTATGCTGAACTTTCCTGCGAACACCCCATGAAAATTCGTCTAGTAGTTTTGGTGATTAGTGTAGACAGACACTACAAAAACAGGCTGTAGGTACCATGGGACTTAGCATCTGAGGTCATCAGTCCCCTAGACATAGCACTACTTAAACCTGACTAACCTAAGGGCATCACACACATCCATGTCTGAGGCAGGATTCGAACCTGCGACCGTAGCAGCAGTGCGGTTCTGGACTGAAGCACCTAGAACCGCTCGGTCACAGCGGCCGGCACAGACTCGACAGTTTACAGATTCATCATTAGTACAGACAAATCACTGTGTGGCAAACACTTGGTACTACAAAATTGCAGCCAAAAAAGCTACTAAAGTACATATACACTCCTGAAAATGGAAAAAAGAACATATTGACACCGGTGTGTCAGACCCACCATACTTGCTCCTGACACTGCGAGAGGGCTGTACAAGCAATGATCACACGCACGGCACAGCGTACACACCAGGAACCGCGGTGTTGGCCGTCGAATGGCGCTAGCTGCGCAGCATTTGTGTACCGCCGCCGTCAGTGTCAGCCAGTTTGCCGTGGCATACGGAGCTCCATCGCAGTCTTTAACACTGGTAGCATGCCGCGACAGCGTGGACGTGAACCGTATGTGCAGTTGACGGACTTTGAGCGAGGGCGTATAGGGGCATGCGGGAGGCCGGGTGGACGTACCGCCGAATTCCTCAACACGTGGGGCGTGAGGTCTCCACAGTACATCGATGTTGTCGCCAGTGGTCGGCGGAAGGTGCACGTGCCCGTCGACCTGGGACCGGACCGCAGCGACGCACGGATGCATGCCAAGACCGTAGGATCCTAAGCAGTGCCATAGGGGACCGCACCGCCACTTCCCAGCAAATTAGGGACACTGTTGCTCCTGGGGTATCGGCGAGGACCATTCGCAACCGTCTCCATGAAGCAGGGCTACGGTCCCGCACACCGTTAGGCCGTCTTCCGCTCACGCCCCAACATCGTGCAGCCCGCCTCCAGTGGTGTCGCGACAGGCGTGAATGGAGGGACGAATGGAGACGTGTCGTCTTCAGCGATGAGAGTCGCTTCTGCCTTGGTGCCAATGATAGTCGTATGCGTGTTTGGCGCCGTGCAGGTGAGCGCCACAATCAGGACTGCATACGACCGAGGCACACAGGGCCAACACCCGGCATCATGGTGTGGGGAGCGATCTCCTACACTGGCCGTACACCTCTGGTGATCGTCGAGGGGACAATGAATAGTGCACTGTACATCCAAACCGTCATCGAACCCATCGTTCTACCATTCCTAGACCGGCAAGGGAACTTGCTGTTCCAACAGGACAATGCACGTCCGCATGTATCCCGTGCCACCCAACGTGCTCTAGAAGGTGTAAGTCAACTACCCTGGCCAGCAAGATCTCCGGATCTGTCCCCCATTGAGCATGTTTGGGACTGGATGAAGCGTCGTCTCACGCGGTCTGCACGTCCAGCACGAACGCTGGTCCAACTGAGGCGCCAGGTGGAAATGGCATGGCAAGCCGTTCCACAGGACTACATCCAGCATCTCTACGATCGTCTCCATGGGAGAGTAGCAGCCTGCATTGCTGCGAAAGGTGGATATACACTGTACTAGTGCCGACATTGTGCATGCTCTGTTGCCTGTGGCTATGTGCCTGTGGTTCTGTCAGTGTGATCATGTGATGTATCTGACCCCAGGAATGTGTCAATAAAGTTTCCCCTTCCTGGGACAATGAATTCACGGTGTTCTTATTTCAATTTCCAGGAGTGTATTTGTGCATATTTGTATTTAATAGTTCCATCACTTTTGAAGTATACCTACTCTATGCGACAATTTACAGCTACGATAATTTTACGTAATTTTTTTATTCTTTGCTGTCGGACACTTTAGATATCAATTCTGGTGTTACTAAAATATATGAGGTATGCTTCAATTCATATCCGCGTTGTAAAAAAAAAAAAAAAGTCGAGAACGCAGTTATCCATGAACGTCAGAAAAACATGCATGATGACTGATACCTCAGAACGTAAGGTTTCATAACCAGTTGAACGAAAATCGAGAGATGACAATACATCACTTCCTGGAGCCATATGTTTTGTAGATGTATAACATTAATTCTGTCTGCAATGACAAAGGAAACGAATTTGGCATCACATCACGCATAATATTGTGTTAATTACTCCCATTCGGCTAAGAGTTTCTATTATGCTGCACTTATTCCTTATATTTTGAGGAAGATCAGAAACTGTTTTCTGTCACAGAATGTAATACTGGCCGATTTGATAGCAAAATAAAAAGCTTTTGAGTAGTAACACCGTTTCACTTATGCATGTTGAATGTTTAGCCACTCTTCAACGAGAATTTAACCAAAGTGAACAAAAAAAAAGAGTTTCTGTTGTTAGAAACTTAGACGGTCATATGTCGAGTCTGGTTTACAGTTTGCTGCATTAACAGGCCATATTTCAAAAGAAGAGCTAACAACATATTGGTTTATAAATTGTGATGGTAAATCATATGAGACAATGATTTGCCGGAATAATGTGGAGTCTCTTTGAAGGAACATACAGTCAAGACGATGCAGTTCAGACAGATGTTGGAATGACGGCAACATTGAGTTTCAGTGGTAAGAACCAGTAGAACTCAAGACAAACTGGACTTCAGCCGTCGTCTATAACTGCTCTAGATTTATTTGAGTTCCTTTTTTCCAAACAGTTAACTGACTATCTGCTAATTAGTTGACTGTCAAGAGTATGTGCTGAAAATTTCTTTTCGCAAGTTCGAGGAACAGATGACGTGTGACATACGTATTGTATCTATTCGTTACCCACAACCTCCAGACAATCTTTCTCCTGAATGGGCTACAGCTGTAAATGAAGGTGCACTGATGCATCCAACGGAGGATAACTTAATCAATACACTACACGGAAGAGATCTTACAGAAATCCAATTATCAAATACTGAAGCATGAGAAAGTACCGCGTAATTTTTTGAACACGTGTGTTAGTTTTGTTGAATGTGTGAGATGCTCTTTTTACCTATATTATGAGATTGTGGAACTACTTTTGAAATTTTTTTCCTTTGCAAAGGATTTACACAGTATGTACCTTGCAATAATAATAAAACAAAAATGTAAGTCAGTATAATTTCGTATATAAGGGTTAGTGGTGATATCCAAAAATAAATACCGTAATTTGGTCATACAAATTGTTGCTTGTACTGCAGAAATTCGGCACACTTTTGATAAAGGATGCACTTGAGACTTTTGTTTGTGGCCACGTCATTACTGTTTGGTTTGCGTTATATTTAATGAATATACGAATAAATGGTCAACTACGAACTGTTAGGCTCTGTGGAATAGTAAGATGAAATTCAAGTGTGCTTACTATAAGTTAAAATATTGCTATTACGTGGCTATACAAATACTAGCTCAGTACTATTTTTATTTGTTATAGCTCACCTAGTCTCTTTTTTGTGCTACAAATACCATCAATGATATAAACTCCTTTCATACACGCTAAGCGGTAGAGAGTAGACATATGACACACGTAATTGCTGTACAGCTATAAAGTTAATATTTCAAGCAGCAACCAGCCAAAAGTGTGGTTAGAAATGTTTGTGTCAGTCAAACGTTACGGGTTAGATTTGTTACAAATCCACCTTAAGAAGGTTCTTATAGATTTCCTTCCTTTCCTGCTGGGGACACGACTTAGAAGTCGTTATTCGTTTTGTGCATAATATATACAAAAAGGTTTTTGTTCCAAAATTCAGTAAAGTTACGAGAGACTTTTTCCTTTTCGACCTCCCCATTACCGTACATGAAACCGTTTTAAAGTCAGTAAAACATAAAACGTGGTAAAAGTTACGCCATGTGTTTTTCTGTGTGAGATATTTGTCTTGAATTTGTGTTACATATTTTAAACTTGCCACATTTTGGCACAGACGCAATATGAGTGTTATTACATTCTTGGGAAAACTGGTTGAACACACACTGTATAAATGTTCAAATGTGCGTGAATTGCTAAGGGACCAAACTGCTGAGGTCATCGGTCCCTAGACTTACACCCAACTTAAACTAAATTAATCTAACTTACGCTAAGGACAACAGACATCCATGCCCGAGGGAGGATTCGAACCTCCGGCGGAGCAGCTGTGCAATCTGTGACATGTTTAAGATGACATGGTCTCCTGACCTTAATTTCTTTCATATTCCGTCCTCACAATCATATTCTGCACATCAAGACGCTTGATTCGAACCCAAACTCGATAAAGTAGAGTCAATTTTGTATGAATTCATGTAAGTGATATGCAAATCTAATAAGTAAATCGCAAGTGCGCACCGAGTTTGAAAAGGTCGAGGCTGGCGTACACAACATGATGGCCACAGGAATTTTCGTTCTTGCTAGGCTGCCGGCCTACTGGGAGGACCATCCCTTCAGAGGGGTGGGTCGGCGTACACACACTTTGGCTGGAATGACCCCCCAGAGAATGAACAGCTTTTGCCAGAGTGAACGGATAACGACCCCCATGTTCAAATTAAAAGCAAATTCCGGTAAATTGTGTGGAAGCGCCCAGAAGACGAATTGTTTGACTGACCAGGTTGTGTAGTTACGGGGTTCTCACAGGAGGACAGTATACACCTAACGGAGATGCTACATATTTCCGCATTGGTCGAGTTAAACGAAACGTCGTTCGCCTGATTAAGAGAGCAACGTTGATTGGTGGAATATTTCTGACCCAAAGAGCCAGAGGAGTGAAGGAAGATACCCTTGGACCTTTCCCAGAAAAAGGGGCCGTTCTGTTGTTGCTCTTGGAGCGGGAACACGTAACGAGAGCGAGTGCGCTCGTACGTGTACGTAAAGAGTGAGGAACAAAGTCTCTCCTCAGTACTTCACTGGGAGAGCACCTGTGTCATTAGCGAATCAGAGTGATACTCTATATTGAGTCACTCGTGATTAAGTGTTGTTCATTGTGTTGGCCATCACACTTATTGTGGGGTGTGAACACAGACAGAGTACCAGTTAAACGCCTGTGAGCGAATATTGAGTGGCATCGTGGTGCACTGGTTATCTGACTGGTGTACCACACCAATAGTTAGACTAGTGACGGATAGGAGTCCTTTACTTCACCAAGGTGTAGGGAGAGTTTGATTGGTGAATGTCAACCCAGACAGAAAGAGATAGTTGTGTTATTAGTCAGCAGAGAGCGACGCAGGCAGCAGTTGTCGCAGCTCACGGTATTATACGCTACAGCGTATGCGAGCCCCATCTGTTCTCCATAACAGTAAACTCCATTACAGTTCTCACATGACAGTCTTGACTGTACCTAGAAAAGTTATTCAAGTTGTGTAGGCGCGGCTCTCAGCCGTTCTGTTGAGTAAATAACATTCTTAAAGAAGAGGGAGGCAATCTACTGTTCTGAAAAGAACCCAGAAATTTATTAATTTCTAAGAAAAAGTTTCACTTGATTTCTCAGAATTCTTTTTGCAATAAATAATATTTTTCGTTCGTTTAATGTTTTTCTTTCATTAACTAGCAACACTCCAGTACGCAAGTATTGCACTAGTTATGTAAGAATATATTATAATTTTTTTGTCTTTTCTTACAGCGTGCGACTCCAGAAGATATTTGTTGCCGAATGTTTTTCAAGCAGTTCTTGTTGGTACATTAGAAGCGTCTGTCTGACTTCTGTAGTAGTGTGAGGTGGAAATTATTTCTTGCAGGAGCCAAAGGGTACTTGTGGGATCAATCCACTGCGCAACTTTACAAAATAAAACCGACACACTCGCACGTGGCGCCTCAAACCGCGCGGCCACTCTGCACGGCCCACACTGTATAGTCCTAAAACATCGACTACACACCGACCAGAGCAGCACTGCGAAACGGCATCAAGAAGGCACCGACCTGCGCCCCAGTAGAAAGAGTAGGCAGAGCCATATCTCCAGGAAGCCACAGCTCCATTCCCCCTGTCAACGCTGATTTAATCGGTTACCCATATCTGGTCGACCCAGTTCAGTCGCAGACTTCGAGAGCACCAGTACAGGGCAATAGAAAGACGTTACTTAGCCTACGTTGTGTGAGCAGTAACAGGGGCACAAAAGCACAGGATTTAAGAGACGATAAGTTTACTTTCTTTTCAGAAATAAAGAGTAACATTACTCTTGAAGTGTTTTGCACAGATGATTTGGATTCCTGAAACCGACCATTGCAGCTTCTTTCCTTCCTTGTTTGTGTCAGTGGTGACTCCCACAGCAGCCGACACAACACATACCGTCCTATATGTTATGGCAGCACACACGTTCAATATTTACAAACCGTGGCCGGCTTCATGTGCGTAACAAAAACGGTACTTTCTGACACGTTGGCATAATCAATATGTTAAGTTACAGACTAAAGCATACGAGATATAAAGAAGCAATATTTTTAAAAACTATTTTGATCTTGCTGTCAAAACGAAGTGTATCAGTGTAAATGTAAGATAAAAATGCACATTGTCCGAAAGCCATCAGACCGATTGAGCCGTGTCACGACTCAGCTCATTTTATTTACCCGCGAGATTATTGACTTGCTTTCGCCGCAGCGATAGAGAGCGTGATCGCTGAGCGCTGTTGGCGCTGGTGCGCTAAGCAGCAGTTTTGGAGGACGGCTCCGTCGGGAGATGGCGAGAGGACCAGTCAGTCTCGGCGAGGCTGGTCAGTCGGTTAGTCGCTCAGTCGGGGAGTCGGTGCAGTGAGGCGACAGAGTCAGTCAGAAGGCAGACACTCGCATGTTAGTCGGTCGGCTCTAAGGCTCAGTCGCTGTTGGGTTCTGCAGTGAGTCGGGTTCGTCGTTACTGCGCGGTTGGACGAGTTGGCAGTCAGCAATAGGCAGGTCCGCACGGTGCAAGCACGCGCCGGGGCCGTGGTCGACGCAGACGGAAGGCCGTTGGTCGATCGGTCGGCTGGTCGTCGAATGGCGACAGGACGGATGCGACTGGGAGTCAACTGGTGCCTGCCGATTAAGGACTGCGATGAGATGGCTGCTTGAGAGCATGTGGGGACGACGGGATGCTCGCTTGCTTAGTGTGGTTCTCAATTGCCAGCTGTTGTTTGTTGGGCCTAGTACTCGAGTGTAGCAGGAAACTGCACTGGTGTGGTTCTCGTCACCTGACTAAACCCTAATTTTTCATATGCTTTTATTATATTTCATGATCATTACTTTATTATGTGGTTGGTACTTGTAGCCAACATTTTGTGATTTGGAATAATTCTGAATATCATTACGTGCCAGGTGTCTACCGTGAATAATTCTTAATTTGTTTCAAAGTGTATTTCACGATATCCACTATCATCGATCATTTTATGAAAGTTCTGTCCAAATTACTGTTACATTAGATCTTGTTAAACTGGGTGCGTTTAAATTGCAAATTGCCTAAATATACTAATACTGCTTGGGATACAGATTTTGAACTGTGTTGTGTATGCACTTAAATGGAATGTTGTGAGTGAGAAGCACACTTGAGTGTGTAATGTTTTTCAGCTCCATTGTTTCGAAGTGACCATTATTTATATTGCGTGATTTGTTGGATTTTGTAGTGATTGGAACTTTAATTTGTGTGATTCTGTTTTGTAGCATGTTTTTCGTGGCAGCATTTGAGGATCAGTTGTTACAAGAAGTGGCCAGCTCTGAATTGCCACCTCGTTCATCAATCATTTATTGACAGATGTGTTGGTTTGTCTGTAGCAAGTAAGAGGCAGCAACTGTAGTTTGTTAGTACAAAACTGTTAGGCAGAAATTTGATTGGGCAAAAACGCACTCATCTTTTATTATAAAGTTGTTTTATAGTATATTGGAAGATCATTCTTTTGAGCTGTGTTTATTCTGTATCAGTCTAATTCAGGTATCACACAGCTGACATAAATGACTGTTGAGCTCGTAATAGACCGTATGTGTGAAATAATACGTGTAGTTTTGTGAGTGATGTGTTAAATTGTTTATTTGTAAGTTGTTTTGAAGATCTGCATTTTTGGTGTTTTCACCTTATGTTGAACCAAAACAGTATTCTTGAAGTCTTGATGACTGCACATGATATATAATATACCTTTTACTGACAGTACCTTTATGTAATGTTACAGAGTAGGGCTGCATGTTCTTCAGGAGAATGTCTTTTATTTAAAAAAAATTCTGTTGCTAAAATTTCCTTTAAACTGTTAATACAATTAACTTGGATGTATAACCAATTATAGTTAAATAATAAATTTGTGTCAACAAGGCTTGGATCAAATAAATGTGCCTACACCTTCCCCATCCTGGCTCTGCTACCGTCTGTACACCACACCGATCACCTATCGCGTCTTGCTGTTTAAACATTTTATGCCAAACAGAAACTGCATCTTTTTAATAGGAAGTCCGAATCTGTTTTAATACCTCTAATTAAGGCGGAAATTAAGTAAATACTTTTCGGGGTCAGTTCAGTTATCAAAAAATGGCACATGCAGCTACATCCTCCGCCTGATACACCCATCAATGCAACAAGCAACATCTACTTTATTTTTCTGGAAGGCAAGTAATTAATTAAGAGAAAAATATTTGATGCATCGATTCAAATTAATTACACCATGCCATCGCTTTTGTGATTCATCCTTTAGATGGCAAATCTTTACTTAGGCACTGCATACTCTTCAACGTATTCAATTATCATTTTCATTTGCTCTTTGCTACCATGCAAAAGACACATTACAAGACACTGTATACAGTACGTGGGGGAGCAAATTATGTATTTTCGGGGGCGATCAAATTAATTTATAAGTCAAGAATTTATAAACTGAACTGTTCTAATTGTCTTAAATGCTTCGTTTTCCGAACAGGTAGAAGTTTTGAAACCACCATTAAGGACCAACTTGATGCCCTACAACTAAATAAATCAGCCTCTGCCAACCAACTTGCAGAAAAGAATGGTACAGCAGATAATACAGAAAACAAGCTGCAGATTTTATACCCTACAGATACGGACAGCACAACGAATATTCCAAAGGAGATTGATATCCATAAGCACAAAAATACCTTCCCTGACCTAAACCGGACTGAGGAAAGAGAGCCAACACTACCTCCCTAAATGACTTTCAAAAGTTCTTCTCCTCTGTTAAACCCGTAAAATAATGCCATAGTCTATGGGAGTTATAGGACATCTTCGTTGCTGTTTAATTTAAATTTTTACCTGTTTTGTATGAAGACAATATAAATTACCTAACTATGGTTGTAATAATAATTTTTATGATAATCATTGTTAGATATATTAAATATTACAGCTTAAAATCGGCAAACCAGTAAAATATATCATAATCCTATTGATAATGTAGAGTGGAACTTCAGATTCAACGTTCAAATTTAGTTTTGTCATTGTAACAAACGACATAGCTTGTTGTTTTCTTATACTGCATACATCGTCAATCATCTAATTCTTACGTTCAGTTCTGGATCTATTCAACGCAGGAACAATACAGCTTATTTCTCATGTTATAATTGGCTAATCAGTAAAATGTATCGAAACACTATTTGCAATGTACAATACGACTTTAAATTTAGTTTTCAACCTCAAGTTTATCAGCGTAACAAAATAAATAAAATGAAAATAGACTATATTTTCATCTACTCATCCACTACACACAGTGTCAGTCATATAATGTCCATTATCAATGTAGGGTCTAACCAATATAAAAATACTTTATCTGATCACAATATAACTGATTAAATATTTCCCACCTATAAACCTTAGATTGTGTATACATATTATTCCTTATTGTACGTATATTTTACACGATATTATATTGTATTACTGTGTGTTACTGCGTATAACTTGTTCCTACCACTGAGACAGCTGTAGAAAAGATGTTTCAGGAAGGGTAATGTACCTTGTCCGAGAGGCATCAAACCGATCACGTATCATGCCTTGCTGTTTAAGTATTTCATGTCATATACAGGGTGGTCCATTGGTCGTGACCGGGTCAAATATCTCAAGAAGCGACCGAAACTTCTCTACCTTGAAGGGGGAAACCAGATGGTGATATGTTGTGATAGATGGCGCTGTAATAGTCACGAACATGAGGCTCACAATTTTAGACAAACAGTTGGTAACAGGTAGGTTTTTTAAATTAAAATACAGAACGTAGGTACGTTTGAGCACTTTATTTCGGTTGTTCCAATGTGATACATGTACCTATGTGAAATTATCATTTCTGAGAACGCATGCTGTTACAGCGTGATTATCTGTAAATACTATGTAAGAGGTCCATAATTAAAGAATTTGTTGCTAGCGCACTCGAGCTGATGTAATTTCGATGTATTGCTCACGCGCTGCCTGCGATATGTAAGCTAGAAGAGAATCTGAGACCAAAGAGCAGTATTGGCTGCAGTAAGAACTGTGTGTTAGTAGGAGTGAGTTGTTGCTAGCGAGCAGTCGTGTCTGGTGTATCGTGTTGGCTGGGCCGGTCGTGTGCAGCGATGGCGGAGCCTGAGCGTTGTAGGATAAGGTAAAAACAGCCGCGCGCATATGTAGTATTGTTACATCAAGTCCCATGTAAATGTTTTTAAAAAATCTGTTAATAATAATCTTCTCATAAAAAGTAACTTTTGACATTCATCCCAATTTAAAGAATTCACTAATTTCTCTAATCCTTGGCCATCCCGATTATTGAAAAAGAAAATCAGTTTTTTTTCTTTTATATAAGACAAATCTATCGGCCAGCATTGCACTTAGCTGCGCCAGGAAAATTTCTTATAGGAGCAGATATATACGCGTTATCCGGCGATCTAATTAAGGTAAGATTTTTCAGTTTATTCAGAATGATTTATCAGGGCCATGACGTCCAAAATTTACCAGGTTAAACTGACTGTCAAATACTGAAAGGTTATAGGTTTGTCAGATTGTATTATATTTTCACTGTTGGGTACTTACGCTAAATGAGAATATTATTCATATTATTTTATTTTGTTGGGAAGTTACACTTGGTATTTTGTGGAGAGGTTACACTTGGTATTTTGTGGGGAGGTTACAACTACATTAATACAATAAATGCTCAAAAGGATGTCCGTGAACCTCAATGCATTTGGCAATACGTGTAATGACATTCCTCTCAACAGCGAGTAATTCGCCTTCCGTAATGTTCGCACATGCATTGACAACGCGCTGACGCATGTTTTCAGGCGTTGTCGGTGGATCACGATGGCAAATATCCTCCAACTTTCCGCACAGAAAGAAATACTGGGACGTCAGATCCGGTGAATGTGCTAGTCGTGGTATGGTGCTCCGCCGACCAATCCACCTGTCATGAAATATGCTATTAAATACCGCTTCAACCACACACGAGCTATGTGCCGGACAGCCATCATGTTGGAAGTACATCGTCATTCTGTCATGCAGTGAAACATCTTGCAGTAACATCGGTAGAACATTCCGTAGGAAATCAGCATACATTGCACCATTTAGATTGCCATCGATAAAATGGGGGCCATAACGGGGGCCATAATGCCGCATCATACATTAACCCGCCAGGGTCGCTGATGTTCCACTTGTCGCAGCCATCGTGGATTTTCCGTTGCCCAATAGTGCATATTATGCCGGTTTACGTTACAGCTGTTGGTGAATGACGCTTCGTCGCTAAAATGGAACACGTGCAAAAACGTCTGTCATCATCCCGTAATTTCTCTTGTACCTAGTGTCAGAACTGTACACGACATTAAAACTCGTCGCAATGCAGTTCCTGGTGCATAGAAATATGGTATGGGTGCAATCGATGTTGATGTAGCATTCTCAACACCGACGTTCTTGAGATTCCCGATTCTCGCGCAATTTGTCTGCTACTGATGTGCGGATTAGACGCAACAGCAGCTAAAACACCTACTTGGGCATCATCATTTGTTGCAGGTCGTGGTTGACGTTTCACATGTGGCTGAACACTTCCTGTTTCCTTAAATAACGTAACTATCCGGCGAAAAGAATTTTGGAACACGTATTGTGTTCGAATATAATGACTTTCCTGGAAACTAGACATCTATTCTGTAGGAATCAGCATGCGTTTCGAAAAAGACGATCGTGTGAAACCCAGCTCGCGCTATTCGTCCACGAGACTCAGAGAGCCATAGACACGGGTTCACATGTAGATGCCGTGTTTCTTGACTTCCGCAAGGTCTTCAGTTCAGTTCCCCACAGTCGTTTAATGAACAAAGTAAGAGCATATTGACAATCAGGCCAATTGTGTGATTGGATTGAAGAGTTCCTAGATAACAGAATGCAGCATGTCATTCTCAGTGGATAGAAGTCTACCGAAGTAAGAGTGATTTCTGGTGTGCCGCAGAGGAGTGTCGTAGGACCGTTGCTATTCACAATATACATAAATGACGCTGTGGATGACATCGGAAGTTCACTGAGGCATTTTGCGGATGATGCTGTGGTATATCGAGAGGTTGTAACAATGGAAAATTGTACTGAAATGCGGGAGGATCTGCAGCGAATTGACGCATGGTGCAGGGAATGACAATTGAATCTCAATGTAGACAAGTATAATGTGCTACTAATACATAGAAAGAAAGGTCCCTTATCATTTAGCTACAATATAGCAGGTCAGCAGCTGGAAACAGTTAATGCCATGAATTATCTGGGATTACGCATTAGGAGTGATTTAAAATGGAATGATCATATAAAGTTGATCGTCGGTAAAGCAGATGCCAGACTGAGATTCATTGGAAGAATCCTAAGAAAATGCAATCCGAAAACAAAGGAAAGAGGTTACAGTACGCTTGGTCGCTCGCTGCTTGAATACTGCTCAGCAGTGTGGGATCCCTACCAGGTAGGGTTGATAGAAGAGATGGAGTAGATCCAACGGAGAGCAACGCCCTTCGTTACTGGATCATTTAGTAATCGCGAAAGCGTTACGGAGATGATAGATAAACTCCAGTGGAAGACTCTGCAGGAGAGACGCTCAGTAGCTTGGTACGGGCTTTTGTTGAAGTTTCGAGAACACACCTTCACCGAAGAGTCAAGCAGTATATTGCTCCCTCCTACGTATATCTCACGAAGAGACCGTGAGGATAAAATCAGAGAGATTAGAGCCCACACAGAGGCATACCGAAAATCCTCCTTTCCACGAACAATACGAGACTGAAATAGAAGGGGGAACCGATAGAGGTACTCAAGGTACCCTCCGCCACACACCGTCAGGTGGCTTGCGGAGTATGGATGTAGATATAGATGTAGATGTAGAACGGTCTGTACACTTGGATGATGTCGTCGAGGATACCGAGCAGCATACATAACACACGCCCATTGGGCATTTTGATCACAATAGCCTTACATCAACACGATATCGACCTTTTGCGCAATTGGTAAACGGTCCATATTAATACCGGTAATGTGTCGCGAAGCAAATACCGTCAGCACTGGCGGAATGTTACGTGATACCACGTACTTAAACGTTTGCGACTATTACAGCGCCATCCAGCACAAAGCGAAAAAGTGGTCCAACTATAACATTCATATTTTTTAAGTACTACGCGAATATGTAATAACAAATGGGGGTTCCTATTTAAGAAAACGCAGTTGATATTCGTTTGACCTATGACAGCGCCATCTAGCGGGCCGTTCGTAGCGCCATCTGGTTTCCCCCTTCAAGCTAGACGAGTTTCGTTCATTGTAGTTTTTTCGTTTGATGCTTATTTCGTGAGATATTTGGCCCGGTCACGATCAGTGGACCACCCTGTATATGTTATTTAATGACTGTTGCTGTGAAGGTCAAAAAGAAAAAAAATCTTTCATAACCTTACTGATTTTTTAAAGGAAAACCGTTTTGTTTACTATGTTGCACAAGAACAAATACGATTACAAAACGAGATTCCTACAGGAAAGCAGGGAAATCTGTTAGAACCGCCTACAAATGCATTCTATTAATTCCAAACCAGTAATGGTTTTATTTAAATAAACTTTTTCAAACCATATTTGTGGCTGGCTGCTGTTTCAATCTGTACATTATCATTTGATGCAACTAATTCCCCATGTCTAGAACTGGTGCTTGGACCTTATTTTATCTTTTATCTTTTTTTTTTTTCTTTTTGCTGTCAGCGTAATTTCTCAACATGTTTTGATAGTTTCGTGTTTTGGGAATAAGTATTATCTTTGTCACACTTTACTGTAGGATATGGACTTGCTTTTTTAAATGTTGATGCTTCTAGCTTTTTGTAATAAATATGTTCCCCTAAGTTCTTTGCGAATTATGTCACAAAGTGGGGTACAGAATATTGAGCCTCACCTACTTCCAATCCACGCAAGTCGTAATTAAGAGATAAACTGCTGGTTTGTTGCTTGCTATTAAAATGATAATTAGACTCATTCATAGCTATTAAAAAGCTCTGTAAAAAGTTTTTATGTTATTTTGTAAGTTTTGTTTGTAAATCAAGTTTTTCTAGAAGCAATACGCTGTGAAATGAAAATTTGTTCCTCTATATGTTTCCTCTGTTCGTCGCAAGTGACTGATTTGGCTGTCTGCTTTATCATTTACAGAAATACCGCAGTGAGCTTTCATCCAGTACACAGTCATCTTGTGATTCTTAATTCCGAGCTCTAGTATCAGATTCACGACATGGTATGCAACTTAACAATTCAAAGGCCGATCTCAAATCAAGACAATAGTTATCTGATCGTTTCAAAGCTTTTCGGCTTCTCGTAGAGCCATAAACTGAGCTTTCATAATCGCCATTTCCTTACGCATTTTGAATTGCTTAACACTGTAACGAAAATTATGTACTGTTCCGTAATCCGGATTTGTATCGTCATGCACCTAACTTCTGGTATAAAGCAAATTTGCAATGACGTCCATATTATTGTTTCATTATTCACTGACGGTAGTGCGTTATTATAGAGTTTGGATAAATTTATGGAAACACCGTCAGAAATGCATGGTCGATCACAAATACCCTGAGTAGCCAAGCCCGCAGGCTGCGCTGCTGTATTTGACCACAGACGGCCCCTGTGAAATGTCGTTAATACTTTTACAAGCGTCGGTCACGATGAGAACAATGTTCTGTGCAGATGTGAGAGCGTTACGTCGGAGCTAAGTGGACAATTTGTTGATATTCGTATGGTGAGTGCTTCTGTAAACAGCATAGCCGAAGTATTTGGTGTTGCAAGGGGCAACGTATCGAACATTTATACCGCATACAGGGAAAGCCATCCGCTAAGTCCCAACGTGGACGAAAATGTGAAGTGAGTGATCGTGACAAATTTTCATTGAAGAGGATTGTGAAAAAACGTAAGAAGACGAAAGCTGCAAATCACCAACGGAGCCAGGGAATTGTAGGTGAGCTGGAATTCCAAAACCACACATCAGTGGTGCAAATGCCCATAACTGGGAAACTTTGTGTCGAAGCCATAAAACCTGGACTATGGAGCAATGGAAGAACATCATTTGGTCGAATGGCTTCTGGCCGAGTTTACGTTCCAAGAGTGAAGTAATGTGGGGGTTCGGTGATGATGTGGGCTACCTTACCTTGGTATTCCATGGGCCCCATGGTTGCTCTGCAAGGCCGCATAACTGCCAAGAATTATGTGACCGTTTTGGCAGATCTGGTCCATCACATGGTACAGTGTTTGCTCACCAATGTTGATGCTGTGTTTGAAAACGACAAGCCCCTGTTGACACCGTTCTCATCGTCCACGCCTAGTTTTGTGAGAACGATAATGAATTTTCACGTCTCCTCTGGTCAATATAGCCAATAGACCTCAATATTTTTAAGCCTTTGTGGTCCACTTGGGTGGGATACGTGCCACCAGCGTTACCTGAACTTACCTTTCTGCAGCAATAATTAAATAAGATTTCCTTGAAAACCATAGAGGACCCGTGTTTATCCACGCCGAGACACCTGGAAGCTGTTTGGAATGCTAATGGTTTTCTAAACCGTATTGAGCATGGTAATTTGTTCTTATTCCGGTGTTTCTCTTTTTTTTTTTGTCGATCCCTTGTAGAGTGACGCAGCACAGAGCCGCCTGGTCTGTGACCTCCGTTACCTTGTAGTCAACGTTGCCATTAATTCAGTCGCGTCCCGAGAGTGAGGTATCGACAGACGCCACACAGCCGAGGCCATGCGCGACCGCATTTGACGTAACGAGCTGCCCGCCGCCTGCGTGCTGTCGCTGAGCTGGTATGCGCTGCCGCCTTTCATAACCAATCTCCCTAGAACTCTGATTCAGTTAACAACTGTGTTTCTCTCCTTGCGTAGCTTTCCTTCAAATTCATTCGAAATTCGATTCATTTTATTTGTGCCCCGGGTAAGCATAGTAATTGCCCGCTGCCACCTTGCTGTTTTTTTTTTTTTTATGCTACGGGCGGGAGTATGTGAACTTCACATTTTCGTAATGCTTTTCTTACACTTTAAAAATTTTTCCTGTGTCTAACAAGGCTTTTTACCGATAGTTTGGCACTGTGGATTAGTGCCCCCCCCCCCCCCCTAATGGAAAGGCTACCCCGAGTTTCATTTGAGCTGAACACTATATACGAACTAGTCCACCCGGCTAGCCTCGCGGTCTAATGCGCAGTTTCCCGAGCAGGATGGCGTGCCGTTCTCCGGCACGAATCCACCCGGCGGGTTAGTGTCGAGGTCCGGTGTGCCGGCTAGGCTGTAATTTTTAAGGCGGTTTTCCATCTACCTCAGCGAATTTGGGCTGGTTCCCCTTATTCTGCCTCAGTTATCCTATGTCGGCGATTGCTGCGCAAACACTGTCTTCACGTACGTCTACCCCATAATTAATCTACCACGCAAACATTGGGGTTATTCTCTTCTGGTATGAGACGTTCCCAGGTGGGTCCACTGGGGACCAAACCGCACAATAACCCTGAGTTAGGTGTGGGGCGGCGGTGGGGTGGGTGGACTGCTGTGGCCTGTTGTGGGATTGTGAACCACTGAGGACTACGGCGGGACGAAGCCTCTCTGTCATTTCTAGGTTCAAATGGTTGAAACGGCTCTGAGCACTATGGGACTTATCATCTGAGGTCATCAGTCCCCTAGAACTTAGAACTACTTAAACCTAACTAACCTAAGGACATTACACACATCCATGCCCGAGGAGTGCTAGTTCTGCAAGGTTCGCAGGAGAGCTTCTGTAAAGTTTGGATGGTAGGAGATGAGGTACTGGCAGAAGTAAAGCTGTGAGGACGGGGCGTGAGTCGTGTTTGGTTAGCTCAGTTGGTAGAGCACTTGCCCGCGAAAGTCAGAGGTCCCGAGTTCGAGTCTCGATCGGGCGCACAGTTTTACTCTGTCAGGAAGTTCCATATCAGCGCACACTCCACTGCAGAATGAAAATTTCATTCTGGTAACTGCTTCTTGTTTGTAGCTACCCCACCAGTCTCGTGTATTCATACAGCAAGTTCTGATGGAGAAACACCTGCATCACGGCGCGAAGTCCGACACTGCCATGCGCACGGCGATAGAAGTATTTATATTGAGGAAAGAAACTGTACCAGAGAGTACAGAATGAAACGATGTCAGATTAATATCTTTAATGTTGCACTAGCAGCGTTGTTCAACCGAGTTGACGTCAGTCTATAGAACTCACAGTTCTCAGGTAACCCCAAGAACACTCTAAGAGAGAGAGGAAAGAAAAAAATCGACGTACCACGAAGGAATTACCTGAATGGGACGGAGATTGGTTCAAATGTTCAAATGTGTGTGAAATCTTACGGGACTAAGATCGTCAGTCCCTAAGCTTACACACTACTTAGCCTAAATTATTCTAAGGACAAACACACACACCCATGCCCGAGGGAGGACTCGAACCTCCGCCGGGACCAGCCGCACAGTCCATGGCACTTTGGGACATGATGTGTATCGAAAGCCGACTCACACGGATTTGTATTTACGTGCAAATAGCTGCCACCATCCTGCCCAGACGATGAGTGTTCTCCGAACTTTGACTCACAGAGCGCATATTATTTCTGACGAAAGCAGTCTGCAAGATGAACTTTCTCACTTAACAAAGAGTGTTTGAAGACAATGGGTACTCCCCACAGCAAATACAGAAGGCGCTGAAAATGAAGCCGAAAGAGGCCACAAAGAAAGTAGAAGAAGACGAAGAAACCTTTAAATCGATGGCCTTCCTGCCATATGTGGGTAGCCTCACATCAAAAATAGGACGGATTCTCAGCAGACACAAAGTAAAAGTTATATTTCGTCCTCCACCCAAGACAGCTGCACTCGTGGGCTCCGTCAAAGATGATTTGCTGCTCCGAAAATCTAGAATTTACAAAATTCCATGAGACTGTGGCCCTTCTTACATTGGACAAACAACTCGTACTGTCCAAGGAAGATGTACAGAACACCGGAGGTACACACGACTTTTACAACCTAACAAGTCGGCAGTGGAAGAGCACTGTATTGACACTGGTCACTGTATGTTACATGACAACGTCGAAATTTTGGTAACTACATCATCTTTTTGGGACTTGATGGCGAAGGAGGCAATTGAGATTCGCTTCACGACCAATTTAATTACTAGAGATAGTGGTTTCAACCTTGATAAATAATGGAATCTGGCACTTGGTGTAAAAAAAAACTCACAAAGACATCGTCACAGTGCAGCTCACAATGATATATTGACATGCTAACACAGATCGACTGCGAAGTCGTAGATGTAACTCGCGCATTGTGCACGTTTCTGCCGCCGACCAACGTCTCTGGCTTGTTTGCATCTGTGGCCGCACGCGCAGTTGCGCGGTACACGAGTATGAAGGGACGAAGCGAGCACTGGAGCGGCAGTCTTGCAGCTCACTCTGAAGATGGCTGAACGTTATACAGTCGAAATATTAGAAGAAGAAGGAGAATTAGTGTGCCTGCACACCCGAAACTTAATGGAACATGTGGTAATTCGTTTGTCTGATCATGTACATCACGATTACCTATTTCAGTCCCATTATGACAATTCCTTCGTAGCGCGTCATTTTTTTTTATCTTAGTGCGTATTGCACTACGGTGTTACTAAAGTTAAGACTGCTTTCGTTTGGATCATTACTGAAACTTTTTGTCCATTTAGCGACCAAAATACTTCTTTTAAACGAAACAGCTCTATGCAATTCTGATGTGATAATTTTGCGTATTGCGAGTGAGAGAAAAGCAGTGATACCTCTGTAAATATTGGTTTGCATGGACAATGGTACATAAAGTTTCGATTCCTGTCAGGATGGGTTGTAGGTTGTTTGATTTTCTGTATACATCGATAAGTCAGCCTACTTAGATCTTATTAATAACGTAAGGTGCCAACCGTGATGTTTTGTCGATAGTTTTTATTAATTTTGCTTTACAACAATATAGCTAATTTCCCATGTATACATATATATATATATGCAATAAATTAATTTTCCACATTCATATAATTTAGTTACAACGTCAGTATGTTATGAATTTTCAACGACAATATATTGCCCCTTCGTATCTAAATGTATAATAAATATATTGTAAACTTACCTTCAGAAACAACACTATCTCATCCAGTAAATATATGAATAACACCAACATATATATAACAGTTTAAATCTGAAGTATTTTATGTTCCGAAAGATTTGTGTTGCTCTTCATTTTTGAATCAGACTTCTATGTGTCGCCATATCACGCTCGGTGGGGCTTGAGTGTGGTGAAAACACGAACACTGTTAATGTACTAGTCAACACACTCACTTCTGATTTATGATTGTCCTCCGTAAACAAACACAATGTACACATGTTTGAGAATGGTCCACATATGAACTGCACAGAAAACTGGTAATACGTATCTCCTACGAAGAGCACAGATAATCGTACACGTAAGACATTTAACACTTGTATGGGTATCTAGATTAACTTGGCAAGTAGCTTCTGAGTAGATGCGAAGGTCGTTGAAGAGATGAAGTGACACAAACCAGTTTGTTAATTGGTTAAGACCTTCGTACGGTAGGTTCACAGGGGATGTATGATCGGTGTTCTAGGAATGAGTGACACCGATTTTTAACTTGCATAAGGAATTCGAATCAGTTCTATACGTGTCTCACAATGAAAAGTTCTTTTGGATATGTTGTGTACAGTGACCTATAACATCTCCTTTTCCTCCCTCAGGACTAGCTCCGGGACGCCAGAAGTTGCAGAGTGGTTGTCGTTCTGTGGGAAGTTAATTATTATTGGTTTACAGTGATTAAAGGACAAAGCCAACGCAGTAAAAGGTCAGTGCCTACTACTGACATACTAACGGCAGCCAGCCATGAATGTGTGTATAGATGAAACTGGGGTGCATTAGGTTTCATTGGTTATTCCATTGAAGATACAGCTGAGTGTGTACCGTTTTCCGACTGACACAGACAATTCCTCTCATCAATTCACTTCACACTGCCATCTGCACACACAGAGATCCTAGCAGTCTAAATCCACATTGTTGCAGTATGTGGACATAATAAACGATTATTGAAGAAGTTTGGCGTGAAAGTAAAGCTGATTTATTTCTAATTGTATTGACATGCTCGATCCGCTACAATTTGTAACGATGGACGATCTTCGTAAACTTCTTGTTTAATGCTGTATGTGTGTGGTTCATGCACACACCGCCAAAAGCGCTACATCTACATCTGTTGCTCTTCTTCACAGAATGGTCTCCTCGAAGCAAGAAAGGTGAGTTACATAACAGAATTAGAATCACTCACATTGTCTATACAAAGTTTGCCAGCTACTCAATCCAGATCCAGCAAAATTCTACATGCTGCGCAGCAGCAGAAGAATGATTGTAGACACCTCTCTAAAGTGGTAAACACGTTTGGATCATTTTGTATTCCTCAGGGCCTGCAGCGTAGTAAATATCTTGTAAAGACATTTTATGTATATTACACCAGGACGTTGCTTTTTTTTTCTTGTAGAGTTAGACGATAAATTTATTTCTGTTGCATTGCCATTTTCGAGCGATCTGCAATTATATAGCGCTGTTAGTGTATATAATCTTCACGTTATCTATCTCAATGGTATTGTGAAATTGTGTAGAGTACTTAATTTCATATTTCATCTTTGACGTTCTAGCTGTCAAATATTTCTGAGTATTATATTTGTAGCGTAGATTGAGTTGTTTTTCTTTACAAATATTTCTTCTCAACAGTAGATATTATCGTTGAGTAATTTTTGTTGAAAGTTCCTTTTTCTATAAATATGGCAGCTTTACTTGTCAAACGTCAACGATGTTGTATGGTTACATACTTATCTTTTCTATCCATGGAATTGTGTTGAGGTTGTAGATTCATTGTGTGGCTTTGTGTGAGCAGTATTTGCTTATCATGTTATCTGTTATCACGTTCTAAAATTTCGATAAAAATTTTTAATAATTTTTTTATGCTTAAGTTCAGAATCCATTCCATAGATAAACACGATAAATATGTAACCATAGAACATCAATGACTTCTTCCAAATAAAGTTATTATATTTATAGAAAATGAAATTTTCTACATGTATTACTTAACGACTACTACCGAAAAAAAATCTATAAACAAAAACAATTCAGTCTACGCTACAAATACAACACGCAGAAATACTTGACAGCTACAACGTCAACAATGAGATATGTAAGTAAATACTCGACACACTGTTACAAAACCAATTAGATATTTAACATAAAAACTGTATATACCAATAGCGCTATATAACAGCAGATCGTCTGAAAACGGCACTGTAGCAGAAGTAGGCTCATCGCCTATTGTACAACTATTGAATAAAGTTTAAAAAATAGCAGCATCCTGGTATAATATGCATAAAATGGCTTTATATGGTTTTATCAAATCAAACGGCAAGAGCAAAAGGGCGGTCAGAGTCTCTAAAGGTAGTAATACGTCAGAAAATCAGATGTGAGTAATTTTTGTTTCAGCTTAAGTTTCATTGGAAAGTATCTTTAAAATAAAGTCATTGATTGTTGCAGATGCCGAAGAAAATACGCATGTTTCACCAGAGGCTGACGGCCTCTTGAACAACAAAATGTGAGACTGACGTACTAGTTTTGTATAGGACAACATCTGTAGTAACATCATGCGTATGCAGAATAGGCTTCTTTTCCTTCATAACGTTATTTTTTCAGCGAATAATTACTGATTATGGGGTAACAGCACTGTAAAATACAATTTACGCTAATTCTATTTTTTCAGAGTCTGAAGTCGCTGGTCTTGTTCACCAGTACGTTTCTAGCCATTGCCTTGTATCTAGCTGGCCGATTTGGTGAACCGTATCACCCTTGCTCTGGGATGGACAAAGGAAAACTTGTCGCGAAGCGACTTGGATGAAGTACACTGACGTCTAAACATTTGTCATGTCACCTCTGGGTTCCCATGGAACCCACAACGTCAACCATATATACACTTGAAATCTGAAGAAAGCGAAAATATGAAATTGCCCTTCACTGCATAGGTTAGTGGATACCGTGTCATTCCGTTCAAGGATAAATCTTCTTTACTTTCACACCTTCATTTCAACGCAATCCTGTATTATGATACCTTTTGGAGAATGAATGGCAAAAGAATCTCTGAAAACATCTGGAAAGAGAAATAGTTGAATCCCTGGCTGCAAACATGACTTCAGTTCCTATTATAACTCAGCAGTATGTCACAAGTCATTGCCTGTTGCATCATATGACTGTATCTAAATACTCAGATTTGTAACGAAGTACCTCCTGCTTGTCTCATAGTGACAACTAGTTTAAGACGACACTACTAGTTCCGAGCGGCGCCCACGTTAAGGTACAGTAAAAAATACAGGAGTTTTAGTTTCTGAATAGGCGGTTATTTTCTCTAGGACCTGGCCGAGATTATAGTTTTATACCACTGAAAACTCTAATTTCTCTCCAAATTATCGCATCAAAAGAAACACTTCTCGAACAGTACTTTCACAACACCAATCAAAGTAAAAGATTACTAGTATTACAAGTAGCCAAACTTGTAATTTAAAATTTAATTTTTAAATCACTTAAATCAGTAAAACCCTTTCAGAATCTGTCTTAGAAGAAAAACTGTCTCGCCGGTTTTCCGATAACCAATGAACATTACTAATAATTAGCAAATGAATAAAACCTTGTCCATTATAATTTAACTGCAAAGCAATCACAAACTGTGATGTCTATCCATAATCTGTATGATATACTTGAAACTGCATTGTCTCTCATGACGGCAGACACTGGCGAATATATTTATCTTTAAACTAAGCTCTTCGAAAAAAAGAAATTGTAAGTCAGATTTCTATTGAGCTCCATTAGTTTGGGGTCACAGAGACAAACGAAGATTGACAGTTTATTACGTGTTATGCCGTTAAGTGATTAATAACAAGTGTAAGTGCTTGTTATCGGTAGTTCATTAAATTCTACATCAAAAACGTATCGAGTATATACATAAATTTGTGTTATACTGGCTCGGCCCGGTGGCCACATAAAAATGATACTTCGATGATAAAAATGCACATGACGAGATCTCAACAAACAAATCCTGTAGAACTTGTAGGAATATGGATGCTCTTTGAATAAATGATTTGTACCTTAATTGTGACTGTTTGGTGTTTCTCGCGACGTATTTACTGCAACCACCTTTTTTACATGGCGTTAAAATTTGAGATTCATTGCAACTCTCTAGCTGCAGTTTGAGTACGTAACTTAATCTGCAAACTGAAAAATAGTAGCGTTGTGTTAAACTAGTTATCACTAATTCACCGGCAGCAGGTGGTGCGCTACAAATCTGAACAGACGAAACCAAGACCCAGGTGACGATCAGATGTGTCGGGAAGCAAACTCTCACACATTTAGTGGAGTCATTTTAGTTATGCATCTGTTGGCTGCAACACGACTGCTGCGCTCCTCTGGGGTGCCAATTACGATATGTGGTACTGCAATACAAAAATATATTTACTTCCTCGGAGCAGTGCTACTTCCTACTTGACTCTCGAGTAATTTAACAAATCTACGTAGGAAAATACGCAGTAGCTTTTACACTTCAGTGGTCGAAAAATAATGTATGTCATGTGCTGACCGACTCTTTGTATGATACGAAGAGAGGAATTCAAACCTTCAATTATTGGTTTGATACAAGCACCAAAGGAGCGATTCGTTCGTGGGGTGTCTTTCTACTATGAAACTGTCTAAGCATAACACTGTTTTTGACGAACATTCTGCAAAAAGTAACACGAAATTCAAAATGATTACTCCATTTGCAGTTTCCGAGCATTTCAAATTCCCGCGAGAGAAATAAACATTCGTTAAAAATGCGTTTTGTTTTCTGACAGATGGCACCCTCGGCTTAATAAGAAGCCATGACGCTATTCTTTGTGCACCGTAGAACATAAAGCTGTAAAATGATTTTTGTGGCGTCATAAAATCTCGATGAATTCATAAAGAACGTTGGGAAAGTATGACGATAACTGCGGGCTAATGATGTACTAGCGGAGAGATCCGTTTAACTACAAAAGTACAAAAGCTGTCGTTGTCCACGACACTGGCCTTACTAATATTGTGAGAAGGACGTCAGGTGCACATCGATCCTTGTTCAGGGGTTTCATACGAGGCACGTTGTATACTGGGAGACCAGATTATGCGTGCGGTGCTTCGAAACCATCCTGACGCTAAATAACACTGAAATAGATTTCTTCCTAGAACTGTTTCATGGGACCAAATCTACCTGGAAAAATTACGATTCGGGTGCATTTCTTCTCTGGCCACAAGTAAAAACAATTTTTCGCCATGAAATAAAAAATTTGCTGGAACAGTTAGACAAATGTATTGAATATGAGGATGTCTGCGTCACGAAATGACATATTTTTTTCGTTTATAATCTAAATATGTATCTGAGGAGAGTTCAGTTTGGTACCTTCAAGTTACACAAAAGCAGGATGAACTTAGAGTTCATAGGATCAATTTTGCAAAATAAAAGAATACTGTAATTTGGTACACCAAGTAGGAACAGCATAAAAGTGAGCGATAATCAGCAAAAAGTAAGCAGCAGGTCCGAATTACGACGACTGTTTGGTGCAAGTGAAACTATCGCTCCCATCGTGCATGTAAGATATGACAAAGAAAATATATCCCCGCCTCGTTCAGAACGTGACGTTCCATTCCGAATCTATGGGTCTGCTTTATTTCTGAACAGAGGCGTCTCTCAGATCCAAAAGAAAAAGCCGGTTCTTCGGAGTTCGGGATGAGGTGCTGCAGCCGCGGTGGTTGCGAAACTAGCTGGCGGCGGTGGCGATCAGAAGGCCGAATCGAAGACCGCCATCGAGCGTGAGATGTCCTCGTCTCGCGAGCAGCAGTCCAGGAACTCCTCCAGCGTCACCACGCCGTCCTTGTTGGCGTCCATCTTCTGCAACAGCAGAAATGTTGACAGGGCAGACGCTCATTAGCGAGGGAAAACCTTGTTAATGGAGTTCTATGAGGTACAAAGTTAGATCTGTCTTCCTTATACAGAACGTCCTAGGAGAAATGATCAGGAAACGGGAAGAGGGCAGTATTGCTCACGTTTGTGACTGGAGAAACATTAATGGAGTCCCACGAGGAGCTATCTTAGGTCCATAGTTCTCTTTTTACACAGGATGTCCTAGGAAAAATGAAAATAAATCAAGCAGCAGGAAATAATGCTCACTTTTATGACTGTGAGGAAATCATTAACCGGTTTCCTTGAGGTACAATGTAAGGTTAGAAGGTTTTTTTTATATAGGATGTATAAAATCACAAATTAGGAAGCTATCAATAGTATTCACTTCATAACAGGAAAATCATTACTTCTGTAAGGTACAGACTCAGGTCACAGTTCTTTGCTGTACAGGATGCCCTAGGAGGAAAGGTCAGGACGCTTGCAGCAGTGTTTACTTTTTTGCCTCCAAGGAAATTATTTAACGAATTTCATGGCGTACTTTCCTAGCTACTTGCATGTCTGGGAGAACAGACATTGTTGAAATCCACAGCTCTATGAAATATTTAGACATATAGTAGAGTATGACATATGGTCATCTGTGTCGGTCCGGGGAGTCCACGCTGGTAGATGAAGTTAAGGTGATGCCACGCGATAAGCTGCAAATACGGGGTCGACTCCAGGCCGGACACAAATTTTCATATGTCACTAATGTGTAGTGAATCTATATCTAACACAGCAGTCAGCGAATATATTTCCAAGAAAAATCTTAGTTTAACAGTGTTTTCCTTTTATTCTAAATACAGGACGTGCAAGGACGTCAAGAGTCAGTAAGTTGGCGGTAATGTTAACATAAAACAAAGGAGATCAAAAACATATATACTCCGTTGTGGATCATTCGAAAGCAAACGCTGGTAAAAGTATATTTTAATTACGAAGTGATACTATTTTGTTGTCTGTTTTGTGTTATTTATTATTGTGTACTATACTATACAGGTTACCACTCTCCAACTTTTTACTTTTCCTTCTTGACTATAAAAATCAAAATATAAATGTTCGTTCGTTCCAAATCGCAAATCTCCGGAAGTTCTACACCGACTGATTTGAAATTTTGTAAGAACTTTGCATTCGTATACGCCCATGTTTCTCTATATCTACTGGAACGTCGGAAACGCCGTCACAAAAATTCTCACATAGTTCATGGCCGATTAGCTTCAAATTTTCGCACGTTGCTCTAGTAAACTTTCGAATGGACAATATTGTGTAGTGCGGAAACATTGTTAGCATAAATCTCGAAAAGTTTTTGAGTAATTTACTTCAAATTTTTATAGGAGAGTCTAATAAGGATTTATGTGGACATTGGCTATGTATATGTTTTTTAAACAACAATCTACAGTTTTTCTGTTAAAACTGACTGCTACATAGAGAATACTGTGCTTTGTTCTGCTGTGAATATGTGTGGTTTTGTTTTGTTTCTCGCAATCAGGCTGAACAACGATAGTAGCGTAATTAAACTATTAGAAAAATCGTTTCTCCTACACATATTCTTTCTCATTATATACACTTTTAAACAAAAATTTTATTGTTTGCTTCCCCCGGTCAGCATTCACAGAAAACAGAAAAGTTGTATTTCTAGCTTATTAGATATGATTAGAATATTGCTATGGAATCCGAATTTTTAATAGAAATAAACAAAGCTCAATGTCAGGGGGAGGGAGAAGAGAAGATGGACAAAGAAGCTGGGGAGGAGATGGACAGATAGATAGATAGATAGATAGATAGATAGATAGAGAGAGAGAGAGAGAGAGAGAGAGAGAGAGAGAGATGGTGGTGGAGGTGGTAAGTTCCTATGGGACCAAACTACTGAGGTTATCGGTCCCTAGGCTTACACACTACTTAATCTAACTTAAACTAGCTTACGCAAAAGACAACGCACAAACCCATTTTTTTACTATCAAATATTTGTTCCAATAAATAATTTGTGATCAAGACAGTTTTTGATAGTAAATATCGGTAACATCATTGATCGCTGTTCACCCCCACAATGTATTCAAAAGTAACTCAAACCCATGCCCGAGGGAGGACGCAAACTTCCGACGGAGGGAGCCGCGCTAACCGTGGCAAGGCGCCACAGACCTCGCGGTTACCCTTCGAGGCCGAGAGAGAGAGAGAGAGAGAGAGAGAGAGAGAGAGAGTAGGTGATGGACAGAGAGAGCGGGAGGATGAGGACATGGACAGAGAAGGAGGAGAGGAAATGGGGCATACAGAATGATATGGAAGAGATGGACAGAGAGAGAGGGAGAGACATGGTTGGTGGAGGACAAAGCCTGGGGAGAGGATGAGATTATAACATACATGCTGTTCCCATACAGATTTAGCAATTGGGAAGCATTGCCAGGTTTGTTAGCTTCATAATAACAATGCAAAATCTGAATGCTGTAAATCTGGTTGCAAAAGTTGGCTACTAAGAGCTGAGAGAGGGCCAATTAATTATGAGGTTCATTTAAATGAAACCTGGTCAGTGCGTCTACCTTTGCCTTAACACGTAAGATGGCACCACATAACTGCGGGTATGGTGGCGCCGTCTGTTGGTAGAGAGACTGACGCATGAGCACTGTTTGATGTTGCATAGCGCCAGAGAGGTTTCACGCAGAAGAGTAGGTGGTCACACAAGTTATCGTCGACTACCGAACCACAAGGGCCCACTGCTTGTCGAGTTTCTGGAACGGGAAACCACCATCAATGCCCAGCGTTATCAAGCCACTTTACACTACCTTAGAGGAGCCAACAAGTCGAAACGCCGAGGCATGTTGTCCAATGGCTTTATCCTCGTGCATGATAATGCCGCCCACACACGGCCATCGCTGGAACCTTTCTTGAGACAGCTACAGCACAGGCTGACAGGCATTACCATTCAAGGAACAAAGACCGGACGATGTAGGCGTAATCATCAGAGACCAAACAGATGTGACACAACTAGAGATGATACTTGCAAAATACTGTTCCGCATCAGTTGCGAGGGTAAATGAAAATAAAAGTAAATTTCTAAATATAAAGCGGCTTGCTAACTTGCGCATTGAGTGGGCGAACCATGTTAATGAACACAAAGAGGTGGCAAGAAAAATCAAGGGAGCTTTGATTGAAAACTGTCAACGTAGCATAGACCAGTTCCTGAGAATACTGTTTATCAACACGTATATTTTATCCAAGGCCTACTACATAGCACAGGTTCTCCCCATTCGATCAATGGTGGCGAAGACGATCATGTCCACCTTAGCAAAGTTCTTGTGGAAAGGGGAATTGTTTCGAGTGCCGGTGAAAACAGCAGTTTTGCTTCCAAGCAATGGAGGAATGGGTCTAACCGACATCAAGTCTAAAGCGATGGCATTGTATGTCAAACGAACATGAAGCATAATGTGTAATGATCCAGGGAGCATTACAGCAAAACTATACGATATTGTCAGGCCAGAAAGTGTAGAGCCGCCGATAAATATACAAAAATAAGTTTTAACCTGAAACACATTAGGGAGTATTATTTTGAACTAAGTAATCTCAGCAAAAAGCTTTTAAACTGCAAAAACGTTACAGCAAAGGCGATTTTAGCTGAAAGACGGAAACATGAAAGGAAAAATAACATAGAAACCAAATATGCTGGAATAGCATGGAATGTGGTCTGGAAAAACATCAGTAGTGATGTTCTTTCTTCTGACGTGAGAACAGCGTGGAACAAGGTAGTCAATAACATCATCAGCACTAATGAGCATCTTTTTGTCATCGGTTTAAGTGACACTAACCTCTGCAGAAAATGCAACCTCGTTGATAGTGTGCCTCATCGTTACACATGTGGAGATCGGATTATCATCTGGAGGTGGACCAGGGAGAAAATTGCACAAATAACAAGAACGTCAGCAAACAATGTACCGACCAACATTTTCTTCAGACCAGAGGAAAGTTACTACCCTCAGGCAAAAAATAACGCAGTGGTTTGGTTAATGGGCAAATATATAAGTTATGTTTTTAACAATATTGGGATCGATGAACATATTGAATACAAGATGTATATGGAAAATGAATTCGAGAAAATACTTAAATATCGGAATCACAATAAGAAATATGGTGACATGCTCCAAATTGTCTTCACCCGAATGGGTATAGGTTAGGGACTGGATTCCTAGTAGAGAGGGAATGGGTTGGGTCACGTTCCCGACCCTAACTTCACTTGTAAGTCACACATAACATCTGGTGTCTGATATAAAGGAAGATCTTGAACTCCATAAGTATACGTTTAGAAGGCTGAAACTGACAAAAATAACAAGGCAGTGAAATATTTTGCGATGTCGCTGTTCGGGACTTCTCTTCTGTCCACGTAATTTACCCTGGAGGGAACACACATCAAGGATTTAGTGAATGATTAATTTGGGTCTGGGAAATGATGATGAGGAACCGTCTGCAGAAGAAGAAAATGTGCTGCTGAACTGCCACCAGTTGAAGGTGACAGTGAAGGTGCTAAATTGTGCTACTGCTAAAGACTAATTTTTTGAATGCTGTAATTTATGACTGCAATTTATCTGTCACCTTATTTATGTCAATTCATTGTAGCCATTTTTGTTACTGTTTTTGGTGAATTATATATATATATATAAGTTGGTAGAGTGGTGGACTGTAGAGGATGTATGCACAGAAATCCATAGGTCGCTGGTTCGAATCCGGCCCTGAGGAGAATTTTTCTTTCTACTTAACACTTTACAGATGTTGAGAGAATTGTAATATATAGAGATGGGTGCATTACGATAAATTTTTACGTTTATCTTTGACTTATTGTATGATGCACTACAAACGTCTGACGAGTAATAAAATAAGTAATCACTTTCATGTAGAAGAACTGATTGTTGTTCGTTAAAAAATGCTCGTGCGGGACAATGGAATATGGGCAATGGGCGATTTGTTAAAATGATGAGAATAATAAATTAATGTCTACAGTACCAAAAAAAAATTGGTTTAGACGACATTGCACCAGTATCGGAAGGAAACGCTGTAACATCTACTGTACAGTCCCGACCTTTAACCGTGTGACTTTCATGTGTTTGGACTTCTAAAACAAGCTATTCGCGGACATCGATTCGGAACGGAAGACGAAGTGTGTGACTGGGTCCAGGCATGGATCCGACAACGGCCTACTAGCTTCTTCAAGGATGGAATCGACCGGCTAGTGTCGCAAAAGGATAAATGTGCCAACAGTTTTTGTGACTGTTTTTGAGTATATGTACTGTGTATAACTACATTTTTGAGTTAATAAAATCGTTACCGTTACTTCGCACTAGTGGGTTTCATTTGAATGCCCCATATATATTTTGTTAGTGTCGATAAAGGGACACATCCTGGGTACATCCCAGTGGCGTATCCAGAAGTTCATGCCATGCAGATGACACTACCCATGAGATAAAAATTTTGATAGATCGCTTTATGGAGAACTGATACGGATTGGCTGCTCGCAAGCTCGATTTGCAGAACAGTGGCACCTACTGTATTGTACGTAAATGTATTACGAGTTACACAAAGGCTGCAAAATGACAATATTGACAAGACACGTGTACTGGAAAGTGGAACGGTTGTGTTGATCAGAGGCTTTGGCATTTACACTGCCTGACACAAAAAAAAAGTACCCAGAAGACATAGTCAATTGACTTCGTCCATGTACACACCATTGACGGATACGTAAATGATTAGACTTGCAGTTTTCTGTGACAAGTAAAACGGCCACCAGAGGGCGCTAGCGTTGTTCTTATTTGCTGTAGTTGCTTGGCCTGGTTGGGTACATAAGGGACGTGAACAGTGTCAGATGTTCATTGACCACTGTGAAAGACATAGAGAGGTCGCGTACTCGTCTGAGGCAATGTTATCAGCACCTGACAGATGGAAAGGGGCCTTATTATGGGTATCCATTTGGTCAGCTGATCGAATCGTGCGTTATCCAGATTTGTGGGGTATTCGAATGTGACAGAGGCCCGCGTTGGACGGCATTGGAATGTGGCGGTAGGCATTCCTGTTGGCCAAAGTGCAGATCGACCACGTCTCACCACGACAAGGGAGGATCGATGTATTGTGCTCCAAGCTCAGCGTAACCCCTTCACATTTG
Organism: Schistocerca gregaria; assembly: GCF_023897955.1. NCBI lineage: Eukaryota > Metazoa > Arthropoda > Insecta > Orthoptera > Acrididae > Schistocerca > Schistocerca gregaria. The sequence goes on from NC_064923.1 coordinate 123,098,541, forward strand.
CGTCTGCCATCCACGAACATCTCCCTGCAGCTTTCTGTGTTATTCCACACCATTGGTCAGGGACGAGCAGCAGCCGGAGGTAGGGAATTACCGTGCCATGAGCAGGTTGCTGTTAACACCACCACATAGATGGTTACATCTGGAGTGGTGACATTTTCGGGAAACGTGGAATGCTGATGAATGGTTTCACAATGTGTTGAGCGATGAATCGCGTAATGCTACAGAACTGAACTTCTTATTAGTGTTTACAACTGGTTTCGGTGTTTTGAGACCATCCTCGGGTTATCCGTATCAAAACAAACAGCTATTGCTAAAAATGCGCTCAGTGACAGTTACTGTAGATTTTGATGCAACTGAGTCCCAATCGTTCTCAAAATCCACCCCGGACAATTTTGTAATTGATAATACTGGTCTGTTTTGTAATTGCGATCTCGACGTTCTTGTTGCCTGTTGTGCGAATACCACTTTTATAGCTCGTTTATCCCTTAACTTGACTCAAATTCAGTATTTTTTTCTATGCGGAATTTTGGAGCATGTTTTATCCACGCATATGATGGCATTTCTTCAGACCGAAAGTCTCCTCTGTAGGAATCAACGTGGGTTCCGAAAGCAACGATCTTGTGAAAACCACCTCGCTCTGTTCGTGTACGAGCCCTAGGAATCAGTAAACACAGCTGGATGACATGTTCCTTGACTTCTAAAACGCGTCCAACACAGTTTCGCTCCGCGGTCTAACGAGCAATATACGAGGGTGCGGAATATCAGATTATCTGTTGAGCAGGATTGACGAGTTTCTAGCAAACAGAACATCGTTCGCAACATAGAGGAATTCGTGTGAATGACCTAGTGGGTAGCGTCGGAAGTTCCATGGGGCTTTTTCCTCGATGATGCTGTTGTATACAGAGAAATCTCAACGCTAGAAAATTGTAGCCAAAACTCAGAAAGACCTGCAGAGTATCGACACTTGATGGAAGAATTGCCAACTGTCCATTAATATAAAAATGCAACAAATCCTGCTTACGTAAGCAGGAAAATTCACTACTATATGATTACACTATTGCAGAACAGTCACTGGAAGCAGTTGTGGACGGAGCGATTTTAAGTCAGGTAAGCCATATCGCAGGCTGAGATTCATTGGAAGGACCCCCAGGAAGCTTACAAAACTACAGTTAGACCAGTACCTGAATATCGTTCGTCAGTCTAGAATCTGCATCAGATAGGGTTGATAGAGATGCGAAGAAGAGTAGCGCGTTTCGTTACAGGTTCAGATAGCGTCACGCAGATGCTAAGCCAACTCAAGCGGGAGACGCTGCAAGAGAAAGAGCTCTGCATCATGGTATGGTCTACAGTTAACGTCCTGAGAGCGCACGTTCTTAGAAGAATCAAACAATATATTGCTTCCCTTGCGTTCACCTCGCGAAAAGATGATAAAAGTAAAATGGGAGAGATTCGAGCCCAAACAGATGCTTACCAGTAATCGCTCTCCCAGCGAACCTTTCGTGACTGGAACAGAAAAATGGAGAAGTGACAATGGTACACAAAGTACCCTCCACCACACACCGTATGGTGCATCGCAGAGGGTAGATGAAGATCATACATTTGGTGAAAATTTTACTGAATATCTTTTGTATTAGGAAGAGGAAATTGATTGGTGCATAATTTTATTCCTACCCTTCTTTTGTACCAGAAAAATCAAGAAATTCTTCCAGTTTTTTGGAATTGTCTTCCTCTAGAGGCATTCTGCAAATAAATTTGCAACTTTCTCAGAGATTCCTTTGCATGCAACTTTAAGCATGTATAATTAAATTCCATCATCACCAGTTGCTTTTCTTTTCTGCAAACCTCTAATGATTCCGTCATCTAACTCGAAATTGTTTGTGAAATGTCACGGGAATAAAACTGACATTAGTGTGGTAGACCATAATAGGTAAAGAACATCCACTCTTGTTCTGGACAGTTAAGCCTTCCCTAGTTAATTGTTATCACTGTTTTCGCAATACGAGTGTGTAATTAGTAGCAGAACTCACATTCACTGGTCGTATTCGTTTATACCAACGGCCACGTGCCCCTGCCCAGTTTGACCACGCTGTGAGTCATAAGTGTGTACTATTAATGACTGAGAAACGACTGAATGGTAACTGTTAAAGTTTCACGACACTTTTGGAATTTATTATCAAGTACCCTATGTGATAAAAAGTATCCAGAGAACCCAAAAACGTATGCTTTTCATATTAGGTGCAGTGTGCTGCCGTCTACTGCCAGGTAATCCATATCAGAGACCTCAGTAGTCAGTACACATTGTGAGAGAGAACAATGAGGCGCTCCGCGGAACTCGCGGATTTCGAACGTGTCACTTGTGCCCATACGTTTGTACGCGAGATTTGCACACTCCTGAACATCCCTAGATCCACTGTTTCCGGTGTGATAGTGAAGCGGAAACGTCAAGGGACACGTACAGCACAAACGCTTACAGGCCGACCTCGTCTGTTGGCTGACGGGGACCGCCGACAGTTAGAGAGGGTCATAATGTGTAATAGGCAGACATCTTCCCAGACCATCACACAGGAATTCCAAACTGCATCAGGATCCACTGCAAGTAGGTGGGAGATGAGAAACCGTGGATTTCATGGTCGAGCGGCTGCTCATCACGCCGGTAAATGCCAGATGATTCCTCGCTTGGTGTAAAGAGCGTAAATATGGGACGATTGAACAGTGGAAAAGTGTTGTGTGGAGTGAAGAATCAAGGTACAGCATGTGGCGGTCCGATGGCAGGGTGTGGGTATGGATAATGCCCGGTGAGCGTCATCTGCCAGCGTGTGTAGTGCCAACAGAAAAATTCTGAGGCGGTGGTGTTATGGTGTGGTCGTGTTTTTCATGAATAGGTTTGAGCGCCTTGTTTTTTTCGTGACACTATCACAGCACTGGCCTACACTGATGATTTAAGCACCCACTGTTGAAGAGCAATTCGGGGATGGCGATTGCATCTTTGAACACGATCGAGCACCTGTTCATAATGCACGGCCTGTGGTGGAGTGCTTACATCCCTGTAATGGACTGGCCTGCAAAAAGTCCTGACCTGAATGTCATAGGACACCTTTGGGATATTTTGGAAAGCTGACTTGCTGCCAGCCTCTCCGACCGACATCGATACCTCTCCTCAGTACATCTCTCTGTGAAGAATGTGCTGCCATTCCCCAAGAAATATCCATAACCTGACTGAACGTATGCATGCGAGAGTAGATGCTATCATCAAGGTTAAGGGTAGGCCAACACCATATTGAATTCCAGCATTACCGATGGAGGGCGCCACGAACTTGTAAGTCTTTTTAGCCAGATATCCAGATACTTTTGATCACATAGTGTATCTATACACTGCTCAAACCATAATTCTACATTTGATGTGCCCCTGCGGTTCTAGGCGCTTCAGTCCGGAACCGCGTGACCGCTACGGTCGCAGATTTCAATCCTGCCTCGCGCATGGATGTGTGTGATGTGCTTAGGTTAATTAGGCTTAAGTAGTTCTAAGTTCTAGGGGCTGATGACCATAGATAAGTCCCATAGTGCTCAGAGCCATTTGAACCATTAATTCTACATTTCATGCAGGTAAGTCCATTACCAGCAATAATTCTTCCAGTTGTTTGCAATTATCAGTGTAAGATACATTCTGCGTAAATCATTCACCATATCACTTCGTCACTCCCCTTTTATCTAACTGCAATATATCAACTACGAGCCGTATGGCTCTAAGCACTATGGGACTTACCATCTGAGGTCATCAGTCCCCTAGACTTAGAACTACTCAAATCTAACTAACCTAAAGACATCACACATATCCATGGCCGAGGCAGGAGTCGAACCTGAGACCGCAGCAACAGCGCGGCTCCGGACTGAAGCTCCTAGAACCGCCCGGCCACAGCGGCCGGCATGGTAACACAGAATGGAGATCCACGTTGGCGACTACTACCAAAATAACGGCCTTTCGACAAAGCTAGAAAGCGTTAGATGCGAGAATCCAAATTCAATCTCTGTAGCAAAGCTTCAAGCAGAGAAGAAGATTTTTATGAAAGATAACCAACACATTAATCAAACGCAACAAGAAAAGTGCGCTGCTTTTATTCGTGCTGACCCTAGCTGTATTATAAATACTGGCAACCCGATCCACACGATACAACAGTCAGTCATCCAAGGCAGAGGCAACGGCCTTGCCGCAGTGGATACACCGGTTCCCGTGAGTTCACCGAAGTTAAGCGCAATCGGGCGTGGTCGGCACTTGTATGGGTGACCATCCTGGCCGCCATGCGCTGTTGCCATTTGTCGGGGTGCACTCAGCCTCGTGATGCTAATTGAGGAGCTACTCTACCGAATAGTAGCGGCTTCGGTCAAGAATACCATGGAACGACCAGGAGAGCGGTGTGCTGACCCCATGCACCTCCTCTCCGCATCCTCCACCGAGGATGACACGGCGGTCGGATGGTTCCAGTAGGCCACTCGTGACCTGAAGACGGAATGCTTTTAGGGCAGCCACGGCAGATGGAAGCAATAATGTTACAAATACGTTAGTGTGGTGTGCGTACTGTAAGACCTTCGGTACACACACCATCAGATTATTTGACTTGTCGCTATAACGAAGTAGGCGAGTATCAGCAATATGTCTCGTGGTCTTATCGTGGCGTGTTTATCTTCTGCCGTTTGGTCAGATGTTACAAATGCCACTTGCACGCTTAGAGTAGCAGATTGACGGTTGCTAACTTTGAACAGAACTTGATTAATTTTCACACACATTTATTAAAATAATAAAAGAGCATAGACATTACATAACTTGATTCTGGATGCTGTTACAATTGACAATCTGAAGTACCTTTGGTCTTGGTACGTTAATCTTATTCTCACATATCTCCGACACTTGACAAAAGTGTCTATTCATTTATCTTCATGGCTATGTACAGGAATATGGTAATCTTATTAGACCCAGACTGAAACCTGACTATAGACTGGTACAGACTAATGCAGACTGATGCAGACTGATTAATCGGAGGTCTGTACACTCGTTATAATACCTCGCGCGTTCAGGTATCACTGCGCGAGCGTGTTCCGCGAATAGAAAAGGTTCTACGTTAGCAGCAACCTCATTGGCTGCGTTACATGTTAATACGCGGATCGGCGGAAGCAGAATTTGGTCCGTCTCTAAGGCAGCGCCATCTCGTAGTGCGGAGATGGACGAGCTCTGCGCCTGCGCTGTTGTGTTTAGCGGGGCGCGCTCTAGTGGGAAAGTTGTGTAGACGCTGAGTACGCGGAACTATGTACACAACAGTTAGGCACAGTTTCCACAGCCATCCTAAGTCGACGAACTGGACCTCATTGTTGGAGAATAACCCTAGTTACTGTGCCAAACACTGGGAAATCTTAGAGAATGGGAGGGGGCGCGTTTGCGGTAAAGTCAACTCGGCGTGTAGCCTCAAGTGGGACATCCGTGAACCGGTCTATAGGATACGAAGAGCAGTAAGATTTAATGAACGGAAAATGCCGATTATAACACACGTGTGGTTCAGTTACGAGTCGTGACCTGAAGTCATTCCTGAGGGATCTGAACACCATTACGACATGAACAGCTCAGTTGTGCCTCTCAAAACATCGGAAGAATGACACCTCTCTTCAGGTCACCGTCACAAGCGCCGGCGATGGTCATCCGCGGTAGGGCAGATAAGCTACCAGGAAATACAGATCCTCCTGACAGAGTGCAGCGTACGCGCGAAACACACGAGCACTTGCCGCCTGGGGCAGACAGTCTATTGTGTTGGGCGCAACAGTTTCTCAGGGACTGCCAACTGCCCGGAACGCTTGCTGTGCGGTCCTGGACAGCGGGCGGCGGGGGAATTGGCTGGCGCGCGTGTGCCCAGACTGCGGTCTGACCTCCTGGGAGGTGAGGCGAGGTGTCTGCTGGTCCAGACAGCGCCGGACGCACCAGCTGCGCCCCCAAACTGCCACTCACACGGCGACCGCTGCCAAGCTGGTGGCTCCCGCTGGAGAGGCTGAGCCGGTTCTCAATCCTGGGGAGCGTAGCGCCCGAAACAACGCAAACGTGGCCGTTAAGTATTTGTTAACTAACGTAACTCGTTCACATTGCCCGTATAAGGAAAATTCGTATCTCTCTTCCTGAAAATAAATTTTTCAACTCTTGGTGTTTTCCCTTTGATACGTGGTACTGTATGGGCAAATTGTCACACGGCGTATTTTGTATTGTAATGTGCACATTCTAATAGTCATGATAGTCGATTCGTTAACGCTGCATCGCAGCTGCAGATAATATATACTACTGCTAATGATAGGCACAACTAATTACACTACTGGCCATTAAAATTGTTACACCAAGAAGAAATGCAGATTATAAACGGGTATTCATTGGACAAATTTATTCTACTAGACTGACATGTGATTACATTTTTACGCAATAAGGGTGCATAGATCCTGAGAAATCAGTACCCAGAACAACCACCTCTGGCCGTAATAACGGTCTTGATAGCCCTGGGCATTGAGTCACACAGAGCTTGGATGGCGTTTACAGGTACAGCTGCCCATGCAGCTTCAACACGATACAACAGTTCATCAAGAGTAGTGACGGGCGTATTGTGACGAGCCAGTTGCTCGTCCACCATTGACCAGACGTTTACAATTGGTGAGAGATCTGGAGCATGTGCTGGCCAGGGCAGCAGTCGAACATTTTCTGTACCCCGAAAGGCCCGTACAGGACCTGCAACATGCGGTCGTGCATTATCCTGCTGAAATGTAGGGTTTCGCAAGGATCGAATGAAAGGTAGAGCCACGGGTCGTAACACATCTGAAATGTAACGTCCACTGTTCAAAGTGCCGTCAATGTGAACAAGAGGTGACCGAGACGTGTAACCAATGGCACCCCATACCATTACGCCGGGTGATACGCCAGTATGGCGATGACGAATACACGCTTACAATGTGCGTTCACCGCGATGTCGCCAAACACAGATACGACCATCATGATGCTGTAAACAGAACCTGGATTCATCCGAAAAAATGAAGTTTTGCCATTCGTGCACCCAGGTTCGTCGTTGAGTTCACCATCGCAGGCGCTCCTGTCTGTGATGCAGCGTCAATGGTAACCGGAGCCGTGGTCTCCGAGCTGATAGTCCATGCTGCTGCAAACGTCGTCGAACTGTTCGTGCAGGTGGTTGTTGGGTTGCGAACTTCCCCATCTGTTGACTCACGGACCGAGACGGTGCTGCACGATCCGTTACAGCCATGCGGATAAGATGCCTGTCGTCTCGACTGCTTGTGATACGAGGCCGTTGGGATGCAGCACGGCGTTCCGTATTACCATCCTGAACCCACCGATTCCATATTCTGCTAACAGTCATTGGATCTCGACTAACGCGAGATGCTATGTCGCGATAGGCTACAATCTGACCTTTATCAATGTCGGAAGCGTGATGGTACTCATTTCTCCACTTTATACGAGGCATTACAACAACGTTTGACCAGGCAGTGCCAGTCAACTGCTGTTTGTGTATGAGAAATCGGTTGGAAACTTTCCTCATGTGAGCACATTGTAGTTGTCGCCAGCCTTGTGTGAATGCTCTGAAAAGCTAATCATTTGCTTATCACAGCGTCGTCTTGCTGCCGGTTAAATTTCGCGTCTGCAGCACGTCATCATCGTGGTGTAGCAATTTTAATGGTCGTTAGTGTACTTCCTCTTCCAGTTTACTTTGATTACAAAAAGCGTTCAGTAAGTAATGCAACACACTCTGCCAATTTCGGTTGATAAAATGCGGAATTTGTTGTGGGGCATCGTGTAATGTCCCGCATTAGCGACTCTATACGAGGCCTCAAAACGCCGTTTGTAACTGAGAAGCGTTCCAAGCAGACAGTTGTCATTGAGGTTGTTATGGCGGAAAACCAGAGCATTACAGATAGTCAGAAGCGCTGGCAGAATGTTACCGGAGACCTGGCAGTGAACAAAAGCATGGAGAGTCGTTGGGCGTGGCGTCTGTCATCACCGCAACAAGGTTGCGCAAACCTGTCCGATCTCCCGCCTGCGGACCGGCCGACCACATCTGCTACTCTTGCAGTGCTGGAAGGTGCGGACATTCTCATTCGAGGTGATCGAAGTACACTCCTGGAAATGGAAAAAAGAACACATTGACACCAGTGTGTCAGACCCATCATACTTGCTCCGGACACTGCGAGAGGGCTGTACAAGCAATGATCACTCGCACGGCACAGCGGACACACCAGGAACCGCGGTGTTGGCCGTCGAATGGCGCTAGCTGCGCAGCATTTGTGCACTGCCGCCGTCAGTGTCAGCCAGTTTGCCGTGGCATACGGAGCTCCATCGCAGTCTTTAACACTGGTAGTATGCCGCGACAGCGTGGACGTGAACCGTATGTGCAGTTGACGGACTTTGAGCGAAAACGTATAGTGGGCATGAGGGAGGCCGGGTGGACGTACAGCCGAATTGCTCAACACGTGGGACGTGAGGTCTCCACAGTACATCGATGTTGTCGCCAGTGGTCGGCGGAAGGTGCACGTGCCCGTCAACCTGGGACCGGACCGCAGCGACGCACGGATGCACGCCAAGACCGTAGGATCCTACGCAGTGCCGTAGGGGACCGCACCGCCACTTCCCAGCAAATTAGGGACACTGGGGTATCGGCGAGGACCATTCGCAACCGTCTCCATGAAGCTGGGCTACGGTCCCGCACACCGTTAGGCCATCTTTCGCTCACGCCCCAACATCGTGCAGCCCGCCTCCAGTGGTGTCGCGACAGGCGTGAATGGAGGGACGAATGGAGACGTGTCGTCTTCAGCGATGAGAGTCGCTTCTGCCTCGGTGCCAATGATGGTCGTATGCGTGTTTGGCGCCGTGCAGGTGAGCGCCACAATCAGGACTGCATACGACCGAGGCACACAGAGCCAACACCCGGCATCATGGTGTGGGGAGCGATCTCCTACACTGGCCGTACACCTCTGGTGATCGTCGAGGGGACACTGAATAGTGCACGGTACATCCAAACCGTCATCGAACCCATCGTTCTACCATTCCTAGACCGACAAGGGAACTTGCTGTTCCAACAGGACAATGCACTTCCGCATGTATCCTGTGCCACCCAAGGTGTAAGTCAACTACCCTGGCCAGCAAGATCTCCGGATCTGTCCCCCATTGAGCATGTTTGGGACTGGATGAAGCGTCGTCTCACGCGGTCTGCACGTCCAGCACGAACGCTGGTCCAACTGTGGCGCCAGGTGGAAATGGCATGGCAAGCCGTTCCACAGGACTACATCCAGCATCTCTACGATCGTCTCCATGGGAGAATAGCAGCCTGCATTGCTGCGAAAGGTGGATATACACTGTACTAGTGCCGACATTGTGCATGCTCTGTTGCCTGTGTCTATGTGCCTGTGGTTCTGTCAGTGTGATCATGTGATGTATATGACCCCAGGAATGTGTCAATAAAGTTTCCCCTTCCTGGGACAATGAATTCACGGTGTTCTTATTTCAATTTCCGGGAGTGTATCACAAACACCTCGCTGTTCAGCTGGATCTCTCTCTTGGTAGTGCTGACACACTCTCCACCAGCTGGAGCACTCAAAAGTGTGTACCCGCCGGGTTCCTCGCAGCCAATCATAAGACCATAAAGAGCAACGAATGAACCCCTGTGCGGAATTGCTTGCATGTTACGAGACTGATCGTGACAATTTTTTTTCTTTACGACCATCAAAGGCGATGAAACATGGACTTCGAACTGAGAATAAAACGGCAATACTTGGAGTGGCGTCACTCAGTCCCTCCTCCGAAGAAAAATTTCAGAGCTGCACCCTCAGCAAGTTAAATCATGGTGACGGTCTTCTGGGACTCTAAAGTGGTTATTCTGTTTGATGCCCTCCCTCATTAGCCGTGGAGGGTACTGTACCCTCAGGAAATTGAAGAAACGACCGCAGTGTCTTTGTCGGCACAAAAATGCAAATGATCTCCTTTTCTATGACAACGCAAGACGTTACAGAAGTCCGCGCACCCAAGAGGATCTCACAAAACTTCATTGGACTGTTCCTCCTCATCCACTCATCCACCCTGCAGCCTTGATCTCACACCCTCCGACTTCAATCTGTTTGGCCAAATGAAGGCTGCACTCCGCGGAAAGCAGATAGTGGATGACGAGGAGATTACTCATGCAGCAAGATGGTTGCTCTGATGTTGACCAGTAGAGTGGTACCAGGGGGCATACAGGCTATCCCTCTAAGTCGGCATAAGACTGTCGCATTGGACAGAGATTATGTGGCAAAATAGGGTTTTGTAACCAAAAGAGTAGGGAATATATGGTGTATTACAATGCTGAATAAAACCAACCTGCTATAAAAAAAGTGTTGTATTACTACCTGTACGCTCCTCGTATGGCGAGTGAGACCAAGTATTTTATGCATCTTGAGAGCTTCTCCTAGCTGGCTCTGTATATGGAGTTTCCTGCCTTCCTCCCCGCACCAGACCATCCTCGAGAGTAGATGTTTGTTAAACTTATTGTAACATTATTATTCGTCGAAAGTCACAAGGTCTTTTGCAGCTGGCAGGCGAGATTCCTATGGTAGCACAAACAATCCAGTTTCGAAGAGTTAAGTCAGACGACGCTAGTTGCTTAGCAACGCAGGAGATCGATGAGTACACGCTTTCTGCTGCGGCATCGCACAGAGGAATGTCTCCATATTGGAACTGACTACAGAGGAAGAGCAGGAATTTCCAGCCATTGCTCCAGCTGTCTTCCGCAATCACCCTGGTTAAGTGTGGTAAGAAGGTGCCGGCGATGCAGTCACCAAATCGACGTAAGGCTAGTTAATTTAATGAGGGTATAACTGCACAGTTTTAATGTTGGAGCCAGCCAGTTGTTTCCATCACGAACCTTGGCAATCCTGCTGGATTGTCGCGGTTCTTTCTTTAAACCACTAACCACTTTTGCAATCATTGGCCGCATCCGTGTTATAGTTTCCTGATTATGCTTTTAAGTGCTCACCAACCTGTGCCAAGGCTATACGACCTTTTGGCTCCTTATTAAAAGTTTAAACTCTTACTTCTGCTGGCAATACGTTTGTTTGATGTTTTATGGTAATACACTAAATCGGTATAGAGACCACTAGTTTCGTTCACAGTTAGATGAACCCGTTCACCCCACAGGTGTGGTGTGATACCCATAGTATCGTACCTTATTGGGCCACCTCAGTTTTCCTTCAGTAAGTCATTTCCGTTGTGCGATGATATTTTTCTTAATATTACGTGATTTTATAGGAAATTTTCCTTCTTTGTAGGATACCAGGGACTGGATTTACAGCACCTTAGTGGCACACTAGAATAATGTCAACTGACACCTTGCACCTTGCAAGTGTATAATAGATTCAATGTTAATGCAAGGTGCTGTCACAGAGCTACTGGAGAGGGAAGAGTGTGATCTGTCTTACATTTGCTATAGACATCAGAAAGTCTACGGAAATGTTATAATTGGTAAGAGCGAATTGGATGAAGAAATTTATACAGAAAACCACCATCAATGACAAACAGACCATTGGGAGACCAACTGCAACATCTGATACGAATCTTAAACGAGTAGACAAGTTGATTTGGGCAGACATCACCATCCATTGGCACACTCTTTGGCTGAACAATATCTCACACAAAATGCAGAGCACACTGGGGTTGCTTGAAAAAGGATGCAAAGGGATTCCTTGGCACTTGAAACTCATTTAGCACACAGAATTACTAGACTTTTCTTATTTTCTTGAAATATTCGAAGGAAGAGACGCCTTTTAACTTCTACAGCGACATATACGTACACACATACACCAAAAGCAAACATATCACGCGTGCCGGAGTGTACCACGTACCATTACGTGGCTCTGCGCACTATGGGACTCAACATTTGAGGTCATCAGGCACCTAGAACTTAGAACTACTTAAACCTAACCAACCTAAGGATATTACACACGTCTATGCCCGAGGCAGAATTCGAACCTGCGACCGTAGCAGCAGCGTGGTTCCAGACTGAAGTGCCTAGAACCGCTCGGCCACAGCGGCCGGGCACTACTAGTCTTCCCTTCCCTGTTACACTAACAAATGGAGCGAGGGAAAAATGACTGCATATGCCTCGAAATGAGTCACAATTCCCCTTCGGCGTTCTTACGCGAAACGCACTTTGGCGTCAGCTGAATCATTCTGAAGTCAGCTGCTTATGTTGCTTCTCTATATTTTCTCAATAGCATTTTCCAAAAGGGACGTCCTCTTCCCTCCAGGGATTCTTATTCGAATTATTGAAGACATCCGTAGCAGCATGGTTCTGAATTTGTTCTATGTCTTCCTTTAATCCGATCTGATGACGATCTCAAACACTCGAGCAGTACTCAAGAAAGAGATGCACTGATGTTCTATACAGGCTCTCCTTTACAGGTAAGCTATATCTCGCTAGAATTCTCCCTATAAGCTGAAATTGACCATTCGCCTTCCCTACAATCTATTCCATTTCATACCTCCGTGCAGAGTTACGCCTACAACAATCAACGTGATTGTGTCAAGCAGCATATCGCTAAAGTAGAGGGTGTGTCAGTTTCGACGGATAACTGCTAGGGTGGGGTGGGGGGGGGGGGGTGGATGGGCAGTGACAAGTGGTCCTCCTTTGTTCCGACAGTGACTCCATTTCATTAGCCAACATGATTCGTATCGGAACACATACAAGTTTTGCCGTGCATGCGAATTTTGAAAACAACCAGTCTGTGATCGGCAACGGTTCAAAATTCGTCACAACAGCGCCGTTACTAACGTGAGCACAATTCAGTCCTGGGTTTGGCAGCTGCAGGAAACTGCTAGCACACTGAGATGAGATACACATGGCCTTTGCAGTTCCATCAGAACGCCAGAAAATATTCAGCAACTGAGAGCAGCTACTGAGCGTGGCTAAGACATTCTGCCCGAATGCATGCTGTTGCATTATGAATTTCAGACTTTGCGCTGGACGACATCTTCACGGTAAATGCAAGCTAAGTATGGGAATGCTGTAAATTACTCTGTGAAAAACCGATTTAGATTCCATGCGGTCCTTGCGACTTGTTTGCTTTCAACTCCTTCAGTTGCCTCTCTACGTCAGGAATGATTACTCCATACGGGAATCTGTTAGGTGGTCAAACGACATCCCTGGATGATTTTTTAAACTCAAAACTTAAAACTTCAGCTTTCCTTTCGCTGTCACGCTAGTCTATGAGTGACTGGACAGAAGCCTTCACCCCGCTTAGTGATTTTACGAAGGGCCAAAATTTTCTCTAGGCCCCACCAGTGCATCGATCTCCTTATAAATGCACATATGTATTCTGATTTTTGCCTGTCGACATGTACACGATCTTTTTTTTTTCAACCGAGAGTGGAATAATCAAGCTAGCACATGAAACTTCCTGGCAGGTTAAAACTGCGTGGCGGACCGAGACTCGAACTTGGGACCTTTGCTTTTCGCGGGCAAGTGCTCTAGCAACTGACGACTACGACCCGACCTCACAGCTTTACTTCCGCCAGTACTTTGTCTCCTACCTTCCAACCTTCTGCAAGGTTCACAGGAGAGCTTCTGTTTCACGTTAACACATTAGCGTACCTACAAAGTTTCGAGGCCATACGATAATGACAGCCCACACTGGACATCCGTGAGCAGCTGCACTTAAATTATAACCATCTGGTAGAATCATCAACACGGAATTAATCACGGCAGTGTCCTACTGCAGTCCATAGCAAAAAATCAGGTTGCCATCCAACTGGGCTGCCTCATGGTGCTCCATCCACTTTACAGTCTGGATACGAAGTCCTCCAGCTTCTACATGTTTTGTTCCAAATCGGGGCCGTCTTCTTTGACAATGAGTCTGCAACCAGTATCGAAACACAGAATTATCGTACCTGGCGAGCTAAAATATCAGAAGGTTGATAATAAACTAAGAGGCAAAATGGATCTGGAAGAAGAACTAATAAGAACGGAAGGGACAGAGACGAAACATCGTGGCATTAGTTGTCGACGTCTCGAGCTCACCTCTTTGCTGAAGTTCTTAGAATTGGTACCTCCAACCGATATTTAATAAGAGAAACGGTAATGCATGTGTTAAGGTAACTGCAAACAAGCCTTTAGTCTGATATTTTCTGAAGTACTTTAACGTGATTCAGGTTCTTGTCAAATGGGTCTGCGGGAATTCGTCCAAGAAATTATAAGAGATGTGCTACTAGCGTTGTAAATTATCGCAGTCGCCCTCAACAAATTAACACATGTGCCTAATAAAATTAAAAAAGAACACATGGAAGAAAAGCGACGCTCTTGGTAAAATCATGCCGGAGAAATTCAAGGAACTGGTATTCGAGACAGACAGTGCGACAGTTTGGAAGACAGAGGCGTTCCAGAAATGCTTAGGAGCACATGTCGAAGTCCCTATAGTGGTCCAGCCCAGTTCCTAAGTAAAGAGAGGAGTCACGGGCTCGGCTTCCTTATCCAATTACGAGTTTAATGATAGCAGGCACAGGCCTGCAGACCCCTTCATTAAGAACACGATGAATTTAATTTGCTTAGTTATGCATTGAAAGTAATTCTCTCAGGCCATCTGTAAACACAGATAACTTGCCTGAAGACAGGTCTATTATCTGCAAGAAAATTTCTGCATCCCTTCATTGTCCACAGAAATATAAAAAAAGTATTTCCATCCCAGATTAAGAATAAGCTCGTAGAATCTCTAACACTCCCTATTCTCGACTATGGCGATGCTATTCTTCAAGGAGTTTCGTACGAAAACCCTCGCAGGCTTGAACTGGCGATAAATGCTTGCGTCCGCTGTATCTGTGACGTTCTTTATTACGATCATATCACTCCAGCCAATGAACATGTTCGAATGTTTGTGACATCTTATGGGACTTAGCTGCTAAGGTCATCAGTCCCTAAGCTTACACACTACTTAACGTAAATCATTCGAAGGATAAACACACAAACCCATGCCCGAGGGAGGACTCGAACCTCCGCCTGACCAACCGCACAGTCCAGCCTATGAACAATTATAGAGGCTAAGTGCTGATAAACGTAGGGACTACCATACTTTATTCCATCGTCGTCTCAATCATCAGACTCCCTCTTACTTATCTTCAGCCATTACATTACTATCTGAACAGCATTGGAACAGAAATAATCGTTCTCAACAAAGCAAGATCCTCTCAGTACCACCACACAACACCGTCATGTTTTCTAAATAATTTTCTGTGTCCGGAACCCGACTTTGGAACAATCTTCCTCAAAATATCAGAAAAATTAAATCAGTTCCAGGCTTCAAAAAGCAGCTAATGACTCACCTTCTCTCGCAATAGATATCTCTCCCACATACTGAACTGCAGCCCACACTCTTCAATCCCTCCCCTCCCCTTACAACTTTCCCTTCTTCTCGCTTACAGAGTTATTTACTTAAATCAAGTCCTCTCTTAACAGCCACTATTACTGTCATTCCAATTTTCTTGTTCTTCATCCTTTTTTTTCTGACAATACTAAACATGTGAGCCGTGTATCGACTCGTGCTACACCTTGTGTTTAGATTGCATTGGTTTTCCTTTTCTTCCCCTGACATGTTTGTTTGATATGTTGTCTGTCATTAAGTGGCTGCTTGGTTGTCTCTTCCCTCTGCTATCGATATCTGCGTTTGCTTCCGGAAAACTGCTATGGTGGAAGTGAGGTCTTTGACCGGTTGTAACTTTGTGTGGTGGCGCTCTCAGAGAGCCTGGTGGACACGGGAAGGCAGTGTGGCTCGCCATAGAGGACGAGGCGTGGTCGGTTGTACCGAGTCGCCACGTGATGTATGTCGGTTGTGTGTAACGAGCGGGCGAGATGACGGAAGAGTTCCCCGCGAGTTGGTTGTGAACAGAATAGCCCCACGAGTAGTTGCTGTTCATTTCATCTTGGTGGGACGTTAACAAGCTTCTTTAAGTCCTCCGTTTCAACACTGGAGTTTAAAAAGAAGACACCTAACATGAGCGAGCGGTCACTACCCGTCAACGGTGCAGTGAAGACGTGAACTCCTGTGACAGAGCGTGTTGTCGCGTGACCGTGGCGTGTTGGGTACACTGGCGACGCGTGCGCGGTCGGATGTGTGGATCCTTGCCATCGCAAGTCGTGTTCTTCATGTTCGAGCATAACTGCAAGTTACGTTAGTGGAAGGTTTAATCATTAAGTAATAAGTTTGCGTAACCAGTGTCTCTTCTGCCTTGTGGCCTCCGGCGATCGGATTTCCTGTCCCCAGCACCTGTGTAATTAAAGACAGTGATCTTTCCTCCTTCTCTCGTTACTGCCCGATGGGAGGTGTAGTTTTGGCAGTTTAATTGTCTCCTTATTCGGTCGTGTGTTATGAGTAAATTCATGCTTCTTGTTGGTTGGTAATGTGGTCGCTCATTCAGGACAGTGTAGTGTAATGTTTTCTTGCACGAGGTTAGCCCTAATTCTGTCAGCAAGTTAATCCATTTTATTACAAGTTTTCGCTGGCTAAAAGTAGGTGCAGTGACCAGCCTGAGAGTGGCAATTGTGTTTACGGGCGTATTTAAATTGGTCAGTTTTCTGCCTAGCCTGAGCATCGCTGAGTGGGTGATTTGTGGCTGCCTTACACGTCCGTCATATCTGTTATGTTCTAATGATATTCCAGGATACTTTTGTTTAAAAACTTTTTAAATTCCTGCATTCTTTTATTGCCAGTAATCGTGTGTTTGCTGAGACCTTTGATTTTTTTAAATGGCGGTGTTGGTAGCTTCACTACCTCACCGTACTTTATTAACAAAGTTCTGTATTTACTTTAGTAGCCTGTTTACTAATGTTATTAAATTTTTTTAAAAAACTGTTGTATTGCTATAAATTACTTGCTTCCCGTTAGCGGCGTGTTTTGAAAGGCTGTTATTGCCGTAGTGCTAGCTTTTTTTTTTAAGGAAATTTTTAAAATATGGTATTGCTATAAATTACTTGATTGCCGTTAGCGGTGCGTTTTGAAAGGCTGTTATTGCCGTACTGTTAGCTTCTGTGTTATTTTTTAAAAAAATAATTTTAGACTGTTGTATCGCTATAAATGACTGGATTGCCGTTTTTAAAAGAAACGTTTAAACGGTTTCATTGCTGTAAATGGCTTGATTGCCGTTAGCGGCGTGTTTTGAAAGATTGTTGATTGCCGTACTGGTACTTCTATTTTTTTAAAGGAATTTTTTTTTAATTGTTGTATTGGTATAAACAATTTGATTGCCGTTAGCGGCGTGTTTAAAAGGTTGTTTATGGCCGTGCTGTTAGTTTCTGTAAGATATGAATCAAACATTTGTGTGTGAAAATCTGAACTCGACAGTAAAGTATTAGAAATTTGGCCCCGTTTCCCAACTTGTGGTGTGGCCTGTAGTAACCGTAACCACTGTGTGTGTCAACATGGTTTAAGTTGTTCTAAACTAGTCTAATTATTTTTAATGCACTTTGTTTTATTATTACTGTTATTATTACCACTTATCCTTACTTTCATTATTGTCAATTATTATTGTTATTATTATTATTATTATTATTATTATTATGCTTATTATCTTCTCTAAGATTATCATTTTCATGAATGTTTTGGTAATATGTTGTTCCTGGTCAGATGTAAGAGAGGTCCTTAATGCCCTGATCTGGTAAGGCTAAATTAGCAAATTAATTAATTAAGCGATGGGGACGCATAATTTTTCCTCACCAATCAGTTAATTCATAAATTGGTCAAAATGGCGTAGAATTGCAGAAGATGCAGTGGCCGCTGGTTTCAAAACTCCACTCCTAGGCGACGGTTGCGCGGAGGGACTCCGGCCTCTCAGACGGACAGATGCCTTGCGCCACCCCAGTAACGCCAACGTGCGCGTGGGCGGGCTGAACACCCCCTCAGCTGAAAGTCCAAGCGACCGTCGCCATTACCGCTCCCGCTCATGTTGGCAGCATCGACCTTTTGCTGTCCTAGTAGGAAGCCTGCAGTGTGCGAGCGTCCGGGAATACAAAACTATTGGGAGTCGCCTTCCCGTCCTCAGTTCGTCGTACTGCTCGATAGCGTCAGTTCGTGGTACTACGTCTACATCTACTTCTACATCTACACCCGTACTCCGCATACCACTTGACGGTGTGTGGCGGAGGGTACCTTGAGTACCTCTATCGGTTCTCCTATTCCAGTCTAGTATTGTTCGTGGAAAGAAGGATTGTCGGTATGCCTCTGTGTGGGCTCTAATCTCTCTAATTTTATCCTTATGGTCTCTTCGCGATATATACTTAGGAGGGAGCAATATACTACTTGACTCCTCGATGAAGGTATGTTCTCGAAACTTCAACAAAAGCCAGTACCGAGCTACTGAGCGTCTCTCCTGCAGAGTCTTCCACTGGAGTTTATCTATCATCTCCGTAACGCTTTCGCGATTACTAAATTATCCTGTAACGAAGCGCGCTGCTCTCCGTTGGATCTTCTCTATCTCTTCTATCAACCCTATCTGGTACGGATCCCACACTGCTGAGCAGTATACAAGCAGCGAGCGAACAAGCGTTCTGTTACCTCTTTCCTTTTTCGGATTGCCTTTTCTTAGGATTCTTCCAATGAATCTCAGTCTGGCATCTGCTTTACCGACGATCAACTTTATATGATTATTCCATTTTAAATCACTCCTAATGCGTACTCCCAGACAATTTATGGAATTAACTGCTTCCAGTTGCTGTCCTGCTATATTGTATCTACATGATAACGGATCTTTCTTTCTATGTATTCGCAGCACATTACACTTGTCTACACTGGATTCTATTGCCATTTCCTGCACCATGCTTAATTTGTTGCAGATCCTCCTGCGTTTCAGTACAATTTTCCATTGTTACAACCTCTCAATATACCACAGCACCATCCGCAAAAAGCCTAAGTGAACTTCCGATGTCATCCAGAAGGTCTTTTATGTATATTGTGAATAGCAACAGTCCTACGACACTTCCCTGTGGCACACCTGAAATCACTCTTACTTCGGAAGACTTCTCTCCATTGAGAATAACATTGTGATTTCTGTTATCTAGAAACTCTTCAATCCAATCACACAATTGGTCTGGTAGTCCATATGCTCTTACTTTGTTCATTAAACGATTGTGGGGAACTGTATCGAACGCCTTGCGGAAGTCAAGAAACACGGCATCTACCTGGGAACCCCTGTCTATGGCCGTCGTGGACGAATGTCGCGAGCTGGGTTTCACACGATCGTCCTTTTTGAAACCCATGCTGATTCCTACAGAGTAGATTTCCAGTTTATAGAAAAGTCATTATACTCGAACATTATACGTGTTCCAAAATTCTACAACTGATCGACATTAGAGATATAGGTCTATAGTTCTGCACATCTCTTCGACGTCCCTTCTTGAAGACGGGGATGACCTGTGCCCTTTTCCAATCCTTTGGAACGCTACGCTCTTCTAGAGACCTACGGTGCACCGCTGCAACAAGGGGGGCAAGTTCCTTCGCGTACTCTGTGTAAAACTGGTATCCCACCAGGTCTAGCGGCATTTCCTCTCTTGAGCGATTTTAATTGTTTCTCTATCCCTCTGTCGTCTATTTCGGTATCTACCATTTTGTCATCTGTGCGACAATCTAGAGAAGGAACTACAGTGCAGTCTTCCTCTGTGAAACAGCTTTGGAAAAAGACATTTAGTATTTCGGCCTTTAGTCTGTCATCCTCTCTTTCAGTACCATTTTGGTCACAGAGTGTCTGGACATTTTGTTTTGATCCACCTACTACTTTGACATAAGTCCAAAATTTCTTAGGATTTTCTGCCAAGGCTTTACTTCATGACCAGTAGTCGTGCCCTGTATGTGTTCGTTTCCACCGCCATGAAAGCGATCAGGAACAATTACGCTCAGTTTTCATCAAGTCATTCGCTGTAGAATGCTGGTAGCGAAGCCGACCGTGTTTAACATGTATACAAATATTCGGTTTTCACATCAGCCTACGGTTTTATAAGAGTTAATTCGATAGTCTTTGTCGTGTTGCCACCATCCGTTTGCTGGCAAAGTGTTTCCACTCACGGCTCCAAGCGTTATGGGACTTAACATCTGAGGCCATCAGTCCCCTGGAACTTAGAATTACTTAAACCTAACTCGTGGTCTCGCGGTAGCGTTCCCCATGGAGTGGGACGGCAAAATACCTAGGGGTTACCCTAGACCGCAGGCTCACCTGGAAGCATCACATCCGTGATGTGAAAGGGAGAGCAGTTGGACGCCTCCGCGCCCTGTATCCACTGCTAAACCCGCAGTCAACTTTGCCACCGCAACACGGCATCACGCTTTACCTAACATTGGTTCGCCCACTGTTAGAGTATGCGGCCGTGGTCTGGGGGAAAGCCGCAGATGCTCACATTGTGACTCTGCAACGGATACAGAACCGCGCCCTGAAGACTGCTATGCATCTTCCAAGGCGCTTTTCGACGCGCCAACTCCACGAGGACACCGGAATCCTGCCTCTTCGAGAAAGGTTCCGCGCCATCGCCAGGAAATTCTACGAGAGGACAGAACACTCCCGTAACCGGCTCATCCGTGGACTGGGCCAACAACCACATCACAGGCCAAGCACGCGCTGGCCTGACCTGCTGAGGGATTAAGTTTTACTAATCCCCCCAGCAGAGTGTGTTACTTTTTCTCTTACAGGTCACACCAGCATGGAAAAATCAACAAGTGTGTTAATATATTTTTCTTCTCTCTTCCACAGGAACCGCAGGAATGACAAATCTGTCTAGACTGCACCATTCTCGAGCCAAGGATCGGCTCGTCTTTACAGCGTCAGCGTCAGCGTCAGCGGTAGCGTTCTCGCTTTCCGAGCACGGGGTTGCGGGTTCAATTCCCAGCGGGATCAGGGATTTTTCCTGCCTCGTGATGACTGGGTGTTGTTGTATCGTTTTCATCATCATCATTCTTCATCATTAGGGTTGGAGGAAGGCAATAGCGGTGCGGGTCTTCCGTGTCGCTCCCTTATGCTCTGTCCAAGAAGTATGGGACTTCATCATCAACTAACCTAAGGACATCACACACATCCATGCCCGAGGCTGCATTCGAACCTGCGACCGACTGAAGCGCCTAGAACCGCTCGGCCACCGCGGACGGCCACTCACGTCTCTTTACCGTAGCTTTGAAAGGGGACCTAATTGCCATTACGATTTTCAAGAAGTTTTGACCGTAATTGTAAAGGAAGTTGCGAATTTGATTAAGAACTCAACCTCTGTAACGCTGTTCTTGAGACTTCTCTTCAAAAGAAAGCAGGCAGTGTCTGTTAGACAGTCTGGCGATGTACTTGGTCTGAAAAGGAAGGAAGCTGGCCTGCAGTTTAGTGAAAGCAGCATTGTTTTAAAAATGATTTGAGTAAGTGGGATAGTATTAATGGAGGAATTATGTAGGCGAACGTGTAAGGTAATGCAGTCTTTTTAAATTTGTAGAAGTGAAATTTCTTATTGTTGGAACATTACGTATGATTGAAGTTTGGTGTAGAAATTTTACGAGGGTGAGTCAAATGAAAACCTTAAATTTGTAATAACAAGTAGAAATTTCGCGCCATTATCGTGTAAGTTGGTAAGCGTGCTACAAACAACGCGCAGAATGGCCTGCAGGTGGCAGCATAGTGCAGATGCACACATACCGTCGTAGTATCAGTATAAAGATGGCCGCCCCACTTGCGACTTGCACCAGGGAAGAACAGCGTTCTGTTATTCGGTTTTTGCGTAGTGAAGGTGTGAAACCTTTTGAAATTCATTGACGATTGAAGGTTCAGTACGGTGATGCATGATTGGTCACAGCAGCAAGTCTACAATTGGAGTAGGAAGTTCGCAAATAGTGTGGCTTCAGTCGAAGATGCTCCTTGTCCAGGTCAGGCACATCGAGTTGTGACTCAGCAGAACATCGCAGCAGTTGAAGCCACAGTGAAGGAAAACCGCCGAGTGTCACTGAATGACATTGCAGCATGTTCACAGATTAGTCATGCGTCAGCACACCACATTGTGCATGATGTGCTCCAATTTCACAAAGTGTCTGCAAGATGGATGCCACGGCAGCTGACACCAGAAATGAGAGAACGACGTGATGATGCTTGTGAAGAACTTCTTCGGCGCTTTGAACGAGAAGGTGATGGCTTCCTTGCAAAAATCTTTACTGGTGACGAAACCTGGGTTCACTTCCACCAACCGGAAACGAAGAGAGCGAGCAAGGAATGGCACCATTCCTCGTCATCAAGTGATTTCCATATGTTTGGATCACTCAAAGACGCAATGGGAGGAAAAAAGTTCCGTTCTGATGAAGAGGTACGCCACGCGGTGTATGAGTGGTTGCGCGGACTACCAAAAGAATTTTTTTCTAAAGGAATTTAAGCACTTTGTAAACGCTGGAGGACTTGCATTGAGAGTGGGGGAGAGTATGTTGTAAAGTGAGAAAGCTTTGTACCACTTCTGCACAATAAATAATATTTTAAAAAATAGTTAAGGTTTTCATTTGACTCATCCTCGTATAAATGAAATACATGGTTTTGCCTTATAATTGAAACAAGTGTCGTGGAAAATAATTCTAGGCAGGAAAATTATTAAGAAACATTTTGCTAACTTGTCTACATGTGTGAACTTTATGAAAACGTTTATTGTTGACAGTGTTTAATGAAGCATAGTATAACTTGTATTCTTTGTAATCATTTATCGGTCGTTAAGATTATTTCCTCATTTCTCATTCTTTACCCTAATGAATATGTTTGTATTGTATACTTGCATTGCACGTCGTGAGTTGTGTGCTGCAGAAGCATTTTGTGAAAATTGGTAAGATACCGTCCTACATTGCACATCACAAGTACGGCGAATGAGATTTGGTTTTGGACAGTCATATCACTATTCGTAATAGCAAGAGGTTGTAGAATGTACGAGCGTTACCTGCGCATAGGTAGGCCAATGAATTTAATTACTGTCAAAGTTACTGTCCATTGTAAGGTACAGTGACTGTTGAAACGTATTTGTGAAAATATGTCAATTAAGAGGCTTAATAGAAATAGAAGATCTCAGTAAAGGACTGTCATTTGAGATTTCACGCAGTTTTATCAGAAGGTCAAATGCGTTAAATTATATGTTGATTTGCTGTGTAATTAGAATAACAGTTTTGATACAGTGACTGTTTGCTACATTAAAAATAAGGATTATCTATATTCAGGGCCAACATTTTAATCTGTATCATCTTGTTTTGGAGTCAGATAGCATACGTAAGTTCTATTAAAAATGGATTGCTTTCTCGCAGGCGAATTGTTTGATGTACCGGATAGTCTGGATATTAGGATCGTGTAATGTCAGCTTCATAATACTAACGTTCAAAATTAAATTTTCGAGTTCTGTTGCCCTGCACCCAGACTTGCGCATTCCGATATCAAAGTAAATTTTATACATTTCTCGGATGCCAACCAGACACGAACAGGAGTTTAGAAGTTTAACAGGAGAAATTTGAACTTGTGATTCGAAACCAGGAGTTCATCTTTGTTACTCTGCAGCAAACTCTCTCTAGTGGCTGGAATACTTATCGTTAACTTTACATTGTGTCCTTCCATGTCTTTGCAGCCCAGTCCACAGCAAGCAGTCCGAAATACTGGACAGGCTAGCTACCACCTATTTGTATCGAAGCTGCCTCTTATTTCCATCTGTATCCGAGAATATATCTGCTTTTCTGTTAGCTGTCTCACTCTGGTCTGTAGTCTCCCCAGTCCTCTTTATTAACCAGTTAAATTCAATCAGCAATCGAAGTCCTTTCATTTCGTGAAGAAGGACCCGACGCCATCACGGTCCGGAGAGCAGCAGATCACCGAACAAATTTCTTTCTTTCATTTCGATGCCTCGGAAGCCAAATAAAACGATCAAGCTACAAGCTTCACCGCCTCCGTGGAACATTTCGCCTAGGGTCATGAGAATGAGATAAGATAGATTAGGGCCTTGGGGAGACATACAGACTCTTTTCTGTCGTTGTGGACTCGTGTACGATAGAGAAGCGAGGGGCTTATAAAGGTGTACAGCATTCCCCCGGATGTGCTGTACAGAGGCTGGAACCCTTGTTCCTGTCATCTAGGGTCTGGGCGATGCGCCTTTATTATACACACATCAAAAAAAGTTTTGCATCAACTCGGTTCCCAAAACTCCTGAAGGTAGACGTTGACTGTGGATATTGTATCACAGACACAGTCCTTTTTACTGTTCAGAGATGTCACTAAACCCGCCCAAGGATGTAAACAATCATGCACGAGTAGCGCCTATTAGACGGAGGGGGTCCGACAGCCTATCAGTTCCAGTCATTCCACTAAGAAGAAGGTACACGGATCGTGCTGTCTGTAGTTCAACCACCCCTAGACGGCCAATTCCGCGGTTCGATGGCGTCTGCATTGTTACTCTGGGCCAGGAAGTGCTCTCAACAAGGCAAGTGTCCAGGCGTCTATGAGCGAACCAAAGCGATGTTATCCGGACATGGAGGAGATACAGAGAGACAGGAACTGCCGACGACATGCCTCGCTCAGGCAGCCCAAGGGCTACTACGGATTATGGCTCGGAGGAACCCTGACAGCAGCGCCGCCATGTTTTATAATGCTTTTCGCGCAGCCACAGGAGGTCGTGTTACGACTCAAACTGTGCGCAGTAGGCTGCATGATGCGCAACTTCACTCCCGACGTCCATGGCGAGGTCCATGTTTGCAACAACGACACCACGCAGCGCGCTAGGAATAGGCCCAACACGATGCCAAATGAACCGCTCAGGATTCGCATCACTTTTTCTTCACCTATGAGTATCGCATATGTTTTCAACTAGACAATGGTCGGAGACGTGTTTGAAGTCAACCCGCTCAGGCTATACGCCTTAGACACACTGTCCAGCGAGTGCAGCAAGGTGGAGGTTCCCTGCTGTTTTAGGGTGGCATTTTGTGGGGCGGACGTACGCCGCTGGTGGTTGTGGAAGGCGTCATAACGGCCGTACGATACGTGAAGACCATCCTCCGACCGATAGTGCAACCACATCTGCAGTATATTTCATGGACGACAATTCGCGCCCCGTCGTGCACATCTTGTGAATGACTTCCTTCAGGATAACGACATCGCTAGACTAGAGTGGCAAGCATGTTCTGCAGACATGAACCCTGTCGAACATGCCTGGAATAGATTGAAAAGGACTGTTTATGAACAACGTGACCCACGAAACACTCTGAGGGGTCTACGTCGAATCGCCGTTGAGGAGTGGGACATTCTGGAGCAACAGTGTCTTGATGAACTTGTGGATAGTATGCCACGACGAATACAAACATGCATTAATCCAAGAAGACGTGCTACTCGGTGTTTAAGGTACCAGTGTGTACACCAGTCTCGAACACCACTTCTGAAGGTCTCGCTGTATGGTGGTACAACATGCAATGTGTGGTTTTCATGAGCAATAGAAAGTGCGGAAATGATGTTTACATTGATCTCTATTCCAATTTTCTGTACAGATTCCGGTACTCTCGGAACCGAGGTGATGCAAAACTTTTTTTGATGTGTGCAGATTAGCCAAAGCGGCTCGTGAAACTTCAATCACGTGCCTTGTACACTTTTTTGTGCTTCTTTACGTGTAAAATAAGCATTACGAAGTATGTGGTAGCCGGTCCTATTGAATGGAATGTGTGGTATTTCGACTTCAATGGAGTATTTTGTACGAGATTAGTTTCACAAGACGCAAATGCGACGGGAAAAAGTAGGTTACACGGAATCGATGTTGCATGTTATAAGATGTAGACAAGAAAATTAAATCCATTGAAGTACAAACTGAGACTAGATGTGAAATGACTTGGGCTAGGCCGGCCTGAGTAGCCGAGCGGTTCTAGACTCTTCAGTCTGGAACCGCGCGACCGCTACGGTCGCAGGTTCGAATCCTGCCTCGGGCATGGATGTGTGTGACGTTCTTAGGTTAGTTGCCGGCCGCGGTGGTCTAGCGGTTCTAGGCGCTCAGTCCGGAACTGTGGGACTGCTACGGTCGCAGGTTCGAATCTTGCCTTGGGCATGGATGTGTGTGATGTCCTTAGGTTAGTTAGGTTTAAGTAGTTCTAAGTTCTAGGGGACTGATGACCACAGATGTTAAGTCCCATAGTGCTCAGACCATTTGAACCATTTTTTTCTTAGGTTAGTTAGGTTTAAGTAGTTCTAAGTTCTAGGGGACTGATGACCTCAGAAGTTAAGTCCCATAGTGCTCAGAGCCATTTAAACCATTTTTTGAAATTGAGCTAGGTAGGTAAATGAAAACAACAGTTGTTATGACACGATAGAAGACCACAGGTACCGGAGGGCTGGGTTTTCACCGATGTTTTCAGCTACCAGATCCATCTGCTAAAGTAGGTAAAAAAATCAGTGATACCCAGCTCTGCAGTAAATATGTTCCTCAATTGTGCCGTAATAGCTGGACAAGGCTTTAACAATCTCAGAATACATTTCGAAAGTGGCTTCAAGTCACATCTTCCTGTGAATTCTTCTAGAGAAAATTATTAGGGTAACTAGGTTGAGTAGGTGACTGAATATGGCTGTTGGAGTAGGTGGCTATTACACTGAGATCGATATCTTTGGCTGTTAGAGGAGGACGGACAGAGTTATTTGAGTGGACTGGGCTGTTAACTAATCATGTATTGTTGAGAGAGATTTGGTTTTACATGTGTCGAAATACAGAGCAAGCCCTTCATTGCAGGTGTTACATTTGGGAGTGAATTACAGATTGGGGCTGCCTCTGTGATAACGGGACCTTCAATGAGGATAGTTCCGTGGCATTATGCATGCAATCGTTTTGTTGTCATTGTATTGGAGGTAGTAAAGATATCATGTGGCTTGTTCGGATCCGGAGGGTTCGCTCGAAATAAATAAAAGCTCCATTATCAATGAGATGGTCGATGTCTGAAGAACATTCGGTAAACCGGCGGCCAAACAAGGTGGGAGTATGGCTACGGGGGATACTGATGGCACCGCCGATCCCCAAATCACGGTCGAATTGTACCTCCCCCACTGCAACCTACAAACGACGGTTGAATATTAAATTACCCACAGCAATCTCTACATGATTTACTCTCTTGATCACGGGAGTGAGTGTCGATAAGCGTCGAGTGGAAGATGGTTGTCTGGAAAAGATGAGAGCTGGAAGTGTTGTGTGGGTTCGAAATCCAGGCCGCCGGCTGGGTGAACGTGTGCGGAAGTCGGGAACTTCATCTACATCTACACTCCGCAAGCCGCCTTGCAATATGTGGGGGACGGTATATTGCGTACCACTGTTACTTCCACTCCCCGCGCTCCCCCCCCCCCCCCTTTTCTATAGTTTCACGTGAAAAATTATTACTGGTCAGCCTCTGTGTGGGCTCGAGAATCTCTCTGATTTTATCTTCGTGATCTTTTCGAGAGATATACGTGAACCGAAGCAATATATTGGTTCACTCTAATAGGAACGTGCGCTTTCGGAATTTTAAGAATTAACCAAATCATGATGCAAAAACGCCTGTCTTTAAGCGTCTGAAATTGGAGATAGGTGAGCATGTCCTTGACGTTTCTTTGAATACTACATCAACGAAACGCGCTGCTCTTCCTTGGATATTCTCTGTTTCCTCTAGCAATTCTGTCTGGTACGCACCCCAGACTGACTAGCAATATTCAAATGTTTGTCGAATTAGAGTTTTGCAAACTGCTTCCTTTGTTGATTAACTACATTCCCTAAGGATTCCTTCAATGAATGTCTGCCATCTGGCTATCAGCGATTACTTTTACTTGGAGAAATGCATAGTAAACACTGTGCTGTCTTACAAAATATGTATTCGCAACCGGTATCGATCACTGATCGTCTTCACAGTGCTGGAAAAAAAAAGGAAACAAAATGAAAACTGTGAGCATCAACATAAAAGACATTTTCGCTGAGACTTATTAGTCGGAAAAATTAAGTGTACGCACGAAAAATAGCGTGTAGGACATGTGAAATTGTCACAATATTTTTTGTAAGATCACTTAATTTTTTTGACTAATAAGTCTCATAAAAATGTAATTCGTGTTGATATTCACAGTCGTCACCTTATCTACATTTTTGCGCCAGCATTGTGAAGATGATCAAAGATCGAAATCGTTTGTGAATAAATATATTTTAAGACAGCACAGTGTTTACCATGCATTTCTTCAAGTATATCGGTTCTGTTGACAGTCGCCTGAAAAATAAAATTTTGAGTTGGCTTTACATGGTCGCTCCTCTTTAAATCGCAACGTACAGATACGCCTGGTTATTTTACAGAAGTAACTGCTTCCAGTTATATAATCGTGTAATCATGCAATAATGGTTCTTTCTGCTTACGCGTACGCAAAACGTTACATTTCTTTATAAGTTTCCTTTAATTTACGTCTACGGTCACAAACGTTTTGTTAACAGATTACCGGTTTCGGTCTTTAATGACCATCATCAGATGTGTTTCATAGACTTTGTGACCATAGACGTAAATTAAAGAAAACTTATTACATACACATATACGACGATGTAGCAGCTCGTGAGACATTTCTTTATGATGAGGATCAGTTCACAGATCTGCACCAAGCTTCCATCCTCTGTAGGTCTTCCTAAGTTTCGCTAAAATTTTCTAACGTTGCAGCTTCTATATGTACAGTAACATCATCCCCAAAAAGCCTCATGGAACTTCAGACGTTAGCCATGTGGCTTATATATGAAGGACATTACCCATCTGGCTTGTGTGTGTGTGTGTGTGTGTGTATGTGTGTGTGTGTGTGTGTGTGTGAGGGTGAAAAGTAATGGGCCTATAACAGTCCCCTGGGACAGGCTCAAAGTTACTTTTACAGGTTTCAGGAATTACTGCAACCAATCGCCGTTTTTTCTTCAATTTTTATTTGTTCATGGCCGGTTTCGAATCTGCTAGCGATTCACCATCAGATTATACAGTTTAGTTTGGAGTATTTTGGGGGTCGTGCATTGTTTTTATTCTTGTGGCAGTCACTGCTCTGGAAAACAGGCACTATTCCACCGATGGCGACTCTCCTTTCAAAACGACATGCTGTGTTCTGTATGCTAGAAACTCTTCAGTCCAGTCAAACAGCTGGTCTGATTTCCGCAGGCTCGTGTCTTGTTGATAAGGGTCAGTGCGTAACTGTCTCGAACGGTCTCCGAGATCGAGGAAAACGATATCAACATATCTACTCATTTTTGGGTCTCCTGGAGCTGGGTTTCACACGATCGTTGTTTTCGCAACCAATGTTGATTCCTACAGAGGAAGTTTCCGCTCTCCCAAAGAACAACACAATAAGCGAGCGTGATCCATGGTCAAAAAGTTATACAAAAGACTGACTTCAGAGATATAGGCCTATAGTTTCATGCGTCTACGGGATGACCCTTCATGGAAAAGGGAAGGGCCAGCCGTACTTTGCAATCATTAGGAGCGCTTCGGTCGTCCAAAGACTTACGGTGCACTGCTGCTAGTAAAGGGGCAAGTTCTCGGGCGTACTCTACGTAAAATTGTATCGGTATCATGTTAATTTCAGCGGCCTTTTCTCTGTTGAAAGATTTAATTTGCTTTCCTAAGAACGGCCACTCATTTCGATATCGTTCGTTTTGTAGAAAGACGCTTAGTACTTCGGCCTTTTTTGTGTCATCCTCCGGTATAGTGTCTGGACGGACAGCTTCGATCCGTTTACTGATTTAGTATTAAACCAAAACGTAAGATTTTTTGTCAAGATCTAGACTGAATTGTGGGTGTATAAACTTATAACTACCTCAAAAATAGCACAGAAAAGAGAATGCACTGCAGGTTCACACATGTAAAACTCGCGCTGCTCTCTTCTCACGCGGTGATTGCCGTGTTGTGTGCTGCGCCTATATGGTTGGCCCAACACCCACCTGAAAGATGCGCTCCACCTTGTCGTTGACGGTGGCGTCGTCGGCCGAGGGCTCGACCAGGCGCCCCGTCAGCTCGTAGATGGCGGTGACGATGTCGGTCATCTCGTCGCGAGTGATGCAGCCGTCGCCGTTGATGTCGTACAGCGAGAACGTCCAGCGCAGCTTCTCGTCCAGCGTGCCGCGGGACAAGATGCTCAGGCCTACCACGAAGTCCTGCAGGCAGCAAACAGCCGTGTCACGCGCCTCGCAAACTCTGGCAATACGCGAAAATAAAAACATGAAATTCTAAAATGTTGAAAGAAACGGTCAAATGTTTTGTGAAATAACTTGTATAAAAGTACGAAATAAAATAAATTATAGAACATTTGGCGCATCTCATTTACTGTACACGATTACCACCACCTTCCAAAGGCACGTCAAATGTTTTATCTACAAATCATTTCACATAACATCGGACAGACATTTTTTTTTTATTTTTCGTTTTTTCCATGTTTCGTTCAGAACACATGATGTAACTGATGCTCCGTTAGTTTCCTAGAGTCTTCTGTTCTCGAAATCCTAAATTTAATGCTCGATTTCAAATAAGCTATTTTTACAGTCAAACCAATGTAGATTTTTATGCACGATATAACTAGGCTTTGGAATGAGAAACTTTTCGACACCTTATTTGTCTTCCCAGTGTCTGCTGTTCTCTAGATGTCCTAAATTTAATACGTGATTCGAAGTCTGCCATTTTAAAAATCAAGTATTACACCTATTCAACTCCCGGGTTCCCGGGTTCGATTACCGGCGGGGTCAGGGGTTTTCTCTGCCTCTTGATGGCTGGGTGTTGTGTGATGTCCTTAGGTTAGTTAGATTTTAGTAGTTCTAAGTTCTATGGGACTGATTACCATAGCTGTTAAGTCCCATTGTGCTCAGACATTTGGACCATTTTTGAACCTAGTCAACTTTCTTTACGCAAAATAGTTACATACTTGGAAAAATGTGTCGCACTGAAGGGTAAATCTGTAAATGAGGACTCAAACTGTCACAAAGCTTTCTGGACAGCATGACTATTTCGAGGTGATAATTGAAATTTCAAGACCTTCCTCTGCAGGTGTCAGTAAGTAACATGTTGGCTGACTCACATGGGAACTCGCACTCTCGGATATATTAATAGTAGGCCTCTCCACGAGGAAAGGCGACTCTCTTGCGTGACCTGTCACAAAAGTTTAACATTTCACGAGTCTCTGACGCTGATTAAAAGACCCTGTCGCGAAACGAGAAACCCTTCTCTCAACTTTTTCTTTATTGGGCCCGCATCTCGTGGTTGTGCGGTAGCGTCCTCGCTTCCCACGCCCGGGTTCCTGGGTTCGATTCCCGGCGGGGTCAGGGATTTTCTCTGCCTCGTGATGGCTGGGTGTTGTGTGCTGTCCTTAGGTTAGTTAGGTTTAAGTAGTTCTAAGTTCTAGGGGACTGATGACCATAGATGTTAAGTCCCATAGTGCTCGTAGCCATTTGAACCATTTTGAACCAAAACGTCCGCAGTTATTTTCTGCGTCATTCCAGTCTCTGGCTTCCCGTTCATTTTACGCGCTGTACGGCTCCCTCGATAAGACAGTTATATAGCTAACTATTCTGCGCAACACAATTAAAGTAACACCTTCTCTAAGCCCTGTATATGTCTTCTCTCCCGAAGCATAAGTTGGAAATATGGGTCAATGGCGCCTACAGCCTTCCTCTGTGATGGTGAAAAGGCGTGCGACGTCGCCCTTGGGCTCAGCGATGCTCCCACGAGCGAAGTCTCGTCACATGCGAAAGAAAGGCTAGAGCACAGAACTTCATGTGAGGTGCGAGATGAGTTAACGATGTCATACGGGCACCAAATTTTATCATAATTCTGTCCAACGCCAAGTTGGACGTGTCACACGATGTGAAGGCCGCACACACTGCAGACGCACTGCCCTCAGGATCGACAAGAAAGAGGTCAGAAAGTGGTATAAACGACGCTAATGAAGCCACCCCTTCTCTTGGGGCGTTGATGCTCACTCATTCCGAGGTCGAAAGCACGGATTGCAGTGCGATGAGCAGTAGTACGACGTTCTTGACGACTTGCGACTCTGTTGATGCCATCCGGATGATTTAGCTCTTCTCTTAGGACATCGTGGGCCTGTAACGCCACTGTTCGCACCCCTTTGGAGTGTAGCGCGGCTCTGGCGAACAGTGGAACCACTATTGACTGTACAAGACCATTCGACGAGAAATGAACTTGATCTGTAGCAGCATAGTGTTTTATGCTTTTTCAGCCATCCTGTTTCCCGCCCTCTATTGTCTTTAATACGAGGAGGGGGAAGACGGATGCGACAGTGACCACTCGCGAATGATACGACAAATGTTACCTCTGAGATACCCTCCCCTGTTCGGCAATACCCTCGGAGCCACCTGCACCCCTTTGTTTGGTATTTTAAAAATATTGCTGCACAGAGACAGGCATTGGATTGATCCGTAGGCGCCACTGTGACAGGCATCCCTTTCGACACCTCTTAGATTCTGCATACGTCCAACAGGCACTAGTTATTCCACTCCAAGAGGCCTTTTCTTGTCGATTGTGAGCAGCGGTGTGTGTGAAATCTGCTCCTGGGTCATCCATAAGAAACCCACTGGGCGTCACGCTTCTGACCTCTGTCGCAGAGGCATCAAGAGAATGGACGAAATATGGGTAAGGTAAGAAGGGGTGTGACGATCTTGTCAGCGTGTGACACGTCCACAGTGGCGTTGGGCTGAATTGTGGTGAAGTTTGGTGTCAATGTGACATCAATAACCCACCTGATACCTCACCTGAAGTTTTTTTTCCGAATGTATCGTAACCTTGCTGTCCAAAGTGTTATCGACTCGAAGGGTGACGTCGCCGGTCAAGCTTTTGCACCATTACTGAGAAAGGTTGTAGGCATATTTTGCCATCGGTTTTGCAGCAATTTCCGTCAGACCACCGGAGTTAAGCGCTGTGGGGTTTGTCTAGCGCTTGGACGGGCCACCGTCCAGTTCTGCCGAGAGATGTTGGCAAGTGGGGCCACTTGAGGAGCTGCTTGACTGAGAAGTAGCAGCACCGGTCACGAAAACTGACAACGGCGGTGAGAGCGCTGTGCTAACCACATGCTCCTCCGTATCTGCATACGGTGACGCCTAAGGGCGACACGGGAACCGGTTGGTAGCGTTGGATCTTCAAGGCCTGTTCGGACGGTGTTCGTTTGTTTGTAGGCACCTTTGAGCCAAATTTCAAACTTTTGTATTGCAAAAGAAGACAGTTACAGAGTTTCGAAAAAGTGATACTTTAATTGTGTTGAGCCGGCCAGTGTGGCCGAGCGGTTCTAGGCGCTACAGTCTGGAAACGCGAGACCGCTACGGTCGTAGGTTGGAATCCTGCCTCGGGCATGGATGTGTGTGATGTCCTTAGGCTAGTTAGGTTTAAGTAGTTCTAAGTTCTAGGGGACTGATGACCTCAGAAGTTAAGTCCCATAGTGCTCAGAGCCATTTGAGCCATAATAATAGGGTCTCCTGCAATAAGCAGTGATTTGTGGGGATTACGCTTGCATCTCAGGATGTGCAATAGCGATGCGTTTCCTTTATTTCAAGCGTCAACTTCGCTTTGCAATTTTCGTGTTATTGAGCGCGTAAAAAATATGTTTGTGCTGAAACGTTTAAGAAAGGCAATATATTCCTTTAATTGACATGTGTTAATAAGGGCAGTAAAACACGAAGAGCAACCGGTACTCGAAGAGCGACTGAACAGCACCCTGGCCCACGCTCACTGCTACGCCAAGCAGAAACTTTCCTGTCTCAAGGGAACTTACGACATTCTAACTTAGAATATGCTCACGAATTCCGCAGCTAAAGGATGGTGAAGCCGTCGGCACACGGAACGGGCTAGGTAACGTTGGCCTGCTGCTCTGCGAGCTTTGTGACGTTACTTCGTGCTGTTTCACAATGAGGAGCCATTTCTTCACGTGAAACACAAAATAAGTTGTAAGATATTTGGCAACCAGCCACATAAAATAGAACCAAGATCGCCCCCTACGTCACAAACACGAAGCAAGTCGCCATGGTGTATTTGTCGTGTTCAGAAGACGCCCATATTTGATGTGTTTTATGTTACACATTACACACTATGAATGTACATGCTTTTTCTGAGCACTAGCACATTGAACTTCTCGAGAAAGAATCATTATTGGTACAATTTGTTGTAATAAAATGACGAAAAATGTGATTTGGTAATTAAATTATTTTTTTATTTAACAATACCAGAGATGGTTCAAATGGCTCTGAGCACTATGGGACTTAACATCTATGGTCATCAGTCCCCTTGAACTTAGAACTACTTAAACCTAACTAACCAAAGGACAACACACAACACCCAGCCATCACGAGGCAGAGAAAATCCCAGACCCCGCCGGGAATCGAACCCGGAAACCCGGGCGCGGGAAGCGAGAACGCTACGGCACGACCACGAGATGCGGGCAATACAAGAGAAGGAAAGATGCTACTCACCATATAGCGGATATACTGAGTCGCGATAGGCACAATAAAAAGATTCACACACTCATAGCTTTCCGCCATTAAGGCCTTTGTCAGCTGTAGACACACACACACGCACACACACACTCACGCAAACTCGACTTGTACTCACGCCTGCAGTCTCGGAGAGCTGAAACTACACTTCCATTATTTTTTTTATTTAGTTATTTTTGCGGTATGACTTGCGTGTTTTAAGGTAACGACACATTGAAAATTCATTAAAACTCCTCGTTCTTGTTAGGATTTGTTATAATTCCATGTCAGTTAATAACAGTTCGGCAATTAAAGCCTTTAGAAGGGTGTAACATAGACTAAGAGGTCGCTAGTAGCACAGTTTTACACATAGTACTCTGTTGGTTGCGCCGTCATGCTACGGAACCGAGGGTACACCGGTAATGGGTTCGCCCCTGCTGTATACATTTTTTTAAAAATCTTCGTCTTTTCTAATAAGGTGTACTAATAGAAGTAATTTTAATAGAAGTAATATTGAAAGCATGGTTTTTGGGGAGTCACTTGCAATACCAGGAAGTAAACTGGTTGAGATGGAGTTGAAGAGATCGTTGGAATTTCTGGAAACTTGGGCATACATTCACCGAGCCGGTATCGTCAGCGTCCTCGATGATGGACACCACATTTTCTCTGTGTCTTTTCGGTCAAATATTTGAGCGGCACGAAATATAATTCACTATAAATTAAACACTCGGTTTTTGTCCGATTTTCATAGACAAACGAAGTGTGGAAAATCGATAGTTGGGATATCAAATTGACCGGTATGAGGTCTAGTTTTGCAAAACGATGTTGAATTACTTGAAAGGCGTGAGGGTATTTAAGAAAAATCTTGTTATCTGAGGGAAAATCGAAATATTTGACGAACATTATCATGCTTACGTAGCGACCCACAGCCTGCAAGTGGTTAATAAAAAAATACATTGTCCGCTGTAGGACAATGTGTTCCTTTTATTCACGAGGACAATGTGTTCCTTTTATTCACGAACACTGCTTTCTTTTAATGTACATAGCGCAACACAAATTTTAAAAAAATGGCTCTGAGCACTATGGGACTTAACATCTGAGGTCATCAGTCACCTAGAACTTAGAACTACTTAAACCTAACTAATCTAAGGACACCACACACATCCATTCCCGAGGCAGGATTCGAACCGTAAGATTACTTACATGAAACAGATCGCAATTATGGGCAACATGGGGTTGCCGCTTGCCTCTTGGGATGTGCAACAGCATCACTTTTCGTTTATTTCAGGCCTCAACTTAGCTTTGGAATTTCTCGGGATATAACTGGCGTATTGCGATGCAACCCATTCTTTTTGTGATTTTTCATGTTATTGATTGCGTAAGGAATAATTCGGGGTGTCCATATAAAAGGCATAAGTTTGTGTTGAAACTGATATTTGCTTATTTTTTAGAATGTCTCATGGCATTTATTTTCGCGAGCCCTTGTCTTACATTGATAGCAGTGAAAGTCGTTATACACCAAGTCTTGCCGAAACTTTTATTAGTGATAGAACGTTCGCTGATATTTTCTGGTGACGCTAGGCGTCCTTCGGTATTTGGCGCCCCTCGAATGACGAGATTTTAGCGGATTAGCTGGGTCTAATAACCTGGGCTGCTTCGCACCACTTATTCAAATAAATTGATAGAGTGATTTCCTGCAAGAAAACCGTAAGAATAAGTGTGTATTAGCAAGGAAAGATGTTTCAGAAGCGAATCGGGCACTTCCAAATTTACACAGCCAGCCGCCTTCCAAGTGGAGCTGATAACTGGACCATAGGCAACACATATTACATAAGAACACTGCGGGGTTCTACCTAAGCCATGTGGCCTCTCAGGGGCATAACCAGTTTTCAACGACGCCTAGCATTACTGGGAAGAGTCAGCTAACTTTTTTCTGTAACAAAAGTTTTTCCCCATAACGTGATCTATCGCCCGCAACCGTTTGCTGCAAAGACTTTCAAACTCCCTGAATACATACACGCTGCAACGGGTATGTGTTGGTTATTTCTTCACTGCATCGAACAGTCTTCCCACAAACATGTCAGAAACTTTACGATCTGATGTGTTCTGCACAGCCATAAGTGCACGAGTAAGTCGACTACACCTGTAAGTATACACTAACCTCTTCCCCTCCCCACATCCATACCTGAACACCTGACCTGCTGTCCAGGGCAAAATGAGTGTTAAAGGCTTGCTCTTGCCACATGTACTTGGCAGGAGGTACTAGTACTAATGAAATGTTGTCCATTACACCGTCCTCAGTCACCAATACAAATATCTGCACTTGTACCAAATACACCCTGTACACGCAGAGTGTCCCAGAAATGTTGCGACGTACTTCGAGGAGTTGTAAAGGGTGTCTTGAGAAACAAATCCAGTATAGGCACCTGTTTCCGGTCAAATCATTCATCGACGCTACAGAGTGTGATAGTTTCAAGTGCCGGACGCTTCACACTAGGCCACCTCTTCGGCAGCAAACGTGAATTTGTACTCTGACGGACAGTAGATGGAACGTTTCGCAATGTTGTTTGTTGTTCAGTTATCGAGAGTGATTGCCATGATCGCCAATGGAGATGACGGTGTAGCTCACGCCTAGAAAGCCCTTGTTTCCTATGAGTGCGATTCTCTGTTGCCTTGTTGGAGGACAGTTTCCATTTTATTTTCTCCCGTATACCGAAAAACACTACAGATTTTAGAGGGTTCCGGGAGAAAAATCAGTTGCTGATGGAAGCTTGCGTTCGCTACCGGCATCAACTGAGGCAATAAAACATTTCATTCGTACGTGACAAGGCCTTTCTACGCAGCAACTAGCTCCACTTTCTCCACTGGCGATTGTGGAAGTCAGTCGCGATCACTGAATAGCAAACACCATGGGAAGACGTTCCGCCTGTGGTCCGCCAGCGCACAAAGTCACGTTTGCTACCGAAGAAGAGGGCTAGTGGCAGACCTTGTTGCCTGTAACGTCAACACTGTATACCGTAGTTGGATGGCTTTTCCGGACACAGGTTCCTATCCTCTTTTTGTTCCTCAAGACACTCTCTACGACCCCTCGACATTAGTCGCAACACCTCTGGGACACCTTGTGTATATCATAAGGCTGTCTGTACCAAGAGTCGTGACGTGCATTTTCTCTGGTGCTTCGGCAGATATATGCAATTTCTTTTTTTGCAATGTGTAGCTGGAGCCAGCCCACATACTGCTCATCAAACCTTTCATGCAACGCTCATTGTCAACGGAAACCGGCAGTTTGTTTCCCGTTAGAAACAAAAAAGTTTTTAAAGCAGAATTTTACGTATCGTTCGATAGAGCGATCCCATATTAGCCTAGTGCTATATTAGTTTTATCGATGTGTATTAACAGGGACAGATAAACATCAAGAATAACCAGTACTCCAACTGCGACAGAATCGCGTTGGTCCACGTCGACTGCAACCGCTATGCAGCGAGCCTGCTCAGTCTGTGTTTTACTATCCATGTTGTGTTTATTGTGTTTTACTATCTTTGTGTTTTACTATCCATGTTAATACACATCGATAAAACGAATGTCATGCTAGACTAATTTTGGACCGCTCTATCGCATGCACACCTGAAATTCCTCTTTGAAAACCAATTTGTTTGTATTTATTAATTTCCAGGATTCTGCAAGGTATGACGTCAGGATCTGTATGGTTTAACAACTTATCCAACAACTTGGAAAAAATCGTCTAAGTGCAATATTAATTTTCTTTATTTACTTTACTTTTCCGTGTCCAGATCACATTTTATTTTTCCGATAGTTAGCCACCGCTACGGCTTTGTCGTTGGCTTGTAGCAGGTCACTAAAACTGCAGGGCTCCGGCAGTAGTCGGCACATGAGCAGATGTGCCTCGTCTTGTACCTCTCCGCATCCGCAAAGAACGTCGTCATCGTTAGTCAGCAGTCCCTACTTGCACAGATTAGTTTTGCATCTGGGTACACCAGCCCTCAGCCTAATTAGTGTTCTCCACACTGCATATATACCGAGCCAGGTGGCGCAGTGGTTAGCACACTGGACTCGCATTCGGGAGGACGACGATTCAATCCCGTCTCCGGCCATCCTGATTTAGATTTTCCGTGAGTTCCCTAAATCGTTTCAGGCAAATGCCGGGATGGTTCCTTTGAAAGGGCACGGCCGATTTCCTTCCCAATCCTTCCCTAACCCGAGCTTGCGCTCCGTCTCTAATGACCTCGTTGTCGACGGGACGTTAAACACTAACCACCACCACACTGCATAAGGAAGTTTGTTTCCAGGTGCCATTTGCTCTTTTGGTATTATCTGCAGTGCGGTTTGTTCATTCTCCCATTTACGGACTCCATTATCTTCCTGTGAACCGTCAAGGATCTTGGTTCTTGCAATAAAGCTATTTCCAGACTTAAGCCTTCGAGCCTGAGTGACGTGCCCATTCAGTGGGTGTAGAGAATCTGTTTCTTTCTTTGTTCTCTCAGCGTCTGCTGCCACCTGCCTTCTGATCTTGGATGGGGCAATTCCAGCACGTAGGTACAAATTACCCGTTGGTGTGGGTTTGAGACAGCCTGTAACAATTCACATTGTCTCATTTACACTTACATCAACCTGTTTAGCATGAGCAGATGCTTCCCACACTGGCGCTGCATAGTCTGCTGCAGAAACACACAGAGCAAGTGCTGATGTTCTCAGTACTGATGGTTGAGCTCCCCAGTCATAGTTTGTCAGCCTGCCGATGATATTTCTGGAGCAGACTTTAGCCTTGGTGTTTTGGCAATGCTGCTTGAAGGAAAGCGTTCTGTCAAGTACAACCTCAAGGTATTTAGGTGTTCGACAGTGCTTTAGCTTCTTACCTTGCCATGTAACGTCGAGCTCAACTCCAGCATCTCTATTGTGCAGTTGGAAAGCACATACTTGGGTTTTGTCAAGGTTTGGCTTGAGGTGATTGACGTCGTAGTATTGAGCCAGTTCTTCAAGCGCTCTAGAGAGATTTCCAGATGTTGCATCAAAATTGATAACTAGTTTCTCGCGCTAAGCTCGTTATCAAATCATCTACTAAGCTATGCAATACCACCCATTAGGAGAGCCACATGACTGTTCATTTTAGTTAAACGCATCATTGTAAAGTAAAGCAGGACTGAACTCCACTCACCTAATTTGTTTATAACGGG
This sequence comes from Schistocerca gregaria, assembly GCF_023897955.1. Taxonomy (NCBI): domain Eukaryota; kingdom Metazoa; phylum Arthropoda; class Insecta; order Orthoptera; family Acrididae; genus Schistocerca; species Schistocerca gregaria. The sequence continues at coordinate 123,138,196 of NC_064923.1, forward strand.
AAACTAACAGACACTTTCCATCAACAATGTGCGTCGCGTGAAGGACATGATCAACTGCATTTATTTATTTTGGCTGACTCTGCGTGCACATAATAAAAACGAAATTGTAAATGTGTGCCATACGCCTGACGACTCTTATGACAGACATCCTGTATGTATTGGGAATTACAGGGATTGTATATTGAGGTAGACACTGAGGTTGAGACACCAGTTTGCTTTTCGGTGGAGCCGGCCTGGGTGGCCGAACGGTTCTAGGCGCTACAGTCTGGAACCGCGAGACCGCTACGGTCGCAGGTTCGAATCCTGCCTCGGGCATGGATGTGTGTGATGTCCTTAGGTTAGTTAGGTTTAAGTAGTTCTAAGTTCTAGGGCACTGATGACCACAGCAGTTGAGTCCCATGGTGCTCAGAGCCATTTGAACCATTTTGAACCTTCGAGTTCGCCGGACCGTAGTACAGAAGGCGTAGAAATCAGCAAGAGAGGTGGCTCGTGCCACGAAACTTTTGCTGCAGTCGCCAATGTAACTGGCAGCCAATCAGCAGGAAGTGTACATCCACAGTGGTTGGTTTTTAGGACTGGGTCCACGACGATCGCGGCAGCTACGGCGCAGCCAGCCAAGAGACGATGTCTGTTCCGGATCCAGCACCGCAAACCGCACGCCGCCGTCGCCGCCGAGGGACCTCGGAACCGGCTCGCAAGCCCATTGGCACGACTGTAGAATCTGTGAACTCGTACACACTATAACTTAAGAAGTAATCTGTTCCAATGTGCTCCGCTCAAGGAGAGCGAGGACTTACACATTACATAGTGAACTACACTCATGCTCATAAATTAAGGATAATTGAGGATGTGGTGCCACACAACGTAGCACTACACAAAGCTGGCGCTAATAGCATAGGCACATAGGAAACACACACGACACAGATATGTAAGTCCACGGTACTGATGATAAGTTGAGAAAACCGTCCCGAAACACATGTGCTACAAAACTCCACTGTTTGCTGTGCATGTGCCCCGACATCAATATGGGATATGATCACCACGCACACGTACACAGGCCGCACAACGGGTTGGCATACTCTGGATCAGGTGGTCGAGCAGCTGCTGGGGTACAGCCTCCCATTCTTGCACCAGTGCCTGTCGGAGCTCCTGAAGTGTCGTATGGGTTTGAAGACGTTCAGCGATACGTCGACCGAGAGCATCCCAGACGTGCTGGTTGGGGTTTATGTCTCGAGAACAGGCAGGCCACTCCATTCGCCTTATATCTCCTGATTCAAGGTACTCCTCCATGATGGCAGCTCGGTGGGGCCGTGCGTTATCATCATCAAGAAGAAGGTGGGACACACTGCACCCCGGAAAAGGCGGACATACTGGCGCAAAATGACGGCACGATACACCTGACCTGTTACAGTTCCTCTGTCAAAGACATGCAGGGGGGTACGTGCACCAATCATAATCCCAAGCCACGACCTCCAAACAGGTCCCTTTCAAGGACATTAAGGGGTTGGTACCTGGTTCCTGGTTTACGCCAGATGAAAACTCGGCGAGGATCACTGTTCAGACTATACCTGGACTCATCCGTGGACATAACCTGGGACCACTGTTCCAACGACCATGTACTGTGGTCTTGACACCAGGCTTTACGCGGTCTTTTTTGACCAGGGGTCAGTGGAATGCACCTTGCAGGTCTCCGGGCGAATAAACCATGAAACTGTGTGTCTGGAGACAACTGTTCCAGTGGCTGCAGTAAGGTCCCGAGCAAGGCTACCTGCAGTATTCCGTGGTCGTCTGCGGGAACTAATGGTGAGATTTCGGTCTTTTTGTGGTGGTGTACACTGTGGACGTCCCGTACTGTAGCGCCTGGACACTTTTCCTGTCTGCTGGAATCGTTGCTGTAATCTTGAGATCACACTTTGTGGCACACGGAAGGCCCGTGCTACGACCTGCTGTGTTTGACCAGCCTCCAGTCGCCCTAGTATTCCGCCCCTCATAACGCCATCAATAAGAGTTCGTAGAGCCATTTTCAACACACAGTCACCATTAGCACGTCTGGAAACGTCTGCACACTTACTCGCTGCACCGTACTCTGACATGCACCAAGACACCTCTGCGTAAGAGGACTGCTGCCAGCGCCACCGTGCAACGACCGTAGGTCAAATGCACCACATGGTCACACCAGGAGGTGATTTAAACCCACAAACCACCCACCAGAGCGTTGTTTCACCATGTATCAGCATTATCCTTAATTTATGAGCATGAGTGTAGTAGAGAACGAATTTTCAGTGTGCAAGCCTTCCCATTGTTCCACGTACTTGTGTTTAGTTGTGAACTTACTCCCTTTTAGAAAAGAGGTACAAAGCTGATTACTTGTTATTTTGACGGTAAACGAGGAACATTTGTATTGAATTGATGATGATACAGAGGATGAACTTCATGCTCGTGTGTTTCTTGTAGAAGTGTTGAAAGTCAGGGTACTTCAAGTTCAATTTCGGAACTCGTTAGGGAATTCAATATTACGGGATCCACAGTGTGAAGAGCGTGCCGACAACACCAAATTTCATACATTACCCCTCACCAGGGCCGATCGAGAGTAGCGGATTTGCGAAAAGATGTCAGTCCTAACAGAAAAGCAACACTGCGTGAAATAGCCGCTGAAATCAATGTGGGACGTACTACGAATGTATCCGTTAGGACAATGCGTCGAAATATGGAATTAATGGGCAGCAAGCGACCGATGCTAGTGCCTTTACTAACAGCACGACATCGGCTGCAGTTCCTCTCCTGGGCTAGTGACCATATCGGAGGAAACTTAGACAACTGGGAAACCATGGCCTGGTCAGATGAGTCTCGATTTCAGTTGGTAAGAACTGTTGGTAGAGTTCGCGTGTGGCGCAGACCTCACGAAACCATGGTCCCAAGTTGTCAACAGGGCGCTGTGCAAGCTGATGGTGGCTACATAATGGTGAGATGTGTGTTTACTAACTGGGTCCCCCGTGATGTTCGGCTGCTTCAGGATCTCTTGCAACCATTCATGGACTTCATTTTCCCAAACAATTCCCAAACAACGATGGTATTTTTGTGGATGACAATGCGCCATGTCACAGGGTCACAATAAATGGTTCAAACGGCTCTGACCACTATGGGACTTAACTTCTGAAGTCATCAGTCCCCTAGAACTTAGAACTACTTAAACCTAACTAACCTAAGGGCATCACACAAGTCCATGCCCGAGGCAGGATACGAACCTGCGACTGTAGCGCCTAGAACCGTTCGGCCACCGCGGCCGGCAGGGTCACAATAGTTCGCGATTGGTTTGAAGAACATTCTGGATAACTCGAGCGAATAGTTTGGCCACCCATCGAACATTTATGGCACATAATCGAGAAATCATTTCGCGAACAAAACACTGCATCGGTAGTACTTTCTCAATTATGGAGAGCTGTAGAGGCAGCATGGATCAACATTTTTGCAGGGGACCTCCAGCGAATTATTGAGTCCATGCGAGGTCGAATTGTTGCACTACGCCGGAAAAAGGACGTCCGACACGATAATAGAGGTATCCCATGACTTCTGTCACCTCAGTCTAAGTTGCCCAGCCGAGAAGAAGGTTTTAACGTATCCCTCTTTCTTCGTCGCGTGGGGGACTACTATTCTTCCTCGCTCCTTTGGTTTACCGTGAGACAACGTGAAAACGCTGAAACTATGAATTCGACAACCGACGCCACGACTTCGAGAGGTACACAAAAACGGGTGTTCTGTCGGCATCAGGAGTTCCAGACTTAGTGGCAGCCGCGCAACACGTGGCCACAGCAACAGGTGGTCCCGTGGACCTCTGCACGCACGATACCAGAAATTAAGCACAGTCCGCATACGTCTTAAAAGCAGTACCGTCCTTTCAAGATCACATGTTCATGAATTCTTTTGGATATTCAATCACTGTTCACTAGAGAGTGCTCCTCCAAGAAATCACCTCTGTCTCTGAACAGGGTTTTGGAACATACACTTTAAAACTCGTTCCCTCACTGTTTAGCAAGGACGCACTTTCTGAGTGATGGAAATTACTGTGAAGAAATATTCGGGCCGGAAGTATACTCGACTCTTATCACATGTGGTGGTGAATGCCGTTAGAGAGGAAACTGACGTCGCACTGCGTATTTCACAACGTACAGGATACAGAAACTTGCTACGAAGGCGCGCTGTAAAGTAATGCGACCAAATTTTTTATGCGAATGCTATAAAAGTTAAGTCCTCGGAGGTGTTTTTTAAGTTTTGGTAACAGACATAAACCGGATGGGGCAAGTCGCGGACTGTATGGAGCACAAGGCGTCGGACTGTTGCAATGTCGCAGCGCTCGTGTGTGGTCTAGCATTGCAATGCTGTAGAAGAGGATACTCCACGCGTGGACGAACTCTTATGAGGTCAGAAACTCATTGCAGCGCGCTGTGTCTCACGCACCGACATTGTTACGTTACGTATCGCCATGTTACATGTTACAATTCGGAGTCCTCTAGCGGGCACAGGACTGAAAACATGTAGACACGAAGAATAATGAGGCAGATTGTTAATAATGTTTGTTTTGTTAAAAAAAAGCTGTAGGAGTTTCCACATAAAACATTCTGAGATATTACCCTTCAGCACACCCTAGTATTCCTCCACCTGGGAAACTGAGAAACTACTTATTACAACAAGGTAAGTTGGTGAAAGTGAGTGAAGCATGTTGAAACTACTGCGATGGAATGTTTATTTTTCTAAGCTACCTAATTTGGTAGTTTATTCAGTCATATATACAGGGTGTATCAAAAAGGATGGCGCAAACTTACATGGTTGAAAGTACTGGATAATAGAAGCACAAATGTCAAGCTAACATGGGCTCTGAAACGCATACCTTAAGAGCTCTGAGATATTCCTGATTATTGATTTTCAGTATTGTGAAACAAATCTCTTGTACTTAAAACTCTTTGCTTTCCATATTCTTGGAAGTGGTAGTATGGACCAAAACAAGAAAAAATGTCCAGTAAACGTGTGCTCTAAGACGCATACCTTGAAAATTATGAGCACTTCTTCATTAGAAGAGTTGTGTCCCAAAGTACTGGAGATGAACAGGTGCTCATAGCTGTTAAGGTATGCGTTTTAGAGCCCATGTTTACTTGACATTTGTGCTTCTATTATCGTGTAGTTTGAGCCGTTTACGTTTGTGCCATCCTTTTCGATACACCATATACAGTGTGTTTCAAAAATGACGGGTATATCTGAAACGGCAATAAAAACTAAACGAGCAGCGATAGAAATACACCGTTTGTTGCAATATGCTTGGGACAACAGTACATTTTCAGGCGGACAAACTTTCGAAATTACAGTAGTTACAATTTTCAACAACAGACGGCGCTGCAAGTGATGTGAAAGATATAGAAGACAACGCAGTCTGTGGGTGCGCCATTCTGTACGTCGTCTTTCTGCTGTAAGCGTGTGCTGTTCACAACGTGCAAGTGTGTTGTGGACAACATGGTTTATTCCTTACAACAGAGGATTTTTCTGGTGTTGGAATTCCACCGCCTAGAACACAGTGTTGTTGCAACAAGACGAAGTTTTCAACGGAGGTTTAATGTAACCAAAGGACCGAAAAGCGATACAATAAAGGATCTGTTTGAATAATTTCAACGGACTGGGAACGTGACGGATGAACGTGCTGGAAAGGTAGGGCGACCGCGTACGGCAACCACAGAGGGCAACGCGCAGCTAGTGCAGCAGGTGATCCAACAGCGGCCTCGGGTTTCCGTTCGCCGTGTTGCAGCTGCGGTCCAAATGACGCCAACGTCCACGTATCGTCTCATGCGCCAGAGTTTACACCTCTATGCATACAAAATTCAAACGCACCAACCCCTCAGCGCCGCTACCGTTGCTGCATGAGAGACATTCGCTAACGATATAGTGCACAGGATTGTTGACGGCGATATGCATGTGGGCAGCATTTGGTTTACTGACGAAGCTTATTTTTTACCTGGACGGCTTCGTCAATAAACAGAACTGGCGCATATGGGGAACCGAAAAGCACCATGTTGCAGTCCCATCGTCCCTGCATCCTCAAAAAGTACTGGTCTTGGCCGCCATTTCTTCCAAAGGAATCATTGGCCCATTTTTCAGATCCGAAACGATTACTGCATCACGCTATCTGGACATTCTTCGTGAATTTGTGGCGGTACAAACTGCCTTAGACGACACTGCGAACACCTCGTGGTTTATGCAAGATGGCGCCCGGCCACATCGCACGGCCGACGTCTTTAATTTCCTGAATGAATATTTCGATGATCGTGGGATTGCTTTGGGCTATGCGAAACATACAGGAGGCGGCGTGGACTGGCCTCCCTATTCGCCAGACATGAACCCCTGTGACTTCTTTCTGTGGGGACACTTGAAAGACCAGGTGTACCGCCAGAATCCAGAAACAATTGAACAGCTGAAGCAGTACATCTCATCTGCATGTGAAGCCATTCCGCCAGACACGTTGTCAAAGGTTTTGGGTAATTTCATTCAGAGACTACGCCATCTTATTGCTACGCATGGTGGATATGTGGAAAATATCGTACTATAGAGTTTCCCAGACCGCAGCGTCATCTGTTGTTGACAATTGTAACTACTGTAATTTCGAAAGTTTGTCTGCCTGAAAATGTACTGTTGTCCCAAGCATATTGCAACAAACGGTGTATTTCTATCGCTGCTCGTTTAGTTTGTATTGCCGTTTCAAATATACCGGTCATTTTTGGAACACCTTATATATATATATATATATATATATATATATATATATATATATATATATATATATATTTTCTCACCTAACTGCCATCTCAAATATATCTGGAACAACAATGCATATTCTAGAACGATTTTCACTAGCATGAACGTACGGAAGGGTCTTAGGGAACCAAATACTATTCGTAAACAAATACTAGTTTCAACACAATCTAGTGTATTTTTAATTATTTCGTATGCAATCAATAGCATGAAGAATTACCAAAATCATGCCGCTGATTACATCGCAATACGTCAGTTACATCCTGAGAAATTGCGAAGCGAAGTTGACGCTTGAAATAAATGAAGCGCACAGCTAGCGCACCTCCTGAGAGTCAAGCGTGCACCTCACGATGCCTGTGTCTGGGGCTCACACAATGGGAACGTATGCACAATCTACCAAAACAAACAAGTAACACGTCCACCGAGCGAGGTGGCGCAGTGGTTAGACACTGGAATCGCATTCGGGAGGACGACGGTTCAATCCCGCGTCCGGCCATCCTGTTTTAGGTTTTCCGTGATTTCCCTACATCACTCCAGGAAAATGCCGGGATGGTTCTTTTGAAAGGCCACGGCCGACTTCCTTCCCCTTCTTTGCCCAACCCACTGAGACCGATGACCTCGCTGTCTGGTCTCCTTCCCCAAACAACCCAACCCAAGTAACACGTCCAACGGAAAGTTACGTTTTTCAAATTGTAAATGTATGTTTATTGTAGCGAAGTGACAACTAGAGCTACAATTAGTGATAACATACTTGAATTCACTTTGCTAAACACATTTACTAGTGCCCTGTCGCCGATAGAAGCTGTGCTGTTGTGCATTACATCCAGCAGAGAAAATACGCCCACATCTTGACCAACGAAACTGTGTCACGTCAACAGATATTGGAAGTGCCCTCCGTTTGCATCAATATACGTTTGCAGCCGGGTACCGAAAGTGTGTTTCACAGACTGTATAGTTTCTACAAAAATTACCGCACACGCCGCAGTAATACGATGTTGCATATCCTCTACTGTCGTTGGGGGTTCTTTATACACTCTGTCTCTCACTGCGCCCCAGAGAGAGAAGTCTAATGGCGTCAAGTCGGGGGACCGTGCTGGCCATCGCACAGCACCTCCCCGCGCCATCCACCTATTTGGAAATGTCACATCTAGAACGTCTCTAGCAAATTTTGCCTTGTGTCCAGTGCATGCACCATGTTGGAACCACACTGATAGATAAGTTTCCAGTCCTAGATCCTCCATGATTGTGTGTTGAGGAATTGAGGCATATCGCTGTCCATTCAATGTTCCACGGTAAAAATATGACTTACAATAGAGTTAGCAATGACACCGCACCAACCATTGACAGTCAACTGTCGTTGATGAGCAACTTGGCGAATCCAGTGAGAATTTTGCACGGACCAGTAGTGCATGTTCCGTAGATTCACATTACCATGATTTGTAAATGAAGCCTCGTCCGTAAACAACGTATTGCTTAGGAATACTGGATTAGCTTGAAACTGCTAAAGTGCAAAACGACAGAATGCAATGCGGAATTCAAAGTCATTCCTGTAGAGTTATTGGTGCAGTGAGATATGGAACGGATGAAACCGATGCCGATGCAAGATTCTGCACACACTACTGTGGCTTATTCCTACACCTCGTGCAATTTCTCTTACACCCACCTGAGGATTGTGCGCTACAGCAGCCAGAACAGCAGTTTCGTTTCCATTGTCAGTCGCTGGCATTGTACATCGACGTTTTGTGGGAGACCAGCTTCCTGTTTCCGTGAGTGTCTTGCAGATGTTGCCAATGATTCGATGTGACGGACACCGCCGATCTGGGTAGCGTTCAGCACGCAGTGCCACAGCTGCGGTTGCATTTCTGTGACATTCGCCATAAATTAAAATAATATCTAGTTCTGTTTTCATTACTGATGGCCGGCGTATCGACTGGATGACGACAAATGTAACAAGCCACAAGAAAACAGGTTTTAATGTGGCAACGTATGAGAATTACGCTACAGTATGAGAGCAGTTCAGCAGGCCAGATTAGGAGACACTTGTACACTGAAGGTAGACCGTGCCCTGGTACAGTTGGCATGTTTACGGCAGGATACAGCCACCAGTACAGGCAACCCCTGCTCTGAGCACAGTACTACATGCGGTGCATTACGTCAGAAACAGTGACGCCATTACTCCCCTTTACAAGTCACGTATTTCAGAACCTACGAAGTTTAGAAACGTGAAACCAAGTGAGTTCCCGCTAATTGTACCTCTAGTTGTCATTTCGCAACAGTAAACATTATGCGCAGGACATCCATTATTCTGATACCGCATTATTTGACAGATTGTAAGAGGTGGAACGGTTCAAGTAACCCACAACTCAAGAAGGGGCTAAACTATCCCCCTTTAGGAGTACCGTCAATGAAAGATGGGCCAGTGATGCGATGCCATACAATACCACACCATACATTAACACACCACTGACGTACGTCAATCACATCACGATTACCGGCAGCGTGAGGTGCACGCTTGAGTCTCAGGACGTGCGCTAGCTCTGCGCTTCATTTATTTCAAGCATCAATTTCGCTTCCCAATTTCTCGGGGTGTAACTGACGTATTGCGATGCAATCAACGCCATGATTTTTGTGATTTTACATGCTATTGATTGCATACGAAATAATAGGAGGTGTCAAAAACACATAAGTTTGTGTCGAAAATAGTATTTGTTTACGTTTTAAAATTTCGCATAATATTTGGTTTCCTAAGACTCTGCCGCATGTTCATGCTGGATAAAACCGGTTTTGAATATTTATTGTTGTTCCAGAGATAATTGAGATGGCAGAATTAGGCGAGACGCCCTATATATAGCAGACGACAGTAGCGTAGCCTTTGACGAGCAGCTGCCAGCTCCGTAACGGACGAGTTCCAATATATCTCACGAATTTTCTCCTTAATGGGAAAAGTTATCGCTTTCCTCTCAACGTTAAAAACAATTGCGATATGTTAGGAATATTTGGAGAGCAGCAATATATAACCTAAAACGCACCAAACGTAAGCTGGCCTGTGACTACATTCTTAATTGCAAACTTCTCAAAATTTTCGCAGTGTTTTACTTCACTAGAAAGTATCCCAGCAACTCCGGGCACTTATGACAAGAAAACCAGTTCATTATTAAACTGTGATGTCAGGCTATAAAATGCGGAAAAATCTATTTTTTGTTTTTCGCAGTGGTTGCCTCAAAACTGAACGAGAACGCAGTATTGAGGAGATCACAGGCAAGTCCCAAACACTCATATTTAATGTTTTACGCGAAAAGTAAAAGTCGTACTGACAAACTAAAATCAGAGTCGAATGTAACTTTGCTTCATCTGCATAAAACCAATCTTTTTAGACCGGGTGACTTGAAGTTTCCCTTCCTTGTGCATTGTACGGCCCAAGTTGCGGGGAGCGACGCGCCGGGCGGTAAGACGGAGATGCGAATACGTGCCGGTGTGGTATCGCTGTCATCCCAGCGTGAACCAGTTTCTGTGCCCTGTGAATCCGATGCTGATCGCTTCTGCATCGTATTAACAGTGACATTCTATTACGACTGGCCTGGTACGTAGACTGAAGACCGTATGAGAAAATGGCAATCTACAGTTGATGACATGGATTGTTATCTTTTTGATAAAGTCTTATGGGATTACCAACCGACTCACTGCTTCGTTCTCCGGCAACGTTTCAACGCGTTTCCTACTTGTCATCTTCGGGCGAAGTGTCCGGTTCGCTGTCACTGCCGCTCCATTGGCAAGCTTTTCTTGATTGGTATGTTGAGCAGTAAAAACTAAACTCCTCCCGAACAGGCCATGAAGGCCCAAAGGTACCGACCGGCCTCCGTCACCCTCAGCCCACAGCCGTCACTGGATGCGGATATGAAGGGGCATGTTGTCAGCACACCGCTCTCCCGGCCGTATGTCAGTTTACGAGACCGGAGCTGCTACTTCTCAATCAAGTACTTTTACCGACCTCCCAATTCAGATACTACAGTTGCTGAAAGGTTCAAAGAAAACTTGAGTTTGATTTCAAACACGTACCCGACTCATGCGATTGTAATTGGTGGTGATTTACCCTCGCTATGTACGCGAAAATACATGTCTAATTCCGGAGGTACGCATAAAACAGGTCATCCACATGAGCGCTAATAGGAATTCGTTAAATTTCTGTTACACCATAAATCAGTCTAATCTAAAAGCCATAAATTCAACTAAATACCTAGGTATTACAATTACGGACAACTTAAATTGGAAGGAACACATCAAAAATGTTATGGTTCAAATGGCTCTGAGCACTATGGGACTCAATTGCTGTGGTCATTAGTCCCCTAGAACTTAGAACTACTTAAACCTAACTAACCTAAGGACATCACACACATCCATGCCCGAGGCAGGATTCGAACCTGCGACCGTAGCAGTCGCACGGTTCCGGTCTGCGCGCCTAGAACCGCGAGACCACCGCGGCCGGCAAAATGTTATGGGGAAGGCTAACCAAAGGCTGCGTTTTATTGGGAGGACACTTGGAAAATGTAACAGACCTACTAAGGAGACTGCCTACACTACGCTTTTCCGTCCTTTTATAATACTGCTGCGCGGTGTGGGATCCTTAGCAGATAAGACTGACGGAGTACACATTTTAGTCCGATCCTCAAATAGAGATTTGTATCCATTGTACTCAGGAAAAATATACTGATATGAAAAAAGGCTATTATGTTAATCAATACTCATGAACAATGAAGATGAAATCACTATGACCAAACTTAGCCCCTATCTGTAACGTCTGCCTTCAAGGCTCATGCATTTGTGATAAGAAGAGGCGAGTGGAGCGGGAAAATAAGCAGTTACACTCAGCCCAATGCACGCTGGCCAGCTAGCACCGCGATCAGACTGACTTCTGCTAAGATCTCTATCAGGCGTGAAGATTGTGTAAATACGCTCCAAGGTTCAGCCGGCTGCATGGGCAGTTGTTCCAGCCTTTTAGAAGTAACTGTAGGTCTTTTTCTCCTCCGATAATCCTACCTGAGCTGTGCGTGGCTCATGTTCCCGCCATCATGTATTTTACACCCTGTTTTTAACGTACTTCCACCTCACTACGTTAATTTAAATTACTGGTGTCACTGAGTTTCTACTTTGCCCTACCGTGAGCGGCGCTAGGAGCGCGTATCAATATACCACCTCTCGTGGTATCTTTGCACGACTGCTATTACGTCACGGTCGTTGTCTGTCGAAAGCGTGTTCGGGTCGCGAGTTCGTGTTTGCCAGTCAGTTGGAACGCGTCTGGAGCGCAGTCCGGACCTGCCAGTCGGGGAGTCGAAAAGCGGCGCTAGTGCAGTCGGGTTGGAGCGGCAGTGAGGTCTGCGTCGACGTAGCTCGCCCGATCATTGACACCACGCATCACTTGAGCCGCGCCACGATCTTGTTGGATCGTCGGTCGGTCGTCCTACCCGACGACGCATTTTGGCTGGCCGATCGTTCATGAGTCGGCTGCGTGTGTGTACATCGACTCCCGATTTGTCTTCGTGTGTGCTTAGTTACTGTTGGGTATCGGTCAGGTCTTCATGCAAGTGTTTGTCAGGTTGTGTGTGTGGTTGGTGTTATTTCCACTAACTAGGATTGTAGACGTTGTCGGCATTCTGCCGCTAGTCAGTCGGTTGCTGCGGACCAGGAAAGTTATCTCCGCGCGATGTAGTCGGCTGTGTCCGATGGCGGTCTCTGCGCCGTGTCGGAGCGTGTCTGGAGCTGTCCGATCGCTACGAGCTTCGTGGTTCACCGACCCGGGACGTCAAAGTTGAGTGGTGTTTTAAGTATGCAAGCCACGACCATTCATGTTGTCTGGTTCGTTTCGGTGGTTCACTGTTGGGGAGATTTTCCTGTGAGCAACACCGAGTGTTTGTATTGCTGAAATTTAGCCGCCATGCGGTGGAATTAACTTTATTGGTTGACTACAAATCTAGTACACCAGCGGAATTTTCTGCCTTGTGGCCGTTAGTGCTCCGGTTACCTGCCCTGGCCACTAACGTAATTTCAGGCAGTGTCCCTTCCTCATCTGTTGTCGCTGTCCAACACGGTGTGTAGTTTTGACGGCTTAATACATATACATATTTGATTGTGGTTAATCACGCCCGTAACATTTTGTGTTTGAATTCTCATGTACCAATTGGTGGCAAGCAAGTCGTTTGTCGGTCGGTCCATTTCTGTCCCTCGGTTGGGTTATGACGAATCATGTGTAGCTGGACTCACCACCTGTCTCACCTAAGTGAACGAGGGCAGACCGACCCCCCTGGAGGCATCTGAGTTCTGTTGTCTTTACTGTGTTTCTAACCGGTGTTTAATTGTCTGTTTATAATCTATCATAGCCAATGATAACAGAAAAATATTGGTTTTACTGTGTTTTATGTAAGTAAGTTTAGCCGGCCGGTGTGGCCGAGCGGTTATGGGCACTTTAGTCTAAAACCACGCGACCGCTACTGTCGCAGCTTCGAATCCTGCCTCGGGCATGGATGTGTCTGATGTCTTTAGGTTAGTTAGATTGAGTAGCTCTAATTTCTAGGGGACTTATGACTTCTCCCATAGTGCTCAGAGCCATTTGAACCATTTTTATAAGTAAGTTTGAATTCCGGAAAGTGGATATTTGCTTAAAAGTTATTGCCATTGTGTTGTCTTTGTTTTAGACCGGTTTAATCTACTAAAACCCTTAAGGTTTATGGTTATATATTTTTTTAAATTTTGGAAAATTAATTTTGGGCCTTCAGCCCTGTAACCTTATTCTTAAAATTACCTTTCAAGCTTAAACATTGGGGCTTGCAAACTTATTCTTAAAATTATCTTTCAAGCTTAAACATTGTGGCCTCCTGCTTTTGAAAGGATATGGTAATTTATTTTAAAATCTTGAAAATTTTATTGTGGGCTTTCAACAGTTTGTATTGCCTCTTGATCTTGTTTAAGTTCGTTTATCCACCCTTGCCTTGAGGCTTTCAACCTAGCTGTGATTATATATATATGAAATTGTAACTGCCTGTTTTCAGTCACTTGAAATTTACCTAGTTGATTTTTAAGATTTCTTGTTTCGAGGCCTTCAGCCGTGAAAGATTTGGAGTTTGAGATTCGTAGTTGTAAAAGTTCGGCTATGTGCCGCTTTGGTTGTAAATGTGTTATTAAATTACAATCAATTACAATTCTAAGATGAAACTGACCCCAATCTTATTTGGTCCTTTCCACAATCCTAATCACTCGTTCTGCCCAGCGGGTTTAGCGGGCGTTTCACTACCGATCGTATCCACTTCTATTTGCCCCACCGTGTATGTGATCTCCAAGTGGAGACCACGAGAGCTAATGGGTTAATAGCTACGAAAAGGTAACAGTATTATTTTAATAGTTACGTTAGATATCACCCACCCCCAAGATTCAAACACATGAATGCGAGGGTAATTAAGAACAGACAAAGTGAGAAGAAAATTAGATCTAATCTAGCTGCTAAATGACCATCTCCATGTTCAGCACTCTCAGCGAGATAAAGATCGGATTGTTCATCGGAGAAAGAGAATGGAGGCTCAAACTTAGTGAGCCAGTGCTAGCGAGGCCGGGCAACGGAAAGGGCAGGCACGGCTGCCGTCCCGGGGCAGATAGACCACGCCGGGGGCGGCCGTTCTTCGACCTTGCTCCCTGCCACCGCCCTGTCCACTTTGCCACGCCGGCGGCCGTGCATTATCTCTGGTGGCGGAGGGCGCGCTACGTCTCTACTCCTGAAAGGAGACACCTTGTCCCGCACGTAGGCGCCCGCATACGGCCACTGGTTCAGCTGTTCTGAATGGGCAGAAAACATCACACTTGGAGGTGGCTACGTGCTCGCCCAGAGAAGTGTTAATAATTTATTGTTGACGATAGTATTTATCATAAGTATTAGCGAAAAGTGACACAGGTGAAAGCACAAGGTAATACAAGTATAAACGTTACAGTGAAAGTCGCGATCTCTATCTCCTTATCTCGTGTTTTCTACTGAAAATCTCGTGCTTGTACTCTTGTCAACTTTACTATTACAGAGATCGCCTAAACTTAATTTGTTTTTAATTGGTCCTGTACGCAACACATAACTTACTTGGTCTTTCTGCAGCCACTGCTTGATATGCTGCATTCCATTATTTAACAAAAATATAAAAAAAACCTATTATTCATGCTGAGTGCAATGCATGTTCTGTATGGTGGCTCCTGCTGTTGCTGCGGCTGCTGCTGCTTACTACAACTACATATAATTCAAGACAAAGGGTTTGGTCAAATCTAAACTCGATAAATGATAACCCAAAGAAATAATTCGTGTTTTTTAAAAACTATATTCAGAAATCGATTCTTTCTCATTCAATTAACAAAACGCTTGAAGCTCTTTGAATAATCGCTTCGTATGTAAATCTGCCTCCAGTGGCATTAAAGCAATATTACAAATTAATCAAACTCTTGAGGCAGACTGAAATATTTCTCAATTAAATACATAGTGAAACAATTCCCTGACAATTACAAAAGAAATCAATGACAAAAATCAATACTTAATCCATTTGCCTAACAATGCTGTCCCTTGAGAATTCAACTCCTATCACTATCAAAATTACCGCCTGCTGCTACGCACATACACAACCCCTTTTCATTAAATTAATAAGTGCGCTGAAAATTATAAAAAATATCAACTCAATACCAAATCCTGTGTCGCTGCTGGAGGACATGACAGTACGGCAGCTCGGCGACGACCCCTCGCCCAACACACGTGCGCACCACAGCAGGCGGGTTCCTACACTGGCTTCCAAAATGCCACTAATTAATCCGTGCGCTTGGAAGCGCGACAACAATATCTTAGTTTCCAGAGCTTGTGCATGCGCGCTGTAGCCAACCTTTAAATCCTAAGAGAGTATTGCCAACTCTCAACACTAGACGTGGGTCCGAAAAGGAACAGTTTTCGAAATAATCCACAGTATGTAGTTAACAGCTGCCATTGGTACGACTGTGAGCTATAGTCCTAGTTAATACAAATGTTCTTGATTTTTGAAGTCACGCTGGAACGATAGCTATCTTATTATGCAGTAATACAAAAACAGTAAGATAGAAACTAATGCTTAATATTCTTGTAACATGTTTTAGTCAGATAAGAAAGTCTTCAAACCACAAACTATGAAATTAACACAATGGGTCAAGAATCGTACAACTAATCATCATACAAACATTTACTGTAGTGTAGTTACAAGATAAAATGCATATATACCCTTGATTTCCTCTGGCGCTGGTACAGGGAGCTGCTGCACGTAGCAAAAGTATCAGTCAACAACTGCTGCAGTCATATACACTACTGACCATTAAAATTGCTACACCCAGCGGAAATGCAGATGGTAAACGGGTATTCATTAGACAAATGTATTATGCTGGAACTGACATGTGATTACATTTTCACGCAATTTGGGTGCATAGATCCTGAGAAATCAGTACCCAGAACAACCACCTCTGGCCGTAATAACGGCCTTGATACGCCTGGGCGTTGAGTCAAACAGAGCTTGGATGGCGTGTACAGGTACAGCTGCCCATGCAGCTTCAACACAATACCACAGTTCATCAAGAATAGTGAGTGGCGTATTGTGACGAGCCAGTTGCTCGGCCACCATTGACCAGACGTTTTCAGTTGGTGAGAGGTCTGGAGAATGTGCTGGCCAGGGCAGTAGCCGAACATTCTCTGTATCCAGAAAGGCCCGTACAGGACCTGCAACATGCGGTCGTGCATTACCCTGCTGAAATGTTGGGTTTCGCAGGGACAGAATGAAGGGTAGAGCCACGGGTCGTAACACATTTGAAATCTAACGACCAGTATTCAAAGTGCCGTCAATGCGAACAAGAGGTGACCGAGACGTGTAACAAATGGCACCCCATATCATCACGCTGGGTGCTGCGCCAGCATGGCGATGACGAATACACGCTTCCAATGTGCGATCACCGCGATGTCGCCAAAAACGGATGCGACCATCATGATGCTGTAAACAGAACCTGGATTCATAAGAAAAAATGACCCTTTGCCATTCGTGCACCCAGGTTCCTCGTAGAGTACACCATATTAGGCGCTCCTGTTTGTGATACAGCGTCAAGGGTAACCGCAGCCATGGTCTCCGAGCTGATAGTCCATGCTGCTGCAATCGTCGCCGAACTATTCGTGCACATGGTTGTTGTCTTGCGAACGTCCCCATCTGTTGACTAAGGGATCGAGACGTGGCTGCATGATCCGTTACAGCCATGCGGATAAGATGCCTGTCATCTCGACTGCTAGTGATACGAGGCCGTTGGGATCCAGCACGGCGTTCCGTATTAGCCTGCTGAACCCACCGATTCCATATTCTGCTGACAGTCATCGGATCTCGGCCAACGCGAGCAGCAATGTCGCGATACGATAAACCGCAATCGCGATAGGCTACAATACGATGTTTATCAAAGTCAAAAACGTGATGGTACGTTTTTGTCCTCCTTACACGAGGCATCACAACAACGTCTCACCAGGCAACGCCGGTCAACTGCTGTTTTTGTATGAGAAATCGGTTGGAAACTTTTCTCATGTCAGCACGTTGTAGGTGTCGTCACCGGGGCTGTGAATGCTCAGAAAAGCTAATCATTTGCATATCACAACATCATCTTCCTGTCGTTGAAATTTCGACTCTGTAGCACGTCATCTTCGTGGTGTAGCAATTTTAATGGCCAATAGTGTAGATGCTAGGTGTCATAAGGGGAAAGATCCCTCCACCGTTTCACATGTGGTCAGTAGAGCTAAAAAGTGACCAAAAAACGTAGCGTGTCCCTTCGTTATGCTGGATGGCCGGCGGGCCGTGTTATCACTCTGACGGGAGGAGAACCGGGTGTGGGTCCCTAAGGCAACCGTGGTGTTCTACTTTACGTATCTTTGCTTCGAAATAAATGCGCTAAATGCGAACGACTTGATCTTGAGCTATATTAGGTATAGATTTACTACTTGTTGATGACATATGAAAATTTATGTCGGAGCTCCACCCCGGAATTCCCGCTTATCGCCTGCAGTTCCCTTAACCATTAGGCTATCCGTGTACACCATCCGAGCCCTTCATATGTCACCAGCAGGTAGTACATGTACCTAACACAGCTGAAGACAAGTTATCTGCATTCAGCGAATTTGTTTCGTAGTAATTACGGTTGGCTGTCTATATTCAACAATGTCTGTTCATCCAGACATGCAAGTAAATACTACGTGTCTCTCTTGGCTGTTTGTATCTCCTATACTAGACTCTTTGGCAAGATGTACAGATGTATTGTTGTGTGTAATGCACACAGAGCGCACTTCCCTTACATTCGAGCCTCTACTATCGGCCTTTAAAGCTGTTAATGCCCTTTTAAACATTTGAAACATATTTCTAGATCATAATCAATATTGTAGCACGTTTGCAAATGCAACATGTTTTTTCTATAGTACACAAGCGTTTCGCTAAGTTTTTCTCTCATTAGCTTATTCTATCAGTCACTTGTGGAACGGTGGGTGGGTCTTTCCCCTTATAACCCACAGCACCGACATGCTCGTCAGCAGTTGTTGACTGGTACCTACAGCACTTCCGTGTTCCAGTGCCACATGTCATTGAGGGTATATACACATATTATCTAGTAACAACAATATCGGAAACAAAATGCAAAAACTTCGCTTTATCTTGTAACGACAATGTGGGAAATAAAATGCAACTCCCCAAGGACAAGGTCATTTCATTGACAACTGAGTTGACAGGTTCTTCATCATTGTACAAGGGGAAGTTGGGAAATAAGTTTCACCTGTCGACTGTGGGCATAGTTGTGTGATATGGGCGAAAGACGACACGGCAGGTGAACGCTCGCGTGCAAGACACCGATACACCATTGGGTAGAGGTCGACCGCGATCAAGCTGATGGCGTTGTCGCAGTGCCTGCTCAAAGCGGAGGCCAGCCGATCCGTCTTTTCACGGAGTTATGGAGAGAATGTGCATTTTGGAGTTGTGGTCAAAGGCGGAAGTGAGAGCTCTTTTCCGCTATGAATGGGCACGTGGAGTATCAGGCACAGAAATCCATAACCGCCTAGTTGAGGTGTATGGGTCACGTGTGATGTCGAGGCAAATGGTGCGGAGAAGTTGCCAGCAATTCAGTGATGGGCGTCAGTATGTGCAGGAGTGGAAACATCAGCCATCACCTGTCCGAATGAAGTTCAAAAGCACTCCGTCTGTAGGTAAAGTGCGACTCACCGTTTTCTGGGACGCCAAAGGAGTTTTGCTGCTGGACTTTCTGGAGGACGCAACCATCAATGTGGCGCGGTGCTGTGCCACTCTGTCGAAATTGAAAGAGGTGATTCGGAAAAAGCGGCCTGCCCTTCTCAGATCTGGCGTTCTGCTGTTGGATGACCATGCGAGGCCACATAAGGCGACGGCGGCGCGAAACCATATTGCACTCTTGGGAGCGCCTACACCATCCGCCTTACAGTCTGGATCTCGCACCAAGTGACGTCAATCTGTTTCCTGCTTTGAAGAAGACTCTCGGCGGAAGGCGTTTTGGCAGCAATGCTGACGTCAAACAAGCCGTTCTTCTTCCGTATGCAACGCCCTGATTTTTTCCTGGAAGGCTTTTTGAAGCTTAAAAAAATCGGTATGACAAATGTCTCAATGCACTTAGAAATTATGTAGAAAAATAAAGATATATCTTATCTTTAATGTGTCTTTCTCTTTTTTTTTTTCCTTTCACACACAACTCTAACCACAGTCGACAGGGGAATTATTTTCCAACTCCCCCACGTATAAATATATGATAAATACAGTCAAATTAAACACACATGTCACAGTAAAGGATGTCAAAATAGGCGCGACGGTACACATTGTTTCCGTCTAAGGTGCCAATTCAGCCGCGTATCCTCGCATGCAAACGATCATAGAAGTACATCTTAAGGCATGCTGCAACTGATTGTCCGAAGCAGCTTTTGCGCTTTTTGTTGTAATTAGACCATGGTTCTCATAGGCCCAGGAGAATGAGTAAGCTATTGCTTCATCATGTACCACAGATGGTGAGTTGGCGAGAGATTTGGTGCTCGTACCAGCCAGAGAGCTGTTGTTGGCGTCTCTGTCGGCTTCGACTATGATGACGCCAACCCGCAACGCATCTGTACTTAGCGGGTTATCGTTACCTGAACCCTGCGCTGAGGCTGATTCCTGCGGTGTCCGGCTCAGTCTACAGGGGGCCTCCAGGCAACCAGCCAGAGAGCGCAGAAGATAGCATGAGAGGTCGCTCCAGAGATGCACCTCTTGCTGTATCCGCCGCAACTTCGGTAGCCATTAGGAAAATGGTAACCTTCCGCCACGGGAAAATTTCTGCCCGCGCAGTGCCGGCTAGAGCTAGTTCTGCCTTCGGTAGCCAGCGATCGATGTACCATAACCGTTTGGATCGCACGTCGCCTTCGCCACCCGGACGGGTGCGCTCCCGCGACCTGTGCTCCGAGACTTGGTGTTCCGCGCCGTGGACAAGTCATGCACTGATGATATAGGACTTTCAATACGTTCTTTGTTTTGAATATAGACTTTTCGTTGGTCTAGAGAACGTAATCTACGCTCTCAAGAACCTATTATCGTTTCATTGAAGAACAGCTTCTTGTGACGTACTTTTCTTCAGATTACTGAGAGGCATTTCTGGAGAACACTTATTTTCTTTTGTTTTACTGCATCAGAAATAGCTGACTGTTCTTGTCGAAGTTTACTTGTTCAAATAATTAATTATACCTACTTGCGATCTAGTGAAAGTACTCTGAGTGAGGAATACTTCGATTGTACACCACAAAGAGCAGCAGCGGTATGTGGACGAGCATTGTCCTACTGAAAAAGCACACCTCATGCCCGTCAAAGAAATTGCAGTAGCAAGAGGATAACAGCCCTTGCAGTGTAGTGAGCAATGGTTGCTTTACCCTTCAGTAACACCAAATCTGACAGCGAGTTATTACTGACGGTATCCCAACAACGAAGCCTGGGAAAGGGCGAATGCACCTAGAACAAGCAGCTCTCTAGGTCTACGACGAACACGTGTACGTTCTAACAACCCTACCACATCAAAGGTAAAAAATTAATTATGAAAATGGTTCATATGGCCCTGAGAACTATGCGACTTAACTTCTGAGGTCATCAGTCGCCTAGAACTTAGAACTAATTAAATCTAACTAACCTAAGGACATCAGACACATCCATGCCCGAGGCAAGATGCGAACCTGCGACCGTAGCGCTCGCTCGGTTCCTGACTGTAGGGCCTAGAACCGCTCGGCCACTCCGCTGGCAATTAATTGTGATTGTAGTGTTGCTCACGCTGCTAAATATTGCATTTTCGGGCAACAACAAAGTTATATTATGTGGCAGGTGTCATTAGAGCACAGTTAATATAGTCATTTCATGAAATAATAGATAAACTAGGCACTCATCTTTTCGTGTTTCCCACGCTGGTCTCATTGTGAACTCACGGATCAATAGTCGAAAATCTAGGTGGTGGTGATTCTAAGCTCGGATGCAAAGAGGCCTAGGTGTTATTCTGGGATATTCAAAAGTTTTATAGATGCGCTTCACAAACCATTCTTGAAGATTAAGCTTTTGCAAGTTAGGACAATGGTGATATAAAATAGTAATCAGAACTCCGAATTTAAGTTACACATTATTTATTACTTTTGTTGCAATATCACGTAAATCACAAAACATCACTTCACAATATAAAACATGCTTGAAAATATCTTCCTCACTGTTAAAGTTCACATTTCATAAACTGACTGCAATTTGCATCTTTTCAACATGACGACTGACTCCCCAACAACCGCTTACGAGCCCAAAAATCAGAGTTACAAGTACGTCAAACATCATAGTGACAAAAGAAAGAATTCACATAAGAATAATTTCATTGAAATATAAACACATCGATGTATCGAAGTGCCTCTACATTAATGAAATCAAATCTGAATGTTGTCATAGAAATATGTTAACTATTCTACAGAAACACAGGAGAATATTGCTGGTATCGAGAGGTTTTGAGGTGAGGTGCCGTAATGGTTACGTAATTCAAGTACCATTACAACGTCCATCACTGACATATTTTCGGACCATACGGAACCTACTCTCATCAATAAAGTGTATATGATGGGCGTATGAGAAGGCGGTGGGCATTATGAATAGGATAATATTTAGACAAACGCCATTTATTGGTGAAAAATGTTTAAAAGGGGTCACATAGCGAGGCCTAAGGAGGCGAGGGCGAGCCAGAGTGCAGAGTTTGGCGAAACATAGTTCGCGAAGGTAGCGAAAGTTGGCGTCGGCCAAATGGCCAGTCCGAGAGGCATGCCGGCTGCGAAACCTGAGTCCCCGGCGCCGCAGCACCGGCAGAAGCAAGAGATGTTCACTGCTACAGGGCGCGCGTCCAAGCGAGAAGACAAGAGACAAGAGAGCGGGCCCGGCGACGGGTGGCCGGATGTATGTGACGCACCACACGGCCTCCTCTGTCCTCATTGGTCGGGACCGAGAAAGCCATGCGGACGGCATGGAAGTTTCCAGAGTGCATAGCGTACCCTCGTCAGCACACAAGAGCGGCGCGTGGTCAAGGTGCGCCTCCTTGGTGCAGACTTCTTGTTGCTAGACCGTGGGATAAAAGAATTTACAGGCAGACAACAGTGCCGGACGTGGCTTGGCCGTATATAATAAAGTAAAATCCCCTACTGTCTTTGCAAAAGTAAAAAAAAAAAAAAAAAAAAAAAAACGCTATTCCACTCTCCAGTCAATTTTTCGAGACGCCAGAGTGGCCATAATTGGCGGTGTCGTGATGTCAATGGTAGCCTGGCAAGATTCACTTGTGCTGTTAGTCCTGCTGCAAGCAGACGGTTCCATTGCCCCTGATGACACAGCAAGTGCAGCGTGTGCCCAGGCTTCGTCCCTGGATGACGTTCGATCAGCCAACGCTGCTCGCACAAAGCATTAAAAAATGGCTCTGAGCACTATGGCACTTAACTTCTGAGGTAATCAGTCCCCTAGAACTTAGAAGTAATTAAACCTAACTAACCTAAGGACATCACACACATCCATGTCCGAGGCAGGATTCGAACCTGCGACCGAAGCGGTCGCGCGGTTGCAGACTGTAGCGCCTAGAATCGCCCGGCCACCCCGGCCGGCAAAGCATAAAAAGACAGTGCTTTGGTGGAGCTGTCATTTTTACGCAGGTGATTCATGTGAAAGGTTTCCGACGTGATTATGGACGCACTTCGGGCATTATCAGAATTTGAATGCGGAATGGTAGTTGAACCTAGATTCTTGGCATATTCCATTTTGGGAATGGTTAGGGAATTCAGTATTCCGAGATATACAGTGTCAAGAGAGCATCGAGAATACCAGATTTTCCCGCATCTCGTGGTCGTGCGGTAGCGTTCTCGCTTCCCGCGCCCGGGTTCCCGGGTTCGATTCCCGGCGGGGTCAGGGATTTTCTCTGCCTCGTGATGGCTGGATGTTGTGTGCTGTCCTTAGGTTAATTATGTTTAAGTAGTTCTAAGTTCTAGGGGACTGATGACCATAGATGTTAAGTCCCATAGTGCTCAGAGCCATTTGAACCATTTTTTTTGAATACCTCTCACCACGGACAACGCAGTGGGCGATGGCCTTCACTTAGCGACCGAGAGCAACTGCGTTTTCGTAGAGTTGTCAGTTCCAACAGACAAGCAACACCTCGTGAAATAATTGCAGAAAGCAATATGGAACATACGACGAACATACCCGTTATAACAGTATGGTGAAATTTGGCGTCAATGGGCTATGGCAGCGGACGACAGACGCGAGTGCCTTTGATAACAGCACGACATTGCTTTCAGGGTCTTCTTGGGCTTGAAGCCTTATCGGTTGGACCCCTGACGACTGAAAAACCGTGGCCTGGTAAGACGTCCCGATTTCAGTTGGTAAGAGCTGATGGTAGCGTTTGAGTGAGGCGCACACCACACGAAGCCACAGACCCAAGTTGATAATAACGCACAGTGCAAGCTGGTTGTGGCTCCATAATTGTGTGGGCTGTGGTTACGTGGAGTGAACTGGGTCCTCTGGTCCACCCTAACCGATCATTGACCGAAAATGGTTATGTTCGGCTTCGTGGATACCATTTGTAGCCATTCATGGACTTCATGTTCCCAAATAAAAATGGAATTTTTATGGTGACAACGCGTCATGTCACTGGGCCACAATTCTTGGCCACTGGTTTGAAGAACATTCTGGACAGTTCGAGCGAATGATATGGCTACCTTTTGAACATTCATGGGACATAATCGAGAGGCCAATTCATGCACACAATCCTGCAACGGCAACACTTTGTCAATTATAGGCGGCTATACAGGCAGCCTAGTTCAGTATTTCTACAAAGGACTCCCAACGACTTGTTGAGTCCAAGTCATGTCGAGTTGCTGCACTAAGCCGGGCAAAAAGAGGTCGGACACGATATTAGGAGGTATCCTATGACTTTTGTGATCTGAGTGTATATTAGTTTGTACGATGATTAGTTGTATCATATTTGACCCATTTCGTTACTTTCATAGTTGGTGGTCTCAAGATGGTCATATTTGACTGAAATTAGTTACCAGAATACATAAATATTAATTGAGAGCCACTCTGCTACGCTTTTGTTAAATGCAAACTTTTTTATATTAATTCCCCCCTCTAAATGGCCTCAGATTTCACCTGCGGCTCTTGGTTGGGGAATATGGCACGTATATAAAGCGACACAGACACACTTTATGCTGATTTAAGACAACATCTAAAGAGCCACTGTTATCCAGGGAAGAAAAGACAGACTGGAAGGTAGCTTGTCAAGATCACCTCTCCTCAATCCTCTGAATTTTATATGTACCGTCATCTCAAAAGAGAACTGTACAACACCTCATGCTGGTCACATATGGCAAAGCCAGGTCCAGTTTTCCCGCGTCAGTGGTGTTGTGCTAATCTTGAAAGACAGTTCGTGTGCCGAGATGCACCGTACTTGGGCGTGGTACGTCACAGAGCGCGCTGCAACGTTGCAGCAACTTCTGTGTTTATACACGTTTGAAACGTGATACAGTGGTCGCCCACATGAACAGAAAAAAGATACTCTGAAGTTCTCTTTTGATGGAAATTATGCCTGACACGATGCACATGAAATTGAACATTAGTTAGATCAAGAAGTAAAACTTCAATTCGAGAACTTTATTTCGATAATGAAAAATGTTGTTTTTACCATATTGCAGAATGCTGACTTACGCGGAAAAGTAGTTGAGTCTTGCGGTGGAGTTATGAAGATCAAGCGATCTGACGGAAACATAGGATACGTTACCGCTGCACATGCACGGTTTGGAATACGCTCAGGATATTCGAACCATTATTCGAAGTACAGATGTGAAAATTACCGAACTATCAGTGTAATAAGTCACGGCTGCAAAATACTAAGACAAATTCTTTACAGACGAATGGAAAAACTAGTAGAAGCCGACCTCGGGGAAGATCAGTTTGGATTCCGTAGAAACGTTGGAACACGAGTGGCAATACTGACCCTACGACTTATCTTCAAAGATAGATTAAGGAGAGGAAAAACATACGTTTCTAGCATTTGTAGACTTAGAGAAAGCTTTCCACCATGTTGAGTGGAATACGCTCTTTCAAATTCTGAAGAAGGTAGTGAAAAAGTACAGGGAGTGAAAGGCTATTTACAAATTGTACAGAAACCAGTCGTCAGTTATAAGAGTCGAGGGGCATGAAGTGGAAGCAGTGGTTGGGAAGGGAGTGAGATAGGGTTGTAGTCTCTCCCCGATGTTATTCAATCTGTATATTGAGCAAGCAGTCAAGGAAACAAAATTCGGTGTAAGAATCAAAATCCATGGAGAAGAAATAGAAAACTGACAGGTTCGCCGATGACATTGTAAACCTGTCAGAGGCAGCAAAGGACCTGGAAGAGCAGTTGATGGACAGTATCTTCAAAGGAGGATATAAGATCAACATCAACAAAAGCAAAGCGAGGACAATGGAATGTAGTCGAATTAAATCGGGTGATGCTGAGGGAATTAGACTAGGAAATGAGACACTTAAAGTAGTAAGTGTGTTTTGCTATTTGGGGAGCAAAATAACATGATGGTCGAAGTAGAGAGGATATAGAATGTAGACTGGCAATAGAAAGGAAAGCGTTTCTGAAGAAGAGAAATTTGTTAACATAGAGTACAGATTTAAGTGACAGGAAGTTTTTTCTGAAAGTATGTGTATGGCGTGTAGCCATGTATGGAAGTGAAATGTGGACGATAAATAGTTTGGACAAGAAGAGAATAGAAGCTTTCGAAATATGGTGTTACCGAAGAATGCTGAAGATTAGACGGGTAAATCACGTAACTAATGACGATGTATTGAATAGAATTGGGGTGAAGAGAAATTTTTGGCACAACTTGACTAGAAGAAGGAATCGGTTGGTAGGTCATGTTCTAAGCCATCAAGGGATCACCAATTTAGTACTGGAGGGCAGCGTGGAGGGTAAAAATCGTAGAGGGAGGCCAAGAGATGAATACACTAAGCATATTCAGAAGGATATAGGCTGCAGTAGGTACTGGGAGATGAAGAAGCTTGCACAGAATAGAGTAGAGCTGCATTAAACCAGTCTCTGGACTGAAGATCACAACAACAACAATTCGAAGTACGAGAGTCACTGAGCCAGACGGAAGTATTATCAGCAACGTTGCCTAATGGTTGTCTAATCCACTTAATGGCCAATTGTTAAATGGAGAGAGCCAATTAAAGGTCGTTAAATAGTGTAAAGAGGAACTCCACCCCGAAACTTTCTGAGGAGGTAGTATGCACAAAAACGAGGAAAAAATGCCCTGTAAACAGGGGTTCCGGAGTACATACGTTGTGAACGATGAGCTCGTGTTCATCTTTGCTAATGTGAACCCATCTGTTCATCGAACTACTGCTCATAGCTCTTGAGGTATGTACTTTACAGCCGAAGATCACTGGAATTTGTTCGTTGCTTTGGTCCGTACTACTTTCTCCCAAAACACGGAAAGCGAAGAACTTGAGATAGAAGACGCGTGTTTCAGAATATTGAATATGAGTAAGTGCTCATAGCTCTTAAGGCATGCACATTAGAGCCCATGTTTTCTAGAGGATTTCTTCTTGTTTTGTTCCATATTAATAGCTCTGAAAGTCTGTCGGTGGAGTTATGGTACTCCCTGTATACGATGGACAGCCACGGACCTGTGCAGTTCTCCCGGCCACTACAGCGCAGAGTGTTTACGGCTATGGCTAAGCTACTAGCGACCTACGCTGCAGCCGCTTGCGGACAACAAATCCCAGTCCACAGCCGCAACACGGATGCGGGCAACCAAACCTACCACGAAGAAGCACAAATGGCCAACACAAGACAAATGAGGTCACCTGAACCTATTGCCGTCAATGAACGGACAATGCATTCGAAAGTCTACTTTGAGAGCGTCGACTTTATGACGTCATAGCGCGGAAAAATCACGTTACGGAGTCTTTCCGGACTTGTAGAGCAACATCAAGCATGACAGAGATTATGTACGTGCGTTTGAAGGTAGATGAATGAGATGGAAGAACGCCGTGTACGTCACATGAGTCGGGAGACGCCTCATTGGCATTCAGTTTAAGCTCGTATTTCGTAGGTGTTATAGTATCACTTACAGCCTATGAACATATGCCGTTTCAGAGCACAAGAAGATTAACCTCAGTAAAATCTATCTGTTATTGTTATGTTTTCTTGTGATAAAATGACGGGAAATGTCATATTGGTGGTTAATAAATTTTCGGATTGTCAATTTCGTCTTTTTTAAAGTATGCCGTTTCAAGGCAAAAGAACAATGAAGATCCAACAAAAACACAGTTCCTTTGCTATGATTTGTTATGATTCAATATCAGTTAACAATATATCTGAGATTAAAGCGTTTAGAAAATAGTAAAATACACAACAAGGTGACATGTTATGCAAGTAGAGTGTAGTGTAATAAAAAGAGATGCGGAGTTATGAAGTGATGCCTGATGCGTAAATTTGTTTAATTGAAACCAATTTTTTTACTCACCTTCTCGTTTTCTTAAAACTTCTAAGACTTTTTTTTTATTAATTTAACATAATTATATTCGATAATATTCGATGTTATGTACGAGAGATGTTCAGTACATAATGCTGAGAATTTCTTTCTGAAAGCAGGTTGGCTTTATTCAGGATTCCAATACACCGTATTATTCTCCACTCTTTTGACTACAAAACCCTATTTTCAACGAAATCTCCGTTCAATGCGACGGCCGTACGGCAACTGACTGTGAGGGCAAAGCGTATCTGTATGCCCGCATGTATCTGTATGTCCGCATGGTACCACTCTACTGGTCGATATCGGAGCCAACGTCTTCCTGGATCAACTCCCCATCAACCACGTACTCCTTCCCACAGAATGCATCCTTCGCTAATGACAGTGTCCGCACTTTCCAACGTAGCAGGTGTCAAAGCTCTGTGCGGTCGGTCCGCACGCCGCTAGATCGGACAATTTTGCGCGACCTTGTTGCGATGGTGACAGAAACCGCTCCCAGCGACTCACCGTGCTTTTGTTCGCTGCCAGGTCTCCGCAGACGTTCTGGAAGCGCCTATGAATATCTGCGATGCTCTGGTTTTTTGTCAAAGGAAACTCAATGACAGCTCTCTGCTTGGAACGCACCTTCGTTACGGACGCCATTTTGAATGCTATGGATAGCGCAGCCCATATCGGAGCTTCATGAAACTATAGGGGCTGTCTCACAACAAATCGGGCATTTCTTCAACCGAAATTGGCCAAGAAAAAAAGTGTTGCATTACTTATTGAACACCCGTCGTAAATGTAAGGGTGCTCTCTCAGGAATGTTTGTGTTGTATTGGCTTTACTTACAAGGGAGGTTGCACTATTTGCAGTAACATCTTTTGTGCGTTATTGCTCAGTCTCGTTTCTGAAATGATCTAAACATTCTGCTACTGTATAGAAACAGCGACCAAATAAGAGTGAGGTTAGGGTTTTACTGGAAAATGAGAAGATTAAATATTTCTTATATGGAAGAAAATTGGAAATTTGTGGTAAGCTCTTACCGGACCAAACTGCTGGGGTCATCGGTCCCTAAACCTACACACTGAAAGTAACTTACGCTATGAACAACACACACACCCATGCCCAAGGGAGAACTCGAATCTCTGGTGGGGGGAGCTGCAAGGGCCGTGACAAGGGGCCCTAGACCGCGTGGTCTTATATAGAAGACTACTGTAAATTTGTATTGAACTGTTTGTAATGGAAATTCTATAAAACGATGTCGTTACTGACTGTAGAAGGAACTTTCCTTTTTGCCTTGTAACATGTTAATGGATGTTGATTTACAAAGAGAACAGTATGACTGGCATATGGACAAGCGAGGAATTTAAAACCATCTAGTTCGTAAATAAACTTCGTGATACGCGAGGCAGTTACAGCCGACAACTGCGGCTCGAACGCGCTGCGATGGCGTGTATCACATCGAGGCGCACGTGCTCTATGCAGAAGCCGTATTATTTCTGAGCGCTCAGCGCCACGATTAACTCGGCACGCTCAACGTTGACTTTCGAATGCACGGTCCATACGCTGATGGCTTAAGGAAATCGTGATAGCCGTCACGGTTCCAGAAAAACAGTCGTCGAAAGACAACGACAAACTGACCCAGTCTTCCGCTGATGAGACTAATGCTATGCAAGAACCAACTCTGAATGAGCAACCTCAAAGAAAACCGACTTCTCTCATGGAAAGAACCTCCAGTAAAATCAAGAATGAAAACTCTATTCGAAATACCACTCTTTTACTAGAACTGTAGAATTCCGAAAAAGACAGCAACAGGCACCAGCCATTGAAACCTAAACGGCAAACAGCTAAACACAGTCCTCAAGAGATTCAAGAACTAGAGTGGAAACTCTCACGTATCAAGAAAATTCTCATAAAAAATCGAAGCTAAAGACGTGAAGTGTTAGAGGCCGGAAAGAGAGACATCCAGAACCGGAATGAGGATGTACAAATGAACATAGATAAGCAACTGCCCTCCCGACTCAAAGAACCAATGGAAACAGGGGACATCCACGCTCCTGGCAAGGAGATTGGGTGGTCTGAAGACACTGAGTGTGATTAGTAGTACCATTGAATGATGTAAAAGTATTAAATTGCCACGTCATTGTGAAAAGAACTGTTTCCGACCTGAAGTTACATTGTTTAAAGGTCTGTTGGACTGCTGCTGACATCGACAAAGCGAGAATACAAGACGTAGTTACGACGAAAATAGTTGACGCGTTCGGCTATGAGGCAGCCTTGAACAAAGGAGGTGACTGCGAAATGCAGTATTGTTCAAACAAGGAATATCATATGAAGCACATGCTATAGAGGAAAGGTGCCTATTATACGACAGTTCCCTAATATGAGACACCACAAATGTGCTCATGTTAGGGGTTGCACTCTGGTGGAGAGTTTCTTAAACACGTCTATTGCGTGCCAGACGACGACACAGAGAGTAGGATGCCGTAGTTGAGCCGGACACAGTACGTAGAGGTTGATACAAAATTTCTTGTGTTTAGAGTTTTTGCGACGTAGGTGTTAAGACAATATATCAGCTTAAAGGTGAGTGGATATTACTGCACTCTTTTATTGTTGTTATTTGTGACAATATTATCTACAATTGTTGACAATTGGGTTCATTTTCCAACGAACGTTGTTAGCAAGTGCGTGGTTTTTTTGTGTAAGATGGCGAAATTCCTAATATGCGATACTATGGGGATCCAAATACGCTATAGTGTCGCATATTACGATACCTATAGCATATTGGGGGAACTCGTTCTCTCACGACTTTTTATATGTAATTTACGCAATACTATCATGAGA
The DNA here is from genome assembly GCF_023897955.1 of Schistocerca gregaria. Classification (NCBI taxonomy): domain Eukaryota; kingdom Metazoa; phylum Arthropoda; class Insecta; order Orthoptera; family Acrididae; genus Schistocerca; species Schistocerca gregaria. Next base: position 123,168,926 of record NC_064923.1, read on the forward strand.
TAACAATATTTCAACATTTATTGTAGTCATCCAAGTGCCTGGATACAAACATATTTTCTCAGTGGTTCTATCATTTTGTGAGTCCTGTAATGCCATCTGTCATTTTGATTCTTGATGGGCATTATTCCCACACAAAGAATCTCGATGTGTTAGATAAAGCACGGGACAACAATGTTCATATTGTATGTTTGCCACCTCACTCAACGCATAAAATGCAGCCACTTGACGACGGATTTATGGGGCCTTTGAAAACCTACTATGCCCAAGAGAAACGTGGTTGGCAAGTAACCCTGTCCTCAGCTCGGGGTCGTGCGGTAGCGTTCTCGCTTCCGCGCCCGGGTTCCCGGGTTCGATTCCCGGCGGGTCAGGGATTTTCTCTGCCTCGTGATGACTGGGTGTTGTGTGATGTCCTTAGGTTAGTTAGGTTTAAATAGTTGTAAGTTCTAGGGGACTGATGACCATAGATGTTAAGTCCCATAGTGCTCAGAGCCGCAAGTAACCCAACCTACCAGCAACAATGGAAGCATCTGCGAATGCCTTCAGAAAAACAGGTCTCATCCCATGCAACAGAAACATCTTTAGGGAACATGAATTTTTAATTCATCGCCATGTTAGCGCTCTTCAAGAAAGGGATGCCAAACACGAAAATGAAACTACTGATGGTGATGGTCAAGCTGTCAGCCTGGCAGACATCAGACCTCTCCCACACATTGCAAAACGAGATAGTCAAGTAAGTCAAACATCGCGTTCGTGCTCTGCTGCGTTACTAACTTCAACTACTTACGTGAAGCAATATCAAGAATCTAAACAGAAAAAAAATTAGAGGCTGAAGCTAACAAAGCAGCCAGAAAGTTATTTGGGGAGAAGAGTAGAAAATCTTCAAATCGTAGACTTAAAGCAGAAGAATCGTGTAGTGACTCGGCATCCGATGTCCATCTTGATGAGAGTGGGGATTCAGACATCAGTGATGACGATGACGCAGAGTGTCTGTTCTGTACTGGGCGCTTTTTTGAAGACAAACATGGGGAAAAATGGGCACAGTGCACGAAATATTATCGCTGGGCTCATGAAGATTGCGGTGTCACAGAAGACAATTTTGTTTGCCCAGGATGTCGTAAATATAAACCTAAGTAGTGTGAAATGAGTGAAGGCTAACAGAAATGAATTAACATGTACAAATTGTATATTCTTACGTCATTATTCTGTAATAAAATAATTAAAGCAAAATATTATTACTATCTCATATTAGGAAACCTTGATCTCATTTCTACGAAATGCCTAGTTTGTGAAGATGTAATAACTACTCTGAAAGATTGTTTATTATTGCAAATACGATAATTGTATGATAAAATTAAATAATGCAAGATATTATTACCATTATAAAAAATACAATTGCACTTACTTTTAGGTCTTTCAAATGGGTTTTAAAAAGTGTGTCTCATATTAGGCACAATTTCTCTACTTGACTCCATTACAGGAATAGCCGCGACAATATACGGTTTGCTTCTTGTAAGTGTATATGCTCCTAAAGAATTCAACGGGACATGTGAGAGAAGCGACTTGTCCGCAATGAACCTGTCAAGTTAATATTGGATGTTCGTTTGAATATCATTTTAGGCGGTGATTTTAATTGAGTATCACATCATGAAGATCCGTTTTCGAATGTTAAATATTGCGTAGATCTGTTGTTGTTAACTAATGGTTTGATTTAAATGATACCTGATCCCATCTCCGTCCGCACACTCGAACATACACAATTTTATCCAGTTGACCAGCATATATGATGGACAGGATATATTTAACGTACGGCTTTATACATTATGTAACTGACTTTGAAATTTGCCCCACTAACTTCTCTTGTCTTTGATCAGTGCATGCAACTTCTCAGCGTACTAATGGTCATCGGAAGGTGTGTGTGGCAATTAAAAGTGCCACATTTGGAAGACGATGAATTGCAGTCGCCCTACCTTTACAGCACGTTCATCTGTCACGTTCCCAGTCCGTTGAAATTTTTCAAACAGATCCTTTATTGTATCGCTTTTCTGTCCTTTGGTTACATTAAACCCTCCGTTGAAAACTTCGTATTGTTGCAACAACACTGTGTTCTAGGCGGTGGAATTCCAACACCAGAAAAATCCTCTGTTCTAAGGAATAAACCATGTTGTCCACAGCACACTTGCACGCTGTGAACAGCAGATGCTTACAGCAGAAAGACGACGTACAGAATGGCGCACCCACAGACTCCGTTGTCTTCTATATCTTTCACATCACTTGCAGCGCCATCTGTTGTTGAAAATTGTAACTACTGTAATTTCGAAAGTTTGTCCGCCTGAAAATGTACTGTTGTCCCAAGCATATTGCAACAAACGGTGTATTTCTATCGCTGCTCGTTTAGTTTTTATTGCCGTTTCAAATATACCGGTCATTTTTGAAACACCCTGTACATGGAACGATGCCGACGATCACACTCCAGATATCCAACACGTAAAATTGGAGGGGCGGGAGGTGGGGGGGGGGGGGGGGTGGCGAGCGGGGGGTTGCTATAGATTTCAAAACAGCAGATAATAAAACGTATCTTGCAACATGACCGCATGGAAGCGAATTGAAAACAATGTACAAACATTATTAGAGTTTCTATGGCTCCACACTCTGTAGAATGACCTCACGGGATTAATAGGAAACACACTAAAGCAAAAAACAAACCACTAGTGCAAGAATCTCTACAGGGGTAAAAAGTTCGACCGCGTTCTCCGATTGAAACCGTACAGTAGTATTCGTCAGTATACCAAGTAATCAAGGAAGCTATGAGAGGCAAAGAAAAATTACTCCCTACATCTAAAGACGAATGGAGACACTAATACGATCACCGAGCTGCAACATTATACGGATTTTTACGCCGAGTTGGCAAATGATTCGACTGCCGGAGAGACGCTTTTATCATGTATTCAACACACGGTCAATCTAAATGACAACTCTGACCGTGTAGCCACCGTTACTGTCGAACAAATATATTCGACGATTAAAGAATTACCTAAAAAAAAATCGGCTGATACAGATGCCCTCCGAATAGAATTTTATGCTTGGTTTTGAAATGCCATAGGAACTAAGCCAACCAAAATCCACAATGAATGACTGATGACGCGCAGCAAGCACCTCAGTTTACAGTTATCCTGATCCCGAAAAAGGGCACAGTACAAGTCTGAAGATTTTCGACCAATAACTCTTCTCAACTCTTAATCCGAATCGTATATAATAAAGGGTGTATCAAAAAGAATCATCCGATTTAAAAGAATCGTAACTATTAATGTCAAGCCGGCCGGTGTGGACGCGCGGTTCTAGGCGCTTCAGTCTGGAATCCTGTGACCGCTACGGTCGCAGGTTCGAACCATGTCTCGGACATGGATGTGTGTGATGTCCTTAGGTTAGTTAGGTTTAAGTAGTTCTAAGTTCTAGGTGACTGATGACCACAGACGTTAAGTTCCATAGTGCTCAGAGCTATTTGAACCTTTTATTAATGTCATTTGAGATATGTGCATGAAAACGTACTGTTAGAAAGAGCAAACTCTCGAGTTTTACATGGTTCCCGCTAGATAGGAGCTGTGTGCGCGCACGTCAGTTCTAGTAAAAATGATGTCGGGACAACAGAAATCGTTTTCTGTTCTACGTCTTGCGCAGTGCTGGTCAGTAATAACTGTTCAGCGTGACTTTCGTACTAGGTATGATGTGGTTCCCCCTACAGCACAGAGTATTAGACGATGGCATGAACAATTCCGAGAAACAGGTTGTTTTTGTAAGGCCAAATCCCCCTGTGACAAAGACCTCGAACGCATCCGCCATAGTTTCACAAGGAGTCCGCAGAAATCCGTTCACGGTGCAGCTCGACAGCTCAACGTGACCCCGATGTCCGTCTGGCGTGGGTTGCTTCGACGTTTACACATGAGGGCATACAACATTCAGCTGCTGCAAGCTCTTCGTGAAGGTGACAAGCAACAACCTGTGGAGTTCTGTAATTTCGTTCTTGACAAGATGGAGGATAACAGTTTTTCCTCTCCTAATATTTAGTGACGAGGCAACATTCCATTTAAATAGAAAGGTGATCCGTCATAATGGGAGAATATGGGGTACGTAACAACCACATGAAGTTGTACAACATGAGAGGGGCTATCCAAAATTTAATGTGTTTTGTGCAGTTTCACGGGAAAAGGTGTGTGGTCCAGTTTTCTTTGCCGAGAACACTGTTACAGGAAACACATCCCTCGATGTGCTTGAGTTCTTTTTCCACATTGGAGACTGATTCAAACGACTTCATTTACCAACAGGATGGAGCACCGCCACACTGGCATCTGGAATTGCGGGGATTTTTAAATCAAAGGACTGCTGAATGGTGAATCGGTCGCACTGGACCAAATGATTCACCTTGCATTACTGGCCTCCAAGGTCGCCGGACCTGACTGTATGTGATTATTTCTTGTGGGGGTTTATAAAAGACTGTTTATGTGCCTTCGTTAGCAACAACAATGAATGAATTGAGACATCGCATAAAAGCAGCTGTGGAACCTGTAACCCAAGATATGCTCGCTGCAGTGTGGGAACAGTTTGAATACAGCACTGAAATATGCCGTGCACTCAAGGGGGTCATACTGAACATCTATGAAAAGATATGAAAAACAAAACTTTTTGAGTTTCTCGTTCGTCAAAAAACGAAATTGCATATGTTTATTAATTTCAGAAATATAGTAGTGTGAAATCGGATGCCTCTTTTTGATACCCCATGTAGAATGAAGTTAGAAATTACTGAAGTAATTCGGAGTTATCAAATGAGTGCTGTGCCAGGAAGATCTATGACAACTACCTTATGTGAGAACAGGGGTACTATACATTTATCGTGGTTATGTAAATCAGTGTTGCTCTGATATCCTTCGACTTTGAAAATGAATTTGACTACGTAAACAGCCAAATTTTACCAACCGTAACGTGAAGAATGGGGTTCATTGTTCATTTTCTACTGCTGATGCTTAAACGTATTGTTGGAGCTTACTCTGGAATAAAAATTCATGGCCAGCAAAGTTCATCGGTCCCGATTAAACAAGCTGTGAGACAGAATTGCCCCGTTTCTATGACACTATACGCAATCGCCAGGGAACCATTACTGTTAAATCCTCATCAAAGCGTGCAAAATGTACAGATATTCTGTACAAAAACTGTGTGCCATGCTTACACTGATGACGTCTGCGTAGTTAACGCAAAATCTGAAACTGAAACAGCGTAAAAGACAACCCATACTTTTGTCACTGCTTCTGGCCTGAAGCTCAGTGGATACAGATTGAACGTTTTACTAGCAGGACACCAAAATGCTGACATGCAAATTAGATGGCTATAAAGAAGAGAGAAGACGAACCAGTTAAAAACGAATTTAAAATCCAGTCCACGATAAATGAACACGTAGTATATTCAAAACTACATTCCACGGCCATGAAAACAGGACATTAAACGAGAGCGCTCTATTGATTAACAGTTACGCCCTCAGCAAAACGTATCACATCGCAGCAAAGCTACCAGTCCACAAGAGTACAGCGCACCAGATTATCCCTGCAGCGTATTGGTTCGTATGCAGAGCTTATCTTTAATGTCACATTTCCAACTATAATACTAACCCGAACTGATGGAGGTTTGGCTTTCGCAAACTTCCAGGAACAATACACTAAAATATATATATTAACCGTGTCCATAACATACTGCAGTCAAATCCTTCAACATTCAAAAAAATTATATTCAACAGCTTAGCCCCTACGAGCAAGACAACTCCATTGGACATTGGATGTACAAACGCATCAATGCTCAACTCGAATACGTCCCAAATTACTACATAGAAATGAGCTATATTCAAGCCATTCTACAGCAACTTAACAATATCTATTATCATCCACACTATGTGATCAGAATAATCCGGACGCCTGGCTGAAAATGACTTAGAAGTAAGTGGCGCCCTCCATCGATAATGCTGAAATTCAATGCGGTGTTGGCGCACCCTTAGTCTTGACGACAGGTTCCACTCTCGCAGGCATACGTTGAATCAGGTGGTAGAACGTTTCTTGGAGAATGACAGCCCATTCTTCACGGAGAGCTGCATGAGGAGACGTATCGATGTAGGTCAGTGAGGCTGGGATCAAGTCGGCGTTCCAAAACATCCCAAAGGTGTTCTATAGGATTCAGGTCAGGACTCCGATCAGGCCAGTCCATTACAGGGATGTTATTGTCTTGTAACCACTCCGCCACAGGCCGTGCATTATGAACAGGTGCTCAATCGTGTTGGAATAGCCATCCCCGAATTGCTCTTCAACAGTGGGAAGCAAAAAGGTGTTTAACATCAATGTAACCCTGTGCTGTGATAGCGCCACGCAAAACAACAAGGGGTCCAAGACCCTTCCATGAGAAATACGACCACGCCGCCTCCGAATTTTACTGTTGGCATTACACACGCAGGCAGATGACGTTCACTGGGCATTCACCATACCCACACCCTGCCATCCGATCGCCACATTGTGTACCGTCATTCGTCACTCCACACAAGTTTTTCCACTGTTCAATCGCCTAGTGCTTACGTTCCTTACACCAAGCGAGGAGTCGTTTGGCATTTACCGGAGTGATATGTGGCTTATGAGCAGCTGCTCGATCACGAAATCCAAGTTTTCTCACCTCCCGCCTAACTGTCATAGTATTTGCAGCGGATTCTGATGCAGTTTGTAATTCTTGTGTGATGGTCTGGATAGATGTCTGCTTGTTACACATTACGACCATATTCAAATGCCAGCGGTGTCTGTCAGTCAACAGACGAGGTCGGCCTGGGCGGTTTTGTGGTGTATGTGTCACTTCGCGTTTCCACTTCACTATCACACCGGAAACAGTGGACCTAGGGATGGAAATCTCGCGTCTAGACGAATGACACAAGTGGCACCCAATCATCAAAGCCCGTCGTCCCGCGGTGCGCCCCATTCTGCTCTCTCACGATGTCTGACTATTGAGGTCGCTGATATGGAGTACATGGCAGTAGGTGGCAGCACAATGCACCTGTTATGAAAAGCGTATATTTTTGGGCGTGTCCGGATACTTTTGTTCACACAGTGTATGCCGTTGAATCCTGCCTAGTCGTGGAAATGGGGGTCTAGGAAACCTGCTTTCTCGTATCCCTTGACAACAGTCAAGCAAATCGTATTAATGAGCCGTAGTTGTGTCTGGCTCTTCGATAAGCGCTCCAGGCGGGGTGCTTTAGCTTCGCGTCTAGTATTTGCGGTGGCGCTTTCGGTTTGGCGCGCTGTTTGGATCGCTACTGCCCTCTGGCGGGAGGTGGAGCAAGTGTATGGTCGCGTGACGATTGTGGAGTACGTACTGGGCAGTGACCGAGAGAGGTGGTGGCGCGAGCGAGGCCCTGTTGTTGGGGGTCGTCAACTGCTCGCCACGTGTTATGGTCGACCTCTTGGCTGTGAGGGGCTGAGTCTGCCTTACCCGCATGTACGTGGCTTATGGAGCTTAGAAGCCGTGTTGCAGGAGATCACCGCGTGGGACCGTATGTCTTCTTATCGGCCGTTGAAACCACTGGCAGCGGTTGGCTCTGACGAGTATAAGGAAGTGCAATGTGTTCCCGGCGCTGGGGTGGGCTGCGAGAAGTTGAGTACTGTTTTTAGGCTTTCAAGTTCTAGTGAAGTGTAAGTTTCTTCACCAATGGTTTTGTTGGGATCGTCCCACCACAGTTTTCGGTTGCCTGTCAGCGGGAATATGATAATCGCTGCTCGGTAGGGGCCGTTTTAATTGACACCTCGATTGGGTAATTTAGGATCGGTGTCGCGGGTCTCTGTGGTTCGCAGTCTGTGCAGGCACCGCCCTTACTACATCTTCTTGTTTTGAGTAACTCGGGGAGGTGCCGGCTTGTAATGGAAGTTTTGGGGCTGATCTGCTGTGGGCCTGTAGACCACCAGTAACTATTCCGCCTATTGTGATTTGGGCCCCTTTACACGTGTCACTCCCTCACAGAGCTAAGGAAATTTTTTTGGGGGAATTGCCTTATGGTGAAGGTTTGTGTGCTGGCTTATTCACATTTATCTTGTAACAAATATAAGTGATGTAACTGGTGAGAGACAACTATTTCTGCTTAGTACAAGCTAGCTACATAAAGTTTATTTGGAATTGTTACCTTACTGATAAAACAAATTTAAAATCTTATTGTTAACATCAAACCTTTCAGTATGCTTTACATAGAGCTGTTTTTAAAAGAGTTTTTTTTTACTGTTGCGTTATATATATCCATCTATATGTCAAGTTAAAATCTTATTATTGGGAAGTTGTTAACGTCATTCCTTGCAATCTCCTTTTCATAAAGGAAATTTGTCAGATATTGGAAATTGTTTTTAATATTATTTTTTATTAGCTACCAGATTTAAAATTTATTGTTGAGAAAGTTAAAATAAAAGGGTATCTTCAGCAGTGTGTGTTATTTCACCAGCACCTCCTGGCCCCTACTTCCACGATAACGTTTTGGAATAACATGTGTTCTTAAGTTGTTGTTTGTGAACTGCCCTAATTGACGGTTCATAACTGACAATTCTTAACTCTGAAAAATACATAGATGTGACGCAAACAAAGGGCGACCTAAACAATAAGAAAGTTTCTTCTTCGTACAAGCAAAATGACTACTCTTAAAGCTATTCTTAAACTAGGCCGCTGCCAGACGGGCGCCGCTCTTATACTCTCTTCGCATAGAGGGCGCTGCTGCCGCGTTGTCGTCCTGGAAGGGCTCGGTCAGCGGGCAGCAACCCTCTCTGGTCTCTCGTTCCGGCTCTTGACTTCACGCCATAACATATGCAAATACATTTACTGCACCATACTCCAAATTAAAAATAATATCTGCCTAGTTTGACATTGTAAACCGAAAGGTCTCCACGGACGAAAAACTGTCCACGCCTTGCTTCGGAAAGGAGGGTTTGGAGGCACTTGGAAAAGTAATCGTACATCTGCTCTCATTAAATGGCGCACGCTTTGCGTGCATGTCATGCCAACGTGTGTAGAGTTGTCTGTGAACAATAATTACATCAATACTGTCTGCAGAAAGTCCAAGGAATAATAAATTAAATTCAGCATTCCAGAGGCTTGCCGCTAGATTTATTACCGGTAGGATCTATCAGCAAGCGAGACTACAGAAATGCTCCGCGAACTCAATCGGGAACGGCTGGAGGGAAGAGAATACGTTATTGAGAAATTTTAGAAAACAAGCATTTGCGATAAACTGCGGAACGAGCCTACTGCCACGAACACACACATCGCGTAAGGACCGATCAAACAAGAGAATTTCGAGCTCATAGGGAAGCATGTAGACAGTAAGTTTCCCATCGCTCCATTTGCCAGTGGAACAGGAAAGGCAATGGCACAAGGTATTATCCTCCACGCTCCGTGCGGTGGTTTGTAAGGTATAATTGTAGATGTAGATGTGAAAACTGCGCAGCGATTCAATTACCTAACAGTTTGGAAAGGACACATTTGATCACCGTATTCGAATCAACTTCAGTCACTAAATTTAATATGGCACACTCCATCCGCCCACGGTGACGGCAAGCCAAGTTCTTTAGAGGGATATTAGGTACGAGACAACACATGTTTGGGGCTGCAAGAAATTTCAGCCGCTGAATGCAATTTCATTTCCCTTTAGGAAACAGAGATACTAATAATACATTTATTGCAACTGAGGTTTCGGTATCTGCTCCTGCTATGGCGATGAAAGACGCGGAACCAACGATGCCAGCAACCAGCGAATTGATACAGCGACAAGATAAGGCGGTTACCAAATCATTGCATTTGTGTTTGCTAGTTTAAAAGACAGACCTGCTGATATTCTCACACACCTACATGTAAACCTACCCAAGACACACGGCATACACTTCCATCTTGACCGACTTTGCATATGTTGTAGTGTAGAGCAAAAGAAGAAACATATGTAATTTGTTTTTAATTTTGACATTTGACTAATAGCAAAATGTATAGCATCGTTAATACCAAATCAGCCTTATATGATGAAGCGTAACTCCAAAGAACAACTCTTGTCATGAAACTGCAATTGTTCCATGTGCTTTGTGTGCAATATCGAAGTACATCCAGCATTTTTTTTTTACCTGAGCAACTCTGCGCTTTGTCATTATTGTACAGATTTACAATAATGTACAAACAATTTCGAAAATAACATAATTATATATGAAGAGGTTACAACTTGAAAAAAAAAAAAAGACAAATACATCAAATGTAAAAAGGAAAACACCAATACAACACAAGATATTTTAAATTTCATAAAATTAAAGGAAAATACAAAAGTGATGGTCAATAATTCACACGTGGAAAGTACAGGAAACAAATAGCTAAAAAGCATCAGTAAATACCACTGGCAAGGTATCGCATTAATTCGAATTGCGAACCAACTATTAATGTCCCTGGATACATCGGTATTTACGTTAGTATCTCAAGGTTTGGGATCGACTATCTGTTTGTGTACACATGTGGAACTACTACTTTTTCCCCATGCATGCCCAGTGTCGGTACCGGCCTCATACTAACGTGAACGAATCATGGACAGAGGTTACAGCAATGAATAGCATGCTGACATGCACTTCACGTATGACAAAGCGAATGGCAGCGCCCTTGAGATGGCACGATTGTGTGAAGAAGCTTTTCCTCTCCACAGGCAGCCCCACAGGCGTTCATTTAGCCGGTTACATCACGGTCTTAAATAAACGGGGAGTTTCGCACACCACGTACGAGAGGGTCGACCCAGATCCATAGCATCCGATGTTGAGGATAGGGTATTACGCACTGTACACGATCGTCTGAGTACTTCGACAAGGAGGATTGCTATCCAAGAGCGTTTCCTGTGTCCTAGCAGTGCGTGGCGGATTTTACATCGGCAAGTACTCTAGCCATATTATCTCCGGCGAGTGCAAGCCCTCAACAATGCAGGCTTCCCTCCTAGACAGAATTTCAGCCAATGGGTGCGACAGTGTACCATGCATCCCCTCTTTTAAGCAGTATTCTGTTCACGGATGATGCCGAATTATCCCGGACGGTATTTTTAATTACCATAACTGTCACTTTCGGCCGACATCAATCCTAATGCAACACACGTGACACGAAATCAGCAGCGTTATTTGTTGAACGTCTGGGCAGGACTGCTCAGAGATCGCATAATTCGACCACACTTCCTACCACAGAGACTAACTGGACAGCAGTACATGCGGTTTCTGCAGACTGTACTACCAGATATACATGATGATGTCCTAGTGAACCAACACCTGAACATATGGTTCATACACGACGGTGCACCAACACATTTTAGTTTACGAGTGCGGCGGCTTCTACCTCGGACGTATGGTCAATTTTGTATAGGTAGAGGCGGACCTGTGCCATGGCCTCCAAGATCTCCGGATTTAAATCCCGTGGATTTCTGTGTGTGGAGTCATGTCAAAAGCCTGGTCTATGCTACCGAGGTCAATTCTGTTGAGGAATTACGCTTACGAAATGAAGTAGCCTTCCAACATTAACATATAAAACCATATAACAATATTTTAGAATATACATTTAGAATATATATGTCTGGGAAAACATATTAAACAACCCACCATGACAATTGTCATTGAAGCGGGCAAGTGTTGGGCGTATGCACAGAAATACAGATATATTTCTAGCTTATATCTGACAAATGTGTCTTTGGAATTTGGTGTTAACGATGCTGTACGTTTTGCTACTGGTCAGAAGTTGAAATGAAAACAAAATGATTAGGATGAAGGGATTTCGAGAAAAAATTACCTATTGGACAAATCTGGGTGCACCATTGTAATGTACGTTTCTCGCTTGTGTACGATTTTGATTGGTTAAGTTCATCGGTCGTTAGTACTCTCGCTGCTGAGGAATTGGTATGGTCCGGACAATGTGTGTTCCCCCCTCCCCCAGTTTGGGAGTCTGTACTTTTGAACCAGTATTACGGGAACAAGTTGTAAAAGAGACTCTAATTAATGACATTTTCGGATGTCGCTGAGGCTGGCAACCCCTCATCTTGGCATCTGCGCTTTCTTAGAGTTGACATGAAAATTCGCACTACAGCTGCCAGCAGTTACACGACAAGGCGACAAGCAGGTGTCACGTTGACGTGCTACGTAGGTCACACGAAAGGATGCAACAGAATGCCACAGAGCGTCTGAGGAATTTACTATGTCTGATTAGCCTCAAAAAGCTCTTTTAGCGTGTTTTGTACAATCTACTAATTTCGAAGCTCTGGACTTTGAGTTTTTCGGTTGATATAACGCTTAATGGTGGTCTCTACTCTCTTGTTCAAGTTCAAAAGTATAATCATAAGCCGAGATGGGAGAAAGAAAACTGGCTTTCTACGGATCGGAGCGTAGAATATCAGATCCCTTAATCGGGCAGGTAGGTTAGAAAATTTAAAAGGGAAATGGATAGGTTAAAATTAGATATAGTGGGAATTAGTGAAGTTAGGTGGCAGGAGGAACAAGACTTTTGGTCAGGTGAACACAGGGATATAAATACAAAATCAAATAGGGGTAATGCAGGAGTAGGTTTAATAATGAATAAAAAAAGAGGAGTGCGTGTAAGCTACTACAAACAGCATAGTGAACGTATTATTGTGGCCAAGACAGACACGAAACCAATGCTTACTACAATAGTACAAGTTTATATGCCAACTAGCTCTGCAGATGATGAAGAAATTGATGAAATGTATGATGAGATAAAAGAAATTATTCAGGTGGTGAAGGGAGACGAAAATTTAATAGTCATGGGTGACTGGAATTCAACAGTAGGAAAAGGGAGAGAAGGAAACATAGTAGGAGAATATGGATTGGGGTTAAGAAAAGAAAGAGGGAGTCGTCTGGTAGAACTTTGCACAGAGCATAACTTAATCATAGCTAACACTTGGTTCAAAAATCATAAAAGAAGTATACATGGAAGAATCCTGGAGATACTAGTAGGTATCAGATAGATTATATAATGGTAAGAGAGAGATTTAGGAACCAGGTTTTAAACGGTAAGACATTTCCAGGGGCAGATGTGGACTCTGACCATAATCTATTGGTTATGAACTGTAGATTAAAACTGAAGAAACTGCAAAAAGGTGGGAATTTAAGGAGGTGGGACCTGGATAAACTGACTAAACCTGAGGTTGTACAGAGTTTCAGGGAGTGCATAAGGGAACAATTGACAGGAATGGGGGAAAGAAATAGAGTAGAAGAAGAATGGGTAGCTTTGAGGGATGAAGTAGTGAAAGCAGCAAAGGACCAAGTAGGTAAAAAGACGAGGGCTAGTAGAAATCCTTGGGTAACAGAAGAAATAATGAATTTAATTGATGAAAGGAGAAAACATAAAAATGCAGTAAATGAAACAGGCAAAAAGGAATACAAACGTCTCAAAAATGAGATCGACAGGAAGTGCAGAATGGCTAAGCAGGGATGGCTAGAGGACAAATGTAAGGATGTAGAGGCTTATCTCACCAGGGGCAACATAGATACTGCCAACAGGAAAATTAAAGAGACCTTTGGAGAAAAGAGAGCCACTTGTATGAATATCAAGAGCTCAAATGAAAACCCAGTTTTAAACAAAGAAAGGAAAGCAGAAAGGTGGAAGGAGTATATAGAGGGTCTATACAAGAGCGATGTACTTGAGGACAATATTATGGAAGTAGAAGAGGATCTAGATAAAGATGAAATGGGAGATACGATACTGCGTGAAGAGTTTCACAGAGAACTGAAAGACCTGGGTCGAAACTAGGCCCCGGGAATAGACAACATTCCATTAGAACTACTGACGGCCTTGGGAGAGGCAGTCCTGACAAAACTCTACCATCTGGTGAGCAAGATGTATGAGACAGGCGAAATACCCTCAGTCTTCAAGAAGAATATAATAATTCCAATCCCAAAGAAAGCAGGTGTTGACAGATGTGAAAATTACCGAACTATCAGTTTAATAAGTCACAGCTGCAAAATACTAACACGAATTCTTTACAAACGAATGGAAAAACTAGTAGAAGCCGACCTCAGGGCAGATCAGTTCGGATTCCGTAGAAATGTTGGAACACGTGAGGCAATACTGACCTTACGACTTATCTTAGAAGAAAGATTAAGAAAAAGCAAACCTACGTTTCCAGCATTTGTAGACTTGGAGAAAGCTTTTGACAATGTTGACTGGAATACTCTCTTTCAAATTCTAAAGGTGGCAGGGGTAAAATACAGGGAGCGAAACGCTATTTACAATTTGTACAGAAACCGGATGGCAGTTGTAAGAGTAGAGGGTCACGAAAGGGAAGCAGCGGTTGGGAAGGGAGTGAGACAGGTTTGTAGCCTCTCCCCGGTGTTATTCAATATGTATGTTAAGCAAGTAGTAGAGGAAACAAAAGAAAAGTTCGGAGTAGGCATTAAAATCCATGGGGAAGGAATAAAAACTTTGAGGTTCGCCAATGACATTGTAATTCTGTCAGTGACAACAAAGGACTTGGAAGAGCAGTTGAACGGAATGGACAGTGTCTTGAAAGGAGGATATAAGATGAACATCAGCAAAAGCAAAACGAGAATAATGGAATGTAGTCGAATTAAGTCGGGTTATGCTGAGGGAATTAGATTAGGAAATGAGACACTTAAAGTAGTAAAGGAGTTTTGCTATTTGGAAAGCAAAATAACTGATGACGGTCGAAGTAGAGAGGATATAAAATGTAGACTGGCAATGGCAAGGAAAGCGTTTCTGAAGAAGAGAAATTTGTTTACATCGAGTATTGATTTGAGTGTCAGGAATTCATTTCTGAAAGTGTTTGTATTGAGTGTGGCGATGTATGGAAGTGAAACATGGACGATAAATAGTTTGGACAAGACGAGAATAGAAGCTTTCGAAATGTGGTGCTACAGAAGGATGCTGAAGATTAGATGGGTAGATCACATAACTAATGAGGAGGTATTGAATAGAAATGGGGAGAAGAGGAGTTTGTGGCACAACTTGACTAGAAGAAGGGATCGGTTGGTAGGACATGTTCTGAGGTTTAATGATAGGGTTATTTTCATCAGAATCAGCAGCAAACCAACGCTAACAACAGTAGTAACACATAAAAATGAACGTAGCAAGCAGAAGCTGAAGAGATAAATGAAGTGTGTGAGGATGTTGAACGAGTAATTCAGTATGTAAAAGGAAAAGGGAGTCTGATAATAACAGTGGACTGCAACAAGATAGTAGGTTAAGGAGTAGAGTAAAGAACTACAGTAGAGTGTGGGCTTGGTAGTAGGAAGAGGAGGGGAGAACGACTAATTGAGTTTTGCGAAACATTTCAGTTAGTAACAGAGGATATACAGTTAAAACATCACAAGAGGAGAAGGTATACTTGAAAAATGCCTGGCGACACGGGAAGATCCCAGCTGGTTTACATCATAGTACCACCGAGATTCAGAAATCAGATATTATAGCGGTTCTGAAACTTTTTTGACGACGGAACCGTTTTGAAATACTAAATATTTCATGAAGCCCTAAAATAAGCAAAACCTCATTTTATGTTCATTCTTTAATTGTACTCACTTAATGAAGATCATACAAAAATTATCCACTTCTGAGTTCTACAGTACATACAGAACAACGGTCAATGACACAATACACAAAAGAACACTGTATTGATTCCACTGTAAATTAATAATTTTTTTTCATTTAATTAGACTTGGAAGTATTTTTAATTTTTGACCAACTGTTTAATGTCAGGCTTGACAGAAAAGAATCGCAGACGCAAGTCAGATTCAGCATCCAGTCTACTGCTGTGCTTTGTTTTTGTAGCCGCTCATGCTCAGAATCCCGTTTCACGCAAGTACGTTGTTGGCATCAGGAGAAGATCAGACAGAGGTTGTGTGGCAAGCTGTGGATTTCTTCACGAACTCTGTGCCAAAAATCTTCAAACTGAAGTTTTCTTGAACCATGATTGCATGCTCCAAACCGGTGTCATTTCTAAAATGAATTCATAGGGTTCATTTGACGTTTTCTGACTTCCGCAAATTCGGTACAAAAGGGTTCTGAACCCACGAACTCCTTTTCAGGCTCGTATTCTGCTCTTCGGGAAAATGTAACTCAAAAGATGCGTACATGTCATGGAGACGCTGGACCAATTCTTCAAATATTTCATTTGATAGTTGTACTGTCTCGCCAACGAACACTTTCCGTGTAAAAAAGCTTTCTTGTTCTGTCTTGCTAATACAGTCTAGAAAAATCAAAATTTTAAAGGCGATTATTTTGTTATTAGTATTGAAAATCGTTGTCTGTTTTTCATGTAAATATTGAGTTAATTCATTAACTTTTCCAAATATATTTGCCAAAAAAGCTAGTCTGAACCACCAGGTCACATTCCGCAAACGATCTAATCTCGGGGTGGAGCAGTAGTGTTTTATGTCTGTTCTCATAATCCTCACACTATATCGAAAAAAACTGACACTGAAGAGGAGGTGATTTAATGTAATTGATGATTCCTACTGCTTCACCAAGAATCGATTTTAGATTTAGAGGCATCTTCTTTACTGCGAGTGCTTGTCTGTGCGGAATACAATTGCTTGAACTTAAGTTTGGCTTTTTACTTTTTACTAGTGATCTCGCTCCTGCTTGTTACCAGTCATTTCCTTGGCCTTAAGCATACAAATATCGATACAGTCGTACCAATCTAGATGATGTATTTAGAAAAAAATGTTAATAGTGTTAAATTTGTTTTCCAGTGGTGTTGGTTGGGAGCGATTGGCACATAAGCAAGTGTGAATGAATTATAAGAAAGGTGGCCCGTTGAGGATCATCAGCTGACTCATCTATTTTCTAGAAGAATTTGTTGTGTTGTAGGCGACCAGCTAGTCCTTGTTTGAAATAGCCTGCGAGATCGTTAATTTGACGCAAAACAGTGTTATTCGAAAGCGGAACTGTAGAAAGACTCTTTGTACATTTTTCGTCGAACATACATCGTGATATGTCTAGCACACAAGATTTTGTTAAATTGTCAACAGTAGTGTGCAATTCGCCCTCTTGTGCAATGAAACAGCTGACAAAATACGATTGGCCCTTCGTTTTTTGTTGACAGTGGTTCGCATACTTAATTGTTTTTCGATTTCTTGAATAGTTACAGAAACTGCTTCATTCTTGTCTTTGCAGTCAGGGTGTTCAGCTTCTAAATGTCAGCGCATCTTGGTAGATACCATGTAAACTACTCCGAAGTAGCTTACGTAACATGCAGAAATTCTAGCCGTTAGAATCAACAAATCTGAGATATATGGAAGATTCGTCACACTTCCTTTTTTCCCCCTTTAGTGAGTCGTTAGATATCTTCTTAAATCTCATAGTATTGATCGGAAATCTTTGAGGTTGATACCGCGTCTTCTGGGATTAAAATTAATAGTTTAATTTTACAATATTACAAACAAAGTACGGTGAGAGGAATAATGTGCCTATCGTAGCACAAACAATGTGAATATGTTGTAGTTTATTTAAAAGACTCTGAAACAAAAGCGGGATACCAACTGCCTCATTCTGCCTTTATCAACACCTTTAAATACTTTCTCAAAAATTTTTGCATTGGAATATAATCACGCTTATTTTGACACGCAACTCACTTCAAACTCCCACAGGCTCCCCTTACTGTAACTCACTTACACTCCTTTGTTGTGTGTCGCCCATGACCATTCACTCTCAGCTGCCGTTTCTCACACACTCATTCAGTCAACTCACAGTCACTATCACTTTTTGTGTCTCTGCCACTGTCTCCTGTGTCACATCCGCAGTCCCCTCCGTTCTGTCCTACTACTACTGTCTCTTCTCATTGTCACTCCCTCCCACTTGCTATCTCTTGCTGCTAATATCTCATGTCTTCCTACCTACAGCTGCTGTCTCTTCTCACTATCTCTCTGCCTAGTTGTCATTGTCATATACTCTCTTACACATTATCTCTGGCTCTCACCCACTTCTACATTCTCTTTACTCTTTATTTCCCACCCCCGTCCGACCCCCACCCACCGTACCTGGCACTGACTCCTTCACTTTTTTCCAAGCAATTTTTTGTCGCTGTCAGCTGTCTTCTACTCCCATTTTGTCCTCTTTCTCTCATACATCCATCGCCTCCTTTGCTCTGTCTATAACTTAATCACTTTCTGCTATCTTCCAGTATTTTTTACTTTTGCATCTCCTTTCCACTGTCACTATCTATTTGTTTTTCAGCAGAAAAAAGAACGAGTATGCTTGCAGGCCAAAATTTTTAAAGATGCTCAGAAAGGTAGAGTGAGGCAGCTTGAACGCTGCAGCAGGATATGTAACACATACGAATATATATATATGGCTCGCCGGCCATTTGACCATCTTCTTCTGTGCGGATGCACAAACAGTTCCCGAACTCTTTTGGGAATCGGCAAGAAGCCGTGAGTAACGATTATAATGGACTGGGGCATTATGAATATAGTGCGGGACAGTAAGTTGGGAATCTCTCATGGGAGGCGTGCCAGAGATGAGTCCCTGCAATCGGATTATCGTCTGTGTTCTCTGTGGCTCAGATGGATAGAGCGTCTGCCATGTAGTCAGTAGTTCCCGGTCGGGGCACACATTTTCAACTGGCCCCGTTGACTTATATCAACGCCTGTATGCAGACAGGCATTTCATTGTAAAATTTAGATAGTGAAATTGGAACAACACAGAACAAATTTTACACCCAAAATGGGATTTTACGGCAAAAGATTCTGTATGTTCTACAGTACTACAGCATGGTGTTTCCAGATGATAACGGAGTGCTCAAACGGAAAGATATAAGCCTTCGTTTTTCGGTTGACCGCGACTGCTACTGTCGCAGGTTGGAATCCTGCCTCGGGCATGGATGTGTGTTATGTCCTTAGGTTATTTAGGTTTAAGTAGTTCTAACGTCTAGGGAACTAATGGCCTCAGATGTTAAGTCCCGTAGTGCTCAGAGCCATTTTTTTCGGTCGACCTCTTAGAATGTGGAGTGGTTCGGGATGCCTTTCCGGGCACTTGACTATGAGTTGTGGAGCAAGCATGTAGATGTAGATGTAGATATGGTTTTACGTACATAACATGTAGATCACGTATTTGTTATTCACTTAACGACTCTCGTAATTTGTCGTCAGACTCGAAACCAGAGAACAGCTACGGGTGAACCTTTCTGCGTCGACGATTCAGGGGCGTTAGCTGTGGGCTGTACGGTTTGCCACTCAGTTTGACACAGTTGTAGATTTGAGTGATGTTGCTTTGATATCCTCACTTCACCTTAGACAAATCCACCTGTTTACGATGCCGCCAAGGGGAGGTGCCTACACTCGAAATGGTTCGAAATGTGTCCTTGTCCACCGCTATTAACGACACAGGAAGTGTCACTGCAGAGGCACTCTACTGCGAAACCTAAACGGGCATAAAATGCGACGTAGAATTAAATATTCCCGCGAGGCAATTATCTAATACTGAAAGGGGTGTATCTTGAGGCTCGGAAACGATACAGTGGAATGTGATAAGAATGATGCCGTTGGTGACCCCAGCATAAGAAAAGAACGAGTGGGGCGTAAATGTTGAAGGAAAGATGGATGTGGAAAGAGGTTGGAACGAGTTGGAGACTGTATCTTGTGTCGGTGGAGCGGGCACCCGTGTTCCAGCAGCGCGGCGAGCTTTACTGCTGGCGGTACGGGGAGAGGGGGCGTGAGTGGGCCGGGCATAAACGGTACGAAGCGGCCGCGCCGTCTGGGGGCGGTTACCGCGAGACACGGGGGCGGTGGGGGCGGAACGTAATTGCAGCACCAGAGATGCAGTAAATTCGCTCATAACCCGCCGCCTAACGATCATGCATACATAATTTACGAGTCCCGGACCCGTGCACCGGGAGATTTAATAAACGCGCGCGACGAATTTATAGCGCCTTGCTGGCTGGCGCTCGCGTCCTCCCTCGTCTGGGCGGTGCGCTCCGCCCGGGGGCAGGATTAGGGCGCGTCGCGGGCGCTCCGTTCCGTCTGGAGCACAGTCGGCGGCGGCGGCGTGGAGCGGGCAGCGGCGCGTGGCCCGAGCAAGGCGCTGCAGTGGGGCGGGCGAGGGCGGCGAGCCGGGCGTGGCACAGCAGAGCGGCGAAGCACGCGCCGACAATTACTGAACTGTACGGAATAAAACCGTCATAAGTTCTGAACGGTTTGCGTTGGGGCCTACATCTACATCTACAATTACATCTGCATCTACATTTATACTCCGCAAGACACCCAACAGTGTGTGGCGGAGGGCACTTGACGTGCCATTGTCATTACCTCCCTGTTACGTACATAGTCCTTCGTAGTCAACTTACACAACTTTCCCACTAGAGCGCGCCCCGCTAAGCACAACAGCGCAGGCGCAGCGCTCGTCCGTCTCCGCTCTACGAGATGGCGCTGCCTTAGAGACAGACCAAATTCTGCTTCAGCAGATCCGCGTATTAATATGTAACGCAGCCAATGAGTTTGCTGCTAACGTAGAACCTTTTCTCCTCGCGGATCACACTCGCGCAGTGATACATGAATGCGCGAGGTATTATAACGAGTGTACAGACCTCCAATTAGTCAGTCTGCATTTGTCTGCACCAGTCTGTACCAGTCTACATTTGTCTGTACCACTCTATAGTCACGTTTCAGTCTGCATCTAATAAGATTACCATATTCCTCTACATAGCCATGAAGATAAATGGATAGACACTTTTGTCAAGTATCAGAGATATGTGCAAATAAGATGAATGTACCAAGACCAAAGTAACTTCAGATTGTCAATTGTAAACAGCATCCAGAATCAAGTTACGTAATGTTTATGCTTGTTACTATTTCAGTAAATGCATGTGAAAATTAATCAAGTTCTGTTTAAAGTTGGTTATCGTCAATCTGCTACTCTAAGCATGCAAGTGGCATTTCCATCGCCTGACCTAACGGCAGAAGATAAACACGCCACGATAAGACCACGAGACATATTGCTGACACTCGCCTACTTCGTTAGAGCGACAAGTCAAACATTCTGATGGCGTGTGTACCGAAGGTCTTACAGAACGCACACCACAGTCCCTTTCCTCTTCCTGTCGCGTATGGTTCGCAGGAAGAACGACTGCCGGAAAGCCTCTGTGCGCTCTCCAGTCTCTCTAATTTTACATTCGTGATCTCCTCGGGAGGTATAAGTAGGGGGAAGCAATATTCTCGATACCTCATCCAGGAGAACGCACCCTCTCGGAACCTGGACAGCAGGCTACACCGCGATGCCGAGCGCCTCTCCTGCAGAGTCTGCCACTTGAGTTTGCTAAACATCTCCGTAACGCTATCGCACATACCAAATAACCCTGTGACGAAACGCGCCGCTCTTCTTTCCCTGAAGATGACCCCATCGCCGGTTGAAACCGGTTGGCGACAAAATAAATAATGCGATTGTGGCTGTAATTTTGAACAATGGAACGTGAAGTTTTTGGAAGACGATTTCCATCTCCATTATCCAAAGTGACCGTTTCTTTTTTTTTTTTTTTAAGTGAACATGAACAGTCGAGATCGGAATAATATCTGGTTGTTAATCGCTTTCGGCTTATGCAAAAGCTGTCTCCAGAATTTTTGGTCCTGCAGTGGTAGGGTCGACAAAGCTACAAACTGTAATAAACATATGGCCTTAAAATAAGATACAGAGAAGCGTAGTAAAAGTTACAGACAGTGGTAACGCATATGGCGTTAAAAAACTAGACAAAGGTCATAGCGTTTACCTCTATGGCTTGTGATGGCGGCTCCTATGATTTCGCGTGATATCACGATTGCCGACTGCGGCTTACGTTATTACCAGCCAATCGCAAACGCTTCACGAGAGCTGAATGAAATTCGAACATTAAGTTCGCGTAGCTCACGTAAGAATACATAAGGTGTAAAAAAGTTGTCGCCGCGCGGAGTGACCCTCCCGCTTCTTGTCCAAACTATTTATCGTCCATGTTTCACTTCCATACATGGCTACACACCATACAAATACTTTCAGAAACGACTTCCCCACACCTAAATCTGTACTGGATGTTAAGAAATTTCTCTTCTTCAGAAACG